>NC_052473.1:12210718-12300158 GCF_009730915.1 Dioscorea cayenensis subsp. rotundata
CCAAGAAAAAATCTCAACAAATTAACATACATATCTTTTTCTAGCAATCTACAAAAAGATACAAACATGAATAATGTGAATAACATAAAAAAAAAAATTACAAAATCAGCACAAAAAGATGAATCACACTTAATGGTGAGTATCCTATCTTGACCATAGAGATGAAGGAAAAATTGTCAACTAATGATTTTTAGTAGTTAAAGAAATTAATATTTTTCATTGATAAACTTAACTATCCATGAAGTATTTTTGTTATATATTATATTTTTTTCTTAGATGAACAACCAAGAACAAAATCTCAACAAACATACATATCTTTTTCTAGCAATCTAGAAACGTTACAAACATGAATAATATAGTAACATGAAAAAATTAAAAAAATAATACAAAAATCAGCACAAAAAAAGCAGAAAAGGGAAAAAGAGAAACTATGAGACGATGAGATTAAAATGGATAAAGAGCACATACCTAAACTTTTTTTCAACTAGCTTCTTCTCCGGTGCCTTTTGTTAGGTTCTCTTCTAAAAATCAAGAAAATGAATATTAAAAAAAAACAGGGAGACAAAGGAAACAAAAATCAAAGAACAATAACTCAATAAGAAGCTCTACAAATCACAGACTAAGCAACTAGATAAAAATTCATTATAGTTGGTATACATATGCATTAATAAGAAGCTTGCTTTTAAACAAAAAAAAATTAATTAAAATAGAAATTGTTAGTAGTGGAGAAGAAGAAGAAAGATGAGATTTTTGGGAAAGAAAAGATGGAAATCAATAATTAGGCATGAGATGAGAGATCATACCTTCCTTCTTAGCGACCGGTAGGCAAATGCAAATGGTGGTGAAGCTGAGATCCAAGCTCAGCAAGGGTGGCAAAGAGAAACCATAAAGGCTGCGATTTCCGGTGGAAGAGCTGCCATTGAAGCGGTTGGAGAGAAGAGAAGGGATGGGCCCTTAGAGACAATTGTTGGAGACGTTGAAGTGGGGAGAGGCTGACGAGGAGATCGAGTTAGTCGAGGATGGGGCCTGTGAGGAGGTCGGAGGGGAGGTGATGACGTTCAAGTAGCCGCAACGGTCGACTTGAGGAGGCTAGGGATGAAGCCGGAGAGGAGAATGGATGATAAAAGAAAGGGCAAAATTGAGAAACTCAACCTGAAGCTTGGCATTACCCCCATTTTGCAAGGTAATGTCAAAGGCCTCAACAAGGACATCACATGCCATGGATTTGGGAATCTGTCAACAGTAAAATCTACCCAAACATGGGTTTAAATTGGTGGGGGTAATGAAGCCCATACCTAGGGCTTCATTGCCCTCATCCAAACAGGGCTGTTAAAATAGATCTATGTCAAAGCTGGTTGATAAAAAGTTTATTGCACTTTGTATGCATAATAACGCACAACCATCACCAATATAAACGGATGATACATAACAAAAAATGCGTGGGAATGAAAACATAGGGTGGGGCCCATCTGACATTGATCACACGATGAAGAACCGTTCCATGGTTCGCTTCACATTCAGATTTACATTAACACGGTTACTCTCGGGAGGTCATCGCGAGTAACTAGGATCAGTTCGCTAATGTGGCGACTAAAAAATCACAGTCAACTCAACTGAGACACATTAGCAAGTGGCCATGTCATATAAGATATCCCCGTCAACAAAGGAACGCCACATCAATGTCTTCCTTCTTCCTCATCCTTCACCCACTGGCCATTATAAAGATGAACACTGAGGACTATGAAGATACGACCTCTAATAACCCAACTATAAAACAAAAAAACATGCCTCATTTAATAAATAAATAGATATACAAATAAAACCCCAATACAAAGTCATCACAGAACAACCAAACAATAGTAAAGCAACTACTATATATATAATTCTAGATGCCCAAGCTCTCATAAGTATAATAGGTTGATGAACTAGGGAAGTTCATAACTAAGCTATTAAAAATGTACCTTTTTTAATAGGCAAGCCTTGTCAACATTGAGTCAAACAAAAAAGGCATAGCATGAGATGACTAAAATCTCACATATAACTATAAACTATTAATTAAACCTCAGCCTTTCTATTGAAAATCCAAGAAAAAGGCATGCTATGTGAACGCTTAGTCATCAAACTCCTCTTGTGAGCTCTCTCTTCCAGTTTCCTTATCCTCTCAGCAAGCCCACACACATACTCCTAAGCCTTTCTCCCCTCCTTAGACAACCCAAGTGATCTCTCTAACCCTCCACCTTTTCATAAAGAAGTCCAAGATATGTCCATAATCCTTACTGGTATAAGCATCAATCCTCTATATAATGGCAGAATAATGCTAAAAAAAGCTTCTCATATTGCCCATCAAATAGCAACACAACAGACATAACTATCCTCTTCCTCATCATCTCAGCCAATGACACCATTGTCATGTCTGGATCAACATCAAATAGCTTCTCAACGACCTTTGTGTAAGCCATCTCATGCGATCTTCTCATCTACAACAATGGTTCCACATTTCTTAGCAAGTGTTACATCTATATGAATTTTAGCAAGCCTCACCGTATTCCCGTGAGATATAAATGTATCTTTTTCTTGGAAAGAAGTGTAAATGAATACCATATATGGATTGTCCTCTGCTTGTAAACCCTACATGTAAAATAAATAATAATTATTTAACCTGGAAATATTTGTAATTGGTGAAGGGTAAAGGATAAGGAGAAGGAAGATGCTAACGTGGCGTTCCTTTGTTAACAGGGATGACTTATATGACATGGCCACTTGCTTATGTGTCTCAATTGAGCTGATTGTGATTTTTCAGTCACCACATCCACGAACTGAATTCAGTTACTCGTGGATGACCTCCCAAAGAAACAAAATCAAAGATGAATAACCATTTTTGTGCAAATTAAAGTTCAATAACCAAAGTGAAACAAAACCAACGTTCAGTGATCTACCAAAAAATATTTTGTTCATAATATCATACCGCATGTACGTATGTAAAGGAAGATATTGTACCTCCATATATCGTCAGACTCCAATTATTTCTATCAGACTATCTCTCGTTCCTCATTGCGTAATGATCTTGTGTTGCCCCCTGTCTTTTAATATTCTTTCTTTTTTTCCCCTCCTTTCTCCTGTCCAGGCTCTTGGTTTTTTTCCTTCCCTGGTCTCCCCTTTCTTGGTCCTCCTTAGTTAGAATCTTCTTTCCTTTTCACTTTTGTTTTTCTTCCTTCACAAGCACATCCGTAAGTTACAAGATTTTTTTTTATTTTTTATTTTTAATTTTGTTTTTTTTAATTGCAAATTCAAATTTAAATTGAAATTTTTTTAGACTCTCCATCTCTCACATATTATTTTCTCATGTGATGGATTTTTTTTAAAATTTGTCATGCGATAATTTTTAAAATTGATATATATTTATTATTGATTTTTTATTTTTATTTTTTTATTGACTCCTTAGTTCCTGCCCATTCGTTAGGATTTATTTTTATTTTATTTGATTTGATATTTATTTATTTATTTCTGAAATTCATTTTTCAAATTCAATTTTTTTCCATTTCTGTTCTTTTTTTTATTGACATTTCAAAAAAAAAAATTTAATTCAATTTTTTTAAATTTCTCTCTCTTTTTTTATTTCAAATTTTTTTATTAATTTTATTTTTTTTTTCAATTTTTTTTTCTTTCTCCTTTTTTTAATTTTATTTAAAATAGGATCATAGTTTTTTTTCCCTCATATTTTTTATTAAGTTATTTTTGTTTAACTCCCATTCAAAATAGAATAATGTGTTTTTGATAGACTATGGCTCATAAAAGCTTATATAAACAAATTTTTTTTAAAAATATTCATAGCTTAAAATAAATTTGTGTATATGTAAAATATAAATGTAAATATTATACTAATAATAGAATTATCTCTAAATCATTGGTGCATACTAATGATAATATATATATATATATATATCTACTTAATAAAATTATCTCTACCAATAAAATTAATAATATATCTTAAGTTGATCTTATCACCAAGAAAACATATGCCTTATTCGAGAAACTTTTTTGGACGAGGTATGATTTCAAATTTGAATAATAATACTGGCAACATAATGCAACACACAAATGGATAATTTGAAACAATTAACCAATATGATGTGGTCTTGTACTACGAAGATGCTAGATAATGAATTTCTTAATAAGCTTAACTGAAATTATTATAACATTATTTGATGTAAAGCAGAGATACTTGACATATTAAAACAATCATAGAAATATAGAAATATGTTATATATACACCGAAAAAAATATTGTGTGGTAATTAATGATTATCTATATATAACTATATATTATACTAATAACAAAATTATGTGTAAGGAAAAAAATATAATAATATATCTAATTCACCATTCTTATAGGTGAAAATAAGTTGATCTTTTTAATAATAATAATAATAATAATATATGTATAAATATGTATATATATTTGATGGGCTATGATTTCAAATTTCATTCATAACAGACACATATATATATATATATATGACAATGTTATACAATCTAAAAATAAATAATTTGTAAAAATTGACCAGTACGATGAGGTGGTCTTGTACCACCAAGATGCTAGATTTCATGTTAAGTCTGATGACGTAGGATTGGCATTATATGACAAGCCAAGTGGTGACATGGCAAGAGGATGATAACGTGGCATGTGGTGACTCATCAAAGGAAAAGATGACTAGGATGATGATGTGGCAAAGGATGTTATCATAAAGATCAAGGTAGAGATTTAATGGAGATCAAGGTGGAGATTTGATTAAGATCTAGATTTAATAGATATTTCTCTCAATACAGTCATGTGATGATAAACTATTTTTGGAAAGTGCATCAAGACTATAGGATCTTTTCTAGAAAGGCAAGTTTTATTTTAGATATGATTATCTATCCTTGGTAAGATCCGGGATGATAATTCATATCTTTGATAGAGCTCCTTTTTTAGAAAGATCTATTTGAAGAGAGAGGAATATTCTATTATTGGAAAGAGTTCAAGATCATAAAGATTATGTGAAGCTATTAGAAGACATAAGTTAAACTTGGTATGAAGCTATTTGAAGACACAAAGATTTAGTTTGGTGTGAAGCTATTTGAAGACACAAACTAAATAAGGTAAAGACATACCAAGGAGATCATCAAGAACATATTTAGCTTTACTATATTGAAGGAAGATTCAAGAGCTATCTATGGGCGGAACTATTCATGGAGACTAGTCATATGAGGAGATTGATTGAAGATTGCATAAGATATGATTAGAGATTTGAAGATCCAAGCATGGATGATTAAAGATCATGCTTAAAGATATTGAAGGCTAAACTTGGATGAAGACAAGATCAAGTTTAGTAACAATATTTCCATGAGTCAAACGAAGATCATTTGGAAGACCAAACTTGGGCCAAGTTTGGAAAGGAAGATCGGGAGATCTTCGGTGGCTATCTTTGGTGAGATGATCACGTGTGCCTTGGTGGGCACGTCCCTCGGGAGAGGGAGACCTTCTGAAGTGATGTGAGGAAGGAAGCAGCTGCAAGCAGGAGGAGCTCGGGTCGAGTCAACTGCTATAAGGCGGACTGAAGGAACCGGGAGGTTGAAGGTCGCAGATTCGGGTGCATCTGGCTAGAACTCAGTCATGTTCAGTAAGGTGGGCCATGTTGCAACTGGGT
The DNA here is from genome assembly GCF_009730915.1 of Dioscorea cayenensis subsp. rotundata. Taxonomy (NCBI): domain Eukaryota; kingdom Viridiplantae; phylum Streptophyta; class Magnoliopsida; order Dioscoreales; family Dioscoreaceae; genus Dioscorea; species Dioscorea cayenensis. The sequence continues at coordinate 12,216,405 of NC_052473.1, forward strand.
GTTGCAACAACTAACTTTGGAAGTTGTCCAAGTTAGAAAGCCGTGGAGAATTCTAAAAGAGGTAACTTTGTAGACATCGGTGCGTCTATATAAGACATCCTGCTCGAAGATTTAGGATGGTGCCAAACAGTGAGAGACTCTTCGGTGAGAGTTGAGTGTGTGGCCGTCGGGCAATCTTGAGAGGATATTCTTTATATTGAGTGAGTAAGTGAGTGTTGTACTCCTTGTTCTTATACCTCTTTTAGTGGATTGTTTCTCCGGGCCTGGCCCCCCAGATGTAGGCAAGGTTGTGCCGAACTGGGTTACCAATTTGCTTGTCTCCTTTATCTTGCTTTGATTGTGTGTGAGTGTTTATGCTTAGAGTGAGTTTTTGAGTGAACTTAACACTTCACACCCCCACCGGAACCATCATTTCATAATAAGCTTAGCTGAAAATTCTTATAGCATTATATCACCTACAACATAAATATATTAAACAAATTAAAACAATCACTGTATATTTCATTTAATTTGATTTTATAATACGAGTGTATTACTAATCTACAAATATGTTATATATGATCCCACAAAAAAGTGTAACACGCTCTTTGTTTTGCTAGACAAAATAAATCTCAATTGTCTATTCCTGAAAAATGGGTAGAAAATGAACTGTCGGCTCACTAAGTACTATACCTATTCTATCATGTAAGTAATCATATAATAACATACAAACAATCATATCGATTAAATTATCATGACCATATATATAAACATTAAATCAATACTTGAAATCAGCATGCCACTTTCAATTGTCAAATTAGAAAAACAAATTGTTCATCATTCTAATTTAATTATCAAATTCTTTACCCTATTCTCTTCTGTCATCTCATATTCCATTTTATTTAGTTGGGTCTTGCTTAACTTACCTAAGTATGCCCCATGGTCTAATATATGGTCATATCTCTCTCGGGCATGCACTATCGTTGCCTATATGTATTGACACGCATCCCAATCACAACAATCCCAGCTACTGCTATCATCACCTATATGTATGGATACAGTAGTTTGACACCCTATCGTCGCTTGTATGGACATGTGTCAACACTCTATCATCGCCTATATGTATGAATAAGTGCAAGAAAGATCACAACACACAATATCTATCTCTAGCCCAAAGGACATACTCAGCTAGGCAAGCACTAATCATTACCTTTTTCCGATTATCCCATATTTAAAATTTAAATTTCAATCCAATTTCTTTCTATCACATATTCCCATTAATTTCTTTTGATCACATCTTTTTTTTAAAACAAAAATATTATCTTCTGATCATACTATAACACAAATTTTACTATGCCTTTAATCCAAAACTATAATATCATATTCAATATCTTCAATCAAAACAATAAAATCTCAATCGCACCTAATTATGTAATTAACACGATCAAATATAAATTTCTATACAAAGCAATCAACTAATTGATGCACTCTCCACAAGTGTGCAGATCGTAACAAGTAATAGAGTGGTACCCCGTGAGGGGTAGGGTTGTCGACCCACAGGGACTGAACTTCTAGTACTAATTGCTCCTCTAATATCTAGTAGATCAAGAATTGGTTGGTAAAGTGAAACACTAAACAAGAGTAAAAATATAAGGGTGAAATTATCATACAAACAAGGGTTGGGTTTTCAACAACAAGAGAGCAATGCCTGGGACGATTCCTATATGCCATAATGTACTGATTTACTTCTAATATCTACCAGGTACATCCTAAGAACTTTGCGGGTGCTCTAAAGCAATGCTGCATCTACGGCTATCAAATACGCCAAATTCTGTAGCTGTAACTACGGGGGCTTCATACACGCCAAGTTTTGCAATTATGTGAAGCAATCACAACTATGATAATCGGCACATACCAATTTTTACAAAAACATCTACTCAAATCAACCATGCCAAGTTATGCAAACACATGAATAAACACAGCAACGCATCAGATCAAACTCCGTAGACATTAAAAACAAGTAGTCAAAGTACACTAAGCAACATAGTTCAACATCTCGATGCACCGTGAAACGGTTAACGCCTCATAAATTATGCTTCCTGATTGTATAATAATTCACAAAGAAGAGTGTATCAGGCCCATCAGTCTGATTGTTGAAGGCCCAAGTCGTATTGGTAAAACTGCTTGGGCTCGTTCGCTTGGTAAACACAATTATATCTGTGGGCATATGGATTTCAATCCAGCAACTTATCAGCAAGATGTTCTGTATAATGTAATTGATGATGTATCTCCATCGTATCTATGCCTGAAGCACTGGAAATAGCTTATTGGTAGTCAAAGAGACTGGCAGACTAATTGCAAATATGATAAACTGCTCCGTATAAAAGGTGGTATACCGTCTATTATATTATGCAACCTGGGTAATGATTCAAGCTACAGAGAATACCTAGACAAAAATGAAAATACAGGACTGCGTTAGTGGACATTGAAGAATGCCAAGTTTGAGTTCATATACAACCCTCTGTTCCATTCGGCCCAAGCCCAAGACAGCAATACTAGTCATTCATGTGGTTGTTCCGTCTGAGAATGGACAGTAGAACTAGAGAACTACTCACAGAGGAACAGGAAAATACGTGTGTATTCTACTGGCAACTACGTAATCCTCTATATTTCAGGGTCAAAGATCACATGCACAGACCATGCAACAACAACTGGGACAAAATCACAATGGAGATTAGATTCAACTACAATCTTTGTAGAGCTCTACGTATAAATAAATGTTGGTTATACTTTCATATATGGACAACACTACGTCCACGTACTGAGAATTTGCTATATGTATTTAGATGTAATGTAATGAATTTCCTTAATAGTTTCAGAGTTATTTCTATTAATTCTGTAATAAGAGCTATTGCACATTTTGTGGGCCGGTTCGAAAGACATATTATTTCTGTAGAAAACTCTGCCCAAGTTCAGTACTATTTGTATTAATGAAAGCATTTCTTGTTTGATTACTATTATTAACCTGTAATTTATTTATCATAATTGAATGGATACATATAATAAGACATAAAACATAGTAATTATTTTTAAGGAATTAGATGCACACTGCAAATACATTAAAATACTAATAATCATAATCCACTCTAACCGGATGGATTAGAGGTCCCCAAACCGTCTGGATCATCTGATTTCAATTTTTTATTAATGGCACCAGCTTCAATAAACGGATTTGCATATAATAGATCTTCATCATTCCTGTCTGCACTTGAGGCTACTCGTAACATACAGAAAACAGATTCTTCATGTTTCTGGAGTGCGTTGACAAAGTTAATGAGTGGTTTGGGATGCTTCCTGATTGCTTGGGCTATACATATGTCGTGGAGGCATTTAATGATCACCGCAGGACCGTATTCCAGAAACAAATAATATACGTACATGATATCTTGTTTCTCCATCTTCTATAACCAGCTATAAGGGGATGGTCGTATATATAGTGTTAACATGTAATGCAATAACCTGTTGTTCTTGTAACGGAAATATCCTTCTTGTCAAAATGTCAACAGCAAAAGTCATGTAGTGTCCTAGTAATTATATACCTACTAGGTGCATCCAGCCGTCGAACAGTTTTTTTTTGTCTCCTGGTTGTACATATATAGATAATATATTAATATTATATTAGGTGGTGGGGCCCACTTGTCTGAATTCTCCGGCATAATTCTCGAAGAAGAATTCGAGGTAATTTTTTAAAAATTTAAATTTGAATATTTCTGTGAAAGATTCTTGGCGGTAACTTTAATTCAAACTGGCCAATCTAGAGACGCCACGTGGCAGTACGGAGGGGGTCATCCGCAGTAATATTAATATGCGGATGGCTGGCTAGCAACACACACGTATACACATACACACTAAAGGAAATAGATTGGAGAGGCCGGACTATTCACAAGTGTGTAATCCCATATAGTACAAGAATGCCACTACCACCAAGATGATTTAGGATTAATGGCAGGAATTTATTTCTTACTTATCCTAAATGTTCATTAGCAAAAGAGTACACACTAGAAAAGCTAAGAGCCGTTACTCTCCCCAGGAACAAAAAATTCATCCGAGTAGCAAGAGAGTTACATGAAGACGGAAGCCCGCATTTACATGTATTAATATAATTAGAAGGAAGTGCACATGCAACAAATCAAAGATTATTTGATATTGTTTCTCCCAGTTCTTCTATTGTTTTTCATCCCAATATACAATCTGCAACACCATCGGCGGCTGATGTTGTTACTAAGTCTATCACCGTTGATGACATGGCCATGACGGTGGAGGACATCGTAGATGATGTGGCCATTACCGAGGTTGAGAAGATCGTTTACTCTCTTGTTAGCGAAATCCTCGACCCTGTGGAATCGGCTGCCGAGAGTGCGACATCAATGATGGACACAATCCCTGAAAAACAAGAACAAGCTAAGGGTGTGTCTCCCGTTGATGTTGTTGCCGTGGCCACGGTTAAGAAGATCGTTGAATCTGTTGTCGTGGCCATGGTCATGGCCGACAATACCGCATCGAAGCAAGACACAATCCCACAACAAGAAGAAGCATGTAAGGCTATGTCTGCGGTTGATGTTGTCGTCGTCCCCGCATCGAAGCCATACACAATCCCACAACAACAACAACCATGTAAGGATGTGTTTGCGGTTGATGCTGTCGCCGTCATCCCCGCATCGAAGCCAGACACAATCCCACAACAACAACAACAACCATGTAAGGATGTGTCTGCTGTTAATGCTGTCGTCGTCATCCCCGCATCGAAGCCAGACACAATCACACAACAACAACAACTATGTAAGGATGTGTCTGCGCTTGATGTTGTCGCCATCATCCCCTCATCGAAAGAAGATGTTGCTCGGTGCTGAACACCGTCAAGGCTCAACGACAGTGTCCCATGAAAACCCCGATTGAGCAACGAGAGAGATGATCAAGGTCAATCAACAATTGAACGAGACGGCTCGGAAAGTATTTGTTCCGAAAAAGAAAAAATGGGTTGGCCAATCGCGTCTTAACAAATACGAGCAGGAGTTGATGAGTATCTTCCTCAACTGCCGTATGGACAGGTAAGTTTAAAGTTTTTATGATAGTGTTTAAATGTTTATATATTATCATTTAATTTATCTATTTAACGTTTAATTATTTATAATATCATTTGAAAATTGATAATATCATTTAAATATTTACAATATGGTCTAATTATATCTGTTATCGTTTAACCTCAACACTGTCGTGTGGAAGAATGATGTTGTCAGCACCACACGGGACCAATTATACACTCTGCTTGAGGGGAAGGAGATGGTCACAGATGATGTGATGGACGCTTTCGTATGCATAATACAAAAGTCACTGAGCAAAGTGCCATATCCTTACAAGAAGCACGCCTCCATCACACGACCGATGGTGTTGTTTATGTCAAAGCAGGACGACGCACATGAAACCACTATGGCTATGATCGGAGATGCCATGCGCAACTTGCATGAAGTTCAAATTGTCATTCTCCCGATAATCATGAATGGCCACTTCCATGTCCTCGTCCTTGACAATGATAAACAAGAATACAAGCATTATTCTTCATGCGCGGGGTACGATAAAGACGCGTTGGACATGGTAAGTTCTTTAATAAATTATGTCCGATTAATAGTGTTTGGTATTTAATCGGTATTCTAATCTCAACTTGCATATTTTGACAGTGGAATCTATTCGACATTTGTGTCGATATGGAGTTCGGCGAGTCGGCGACCTCGAAGTACATTAGTGCACGGCATGGAAACCCCACGCCAAAAACAAGGAAGCGTCGATTGCGCCGTCTATGTCATGCGGTTTATCGAGCAATTACTTTGGGGTGAAAAGCTACGGCTACCGCAGACAGACGTTCCTTACCTGAGATTAAAGTATGTTTCCCGCATACTTAAGGAGGGGAGGGCAGCCGGCATCCATGAGAAAGGGGGGTCGTCAAAAGCGGGTTAAATTTTGTTTTCGAAGAATAGGACTTGTATATGTCAATGTCAATTTTGTTTTCGAATGTAAAACCAGGGACAAATTCAATTCATTGTTTTTTTGTTTTTCAAGAACATGACTTGTATATGTCAATGTAAATTTTGTTTGTTTTCAATTGTAAAGCGTGTTAAATTCCATTCGGGTCTCATTCCATTGTTTAATTTACTGAGTGTCATTGTTTACATTTCGGTTTAATTGTTTAAATTTATCATCTACCGTTTAAATATCGGTTTGAAATATTTAAAAATTACGGTTTCTCTGTTTAAATTAACACTGCCTCTGTTTAAATAAATGATAACACCCAGTAAAAGAATAAGAGTTTAAATATGAAAAGTTGCCACTCAATTCGATTGTTTCTCTTTAGAAGTCGACTTTATTTACAATGCCTAGTCGGCGACAGTTTCATTGCAAGATCTACGATTGTGACCGGATCCATGGCAGCGGGTGCAATGTAACTCACGGACATCAAACGCTTGTGACTCGATTCTCTTTCGTCTAGGACGCCCAGGCTGCCTTCTCGTCACAGGCGGTCGCAAACAAAGTTCACGATTTCCGTCTGAAGGCTTGTCATCATCGGGTATGGGGAATATAGCTTCCTTATACGCCAGTTTGTAATTGTCGACGGTGAAGTAGCCACTAATAAATCGATGAACGTTGGTGTTTGTCTGCATTATTGCAGCGCAAGCGTGTTTGCAAGGGATACCATAAACTTGCCACCTTCGACATGAACAAGTTCTGATGGCAAGATCTACGTGAGTTGTCGCGATTGGTCGATCACTTCGTAACGATCATCGACACAACGACCAACACGAAGATTTCGGCTATCCTCGACAATTATCTCTACCTTTGAATGTATGTCTTGGCATAAGTAGGTCTCCCATTTGTTCGCTTGCTCACGCCGGTTACATAACATGCGCATCAACTTGAACCTGGCAAATAAGGTTAAACAAAGACAGTGATGGTTAAATAATTGGTAAACTTGTTTAAACAGTATGGTAAATATTTAAATGATTAAATTAATATTTAAAGTCAGACAATTTTAATTAAACAAATATGGAAATGTTTAAAGGGTAACACTAAATGTTAAGTGTAAACCAACATTCGCAGACCTTATGGAGTCGACCATTTTCGTCCCTGGTAAATGACGAGCTTCTTTGATCCAAGCATTGAACGACTCCACGACATTTGAATACATCTCACCCCAACAATCACCTCTGAATAAATAATTCGACCAATGCGCCATATCCGATTTATTAATCAACCAGTGATGGGCTTCGGGTGATGTGGCCTACAGTTCATTCATGGTATCATCGAATTCTTTAGCGGTGGATGCCCACGCAATGCGAAAGCATTTATACCAGCACTCCTCCCTCAATGCCTTCCCAAGTCTGACATTGGCTTTCATAAAATTGGCCTCCAAATGTCGAAGACAGTATGCATGTGGCGAATAATGGAAGACTCTCGCAATTGCGTTCACAAGGCCCTTGGACCTGTAGGACACGAAGGTAAATATCTCATTATAATCTCCTTCCTCGTATAAAGCATCGCCTAACTTGGATATGAACCAAGTCCAATTGGCGTCGGTCTCGTTGTCGACTATATCGAAGGCGACGTGGAAAAAAACCATTGTTTCCATCTTTCCCTGTGGCACCCAGTAGTGTACCCCGATACTTTCCAAGGAGGTGGGTACCATCGAGAAATAGCACCGGCCTGCAAGCCCTCTTGAATCCCATAATACACGCACTGAAAGAAAAGAATGCACGTTTAAAACGATCACCATCTCTTTCCACGATTGCAACGCTGTTGGGGTTTGTCTCAGCCACCTTATCCACATACCAAAGCAACAAGTCGTAGCTGGAGATGTCACTGCTGTCGAGGACCACCAGGGCATGCTCTTTTCCCAACCAAGCCTGCTTGTATGGTATATGGACACCATGTTCCCGCAACATGTCCTTCTGAATGTCGATGGCCTTATACATGGGCCGGTCCTTGAGCTTCTGAATCACTCGTGCGCTTACCCATTTTTTGGACGCTTTCGGATGTGACGCCGAACCTATTCCACCACCGCAAGTGTGTGACGAGTTGATTGTCTTGATTTTGAAAGTATTTTTATTATACTCTTTTGATAAATGAAGGCGCCAATGACAACCATCGGCAGCGCATCCCACAGTCACTCGATATTTTTCGTTCTTTATGAATTTGAAGTCAAAATTCCGTTTGATTGCAAAATTTTGAAGTACGTCCCTGAAATGTTCAACACCGTCAAAACGTTATCCGATATCCAACGACAACACTTCAGAATGATCTGACGAGGAAGGAAGACATCCCACACCGTCAGGGTCACCATGGGGTTGAACGGGAGTGCTCGCAGAATCTGAATTCCTGCCAACGCTTCAGTTAAATGAAAAGATCAATATGTTAAGCAGAGAATAGACTTTTTAAGTGATAAAATAAATATTTAAACATTAAATTAAATAGTTAAATAGTAAACAATTAACTTAAACGAATAGTACAAGATTTTAGCCAGTGACTGACATACTTAAATAATAATGAACGTATACAATTGGATCAAATAAAAGAGAAGGAACTTACAACGAGTAAAACTCGTTTTCATTAGGATTCGACAATGGCACATTGTCTGTCTCGACAACAAGTTCAACTACAGCGCATTTGAAGATGGAGTGCACGCGACACATCCGCTGGAAGTCAACATCATTTTCTATTGGACAAACCGTTTTATATCCATCGGGTGTGATAAACTTCACCCTGACAAAGGAAACTTCGAGACCCATCGCTCACATATCTCAGCTAACACCAACTCCCAAGAAGTCTGAGCCGTGAACATTAGCACTCTTCCCTCCCCGTTGTATCTAGCAATACCACAAAAAAACTCTCCATAATATATCGGCCGAAAACCAAATCAGTACAAACCAAAATGAAAAAAGAAGAAGAAGAAGAAGAAGAAGAAGATGAAGAAGAAACAAAGAAGCTGTAAAGAACAAACGAATCGGAAAGGCAAACAAAAAAAAGTGCAGCTTGCATGTATAGAGGTTAGACTAGACGTGATGTGATTGGGAGGTATTTTCCCCTCCATCCCAAGGGCAAAAAAGGAAATATATGTCACTGTCGCGAGGAAGCCATATTGTCATCGCTCGAATGAAAGTTCTCACCTTATCATGAGTCTCTGTTTAAACGTCAAGCTTTTTATGTTTAAACCGATACATATAGTGTTTAAAATAACGGTTAACTGTTTAAATAAATTCTATATCATTTAAATAATATGTAAACCATTTAAATATAGTGATTTAACTGTTTTAAAATATATGTTATTGTTTAAATTGAATGCTTTTCACTGACATCGCGTTAAAGATGGGTACCTCCTGGGTCACTATTTAAACATCTTTATGTATTTGCTTAAACACCGTTGTCATTGTTTAAAGAGTAAATCGATTATTGTTTAACTTTTTGTTTTATTTACAATGCCGTTTTTTGTTTCTCAAATTGTTTTTACTATGTCTCTGTTTAAATTTCACAAGTTATCACAAGTTGACACTCAAATAAGTTTGTTTGTTTAAAAAATTTAAACGTTTACAATGGAGAATCTAATTAAATATCAGAAGTTCACACTCAAATAAGCTTGTTTCATTTAAAATAAAACATTTACAACATTTACAACGTCTTCTCGGACCTTGGACACTCACGAGTCGACCCTGGTTCGTCTATTAAGATTTCGGTTTGACTCACCAAGTATATGTACATTCGAATGCTCACGGCGGTTGTATAACATGCGCATCAACTTAAACCTGCACAACGTAGAACTCAACACATTAAAAAAGGTTAAGCAAACACATTCATAAAACGTCTATTAATCAATGCGTCATGGTCTGACTTAAGCGAAGATCCTGAGAGTTAAACAAAGAAAGTAATATTTGTACACTGACAAAAGGTTCTTAAATGGTAAGAACAATTCTCAAGTGATAAATATCACCTCCGTCTTAAAGGATGTTTCATGATCTTCCCACTCTAGAGAATCCTCCGCAATCACGCAATAAGTGAAAACTTTCTTTTCTTACCCAAGTCGAAATGCCCGCTTAATTGCTTGTCGGTCATCCACCGCTGGAGAATCCTCTGCATTCAGGCAATTATGCGGGAATTTTGACTTGGGCAAGAAAAGATAGTGTAACTTGTTGCGTGATTACGGCTGATTGATTCTCAAGATGAGGAGGATCATGAGACATCCTTTAAGATAGAGTTGATCTTCCAATTTTCGTCTGACTCCATCGAATTTCATACACAAGAAAAAGATAAGGAAGAGGAGGAGGATGAGGATGACGAGGAGTGCTTGTCCATGGGAAGGGTTCTTCCTTGCCATTTATGGTGTGAAGTCCACAAGCAGGTTGACGCTTCATATCCGAGAAAAAAGTGAAACGCACAGTGGACCGAGATTGACTGATCACAACGAACGGGTGTTCGGATATTTATATTACCCTGCACAAGAATTAATGCCGTCATTAACTCTTATGCACGGGATACCATAACCTTGCCACCTGCCACCTGCCACCTGCCAACACTTCAGTTCAAACGAAAAAGATCAATATTTTACGCAGAGACTTTGAGAATTTACACGTTAATATGAATAGTTAAACAGGTAAAGAAAAATTTAAACGGAGATGACAATTATTAAACAAATTTGTAATATATTTAAACAGATAATAGCAAAGAGTTAAACAAATGATTTAAAAATATACAACTAGATAACCATAAACGAGAAGAACTTTACAACGAAATGAACTCGTTTTTCGTGAGGGATTCGACAATGGCACATCGTCTGCTCTCGACAACAAGATCGACTACGACTCATTTGAAGATGGAGTGCACTTGACCAATCCGATGGAAATCAACTTCATTTTCTATCGAGAAACCGATTTATATATTTCGGGTATGATAAACTTCACCCGGACTCGCTTTCACAAAACAGATTTACATCTATCATTACAACATAAACCCTCCATAATAAACACCCACAGAATGGTCAAAATGATAGCAACGTAGAGATTCTCACCAGTACATGAAACCGCAGAATCGAAGTCGAACAAACCAAATTACGAGAAATGAGGAGAAGAACAAGATGTAATGCAACTTCTAGGTATTGTCTATCAAAAACCAAACAGAAAGCCCTTGAAAAGGTTGGACATGATGTGATTTGGCGCTTTTTTTTCCACCATTTTCAAGGGTAAAAATGGGATTTCACAACATGGACCCATTTGAAGTGAACGGTAGGGGTTAAAAGGGAAGTTAAACACTAACGGAAGGACTGTCCGGGGTGTGTAAAAGTAGGAGGGGGTTTTTGGGAAGTTTTGAAAATTACGAGGGGTGAACAGTAATTTTCCCTTATTTTATATTTATTTTTTTCTGGAAGTAATATCATACATTATTTAAAGTTCAATTCCTCCTACAGCTCTATTGGATCATCACAAGCTCACTTTATCATATTGTTAATAAACCTATTCTAATATTTTAACTTATAGCATAATAATCATGTTGAATTAGATAATTATTAGTTTTTTTCTCACTCAAAAGGAATTTTATTTTATTTTGTACTTAGAATAAAATTTGGATAACAAAGAATTCTATTGAGATAAATTCTTCTAAGGATGAATTGATTAATAAAAAATACAAAAAAGAAATACATAAAAACAATGATCTGTGATAGACGTTATATGAATACTTGATTAAAATAAAATTAGAATGATGAAAGAAGAAACTTATGAAGTGGTGTTATGTAATTAATTTTAAAAATTAAGGGTATTAAGGTTATTTAAAAAATTTTAAAATTTTTAGGAGGTTCTCCCTCCCCCGGCTCCCCCGGCACCCAAATCACGCCTGGGGGGGGGAGGGGGAGGGAGGGAGGAGGGGTCAGAAAAAGTGGGTCAGAGTTAATCATTCTTTTCCTTCGTGAAATTAAAAATATCTATCCAAATGAGGGAAGGACTCACTCTGACCGTTCAAAACCCTCGTTTTACTTAACTAAATAATTTTAAATTTTCAAAAATTCTATTTTAATTACAACTTTCAAACCATTATTTTTTCTTAATTGAGAAGAGAAAAATTTTGTGTTGCATTTGGCTTTTGTTGTTTTAAATAGATAAAAAAAATCATTAGAAAACAAAAAAGAAAAGAAAAGGAAGAAAACCACACAATTAAAATCTAAACAACATATTATTACTGTCAACCTAAGATTCCAAGGGCCGAAAAATAAACACTAACAAATAACCATTATTGAAGAAAAATCCAATAAACCTAACTTAGTAGATGAAAAAAATAAAACAAAACAACAATTATCACTTATCCATTGCATCAAACTAAGTAAAAGGATTTAAGAAAAGGAAAAGCTAAACCGTTGTCATCGATCTCAATAGGCACATAAGTTCTCATAGTTTCATCATCTTGGTTTATTCCTTTTATATGTTAAGCTCATAAAAATATCTATCCAAATGAGGGAAGGGCTCACTCTAACCCTTCAAAACCCTCGTTTTACTTAACTTTCCTTCGCCGGCCCTCAATCCAAACGTGGTATTAATTTAGATCATACCTATGATTAGTATTAGAGAAAATTTTAAAAATTAAAAGTAAAATTAAATAGATATTTACCAAATCTCACAAAATAAAATCTAGATAATGTAAATTTTTTAAAAAAAAATTAAAATTTTTTTACAAAAAATGTATCCTAAATGAGCTTAACATATAAAAGGAATAAACCAAGATGATGAAACTATGAGAACTTATGTGCCTATGGAGATCGATGACAACGGTTTTGCTTTTCATTTTCTAAAATCCTTTTACTTAGTTTATGCAATGGATAAGAGATAATTGTTGTTTTGTTTTATTTTTTCATCTAGTAAGTTAGGTTTATTGGATTTTTCTTCAATAATGGTTATTTGTTAGTGTTTATTTTTCGGCGCTTGGAATCTTAGGTTGACAGTAATAATATGTTGTTTAGATTTTAATTGTGTGGTTTTCTTCCTTTTCTTTTTTTTTCTTTTTTTGTAATGATTTTTTTATCTATTTAAAACAACAAAAGCCAAATGCAACACAAAATTTTTCTTTTCTCAATTAAGAGAAAATAATGGTTTGAAAGTTGTAATTAAGATAGAATTTTTGAAAATTTAAAATTATTTTATTGGATTCTAATTTTTTTTCCCTAAATATGCATAATAAATATCAACAAGGGAGAATACCATTTGAGTTTCAAAAAAAGAGTAAAATTCTAGCAGAATGTTAGGCTGAAAACCAAAAGGGAAGATTCAAATGCATAGCGGACTACTTCATCACCAGATTTACATTAGAGAATAGTTTAGGATAATTTTATAATTGTATTTTGGATGTTTAAATTTCTAATTTTATGTATTCGAAATAAGAATTTTGTACTTTTTATTAATATTAAAAACAAATAATTTTATTCATAGAAACACTTGTTATATTAGTGAAAAATCAGTGTAACATGACGCTATCTCTAAACAACATTAGTAACATAGTATCAGTCACAATAAAATGAGCTATTGCGACCACTATATAAGTCACTATTTTATTATTATTTTTTTCACAAAATTATCATAAATACTAAGATTTTTGTGACAATATAGTCTATCACAAATACCAATGTTCTTAGTGACAACAATTTAGCCACAAAATTTTGAGTATTTGTGGCCACATAATTTTCATCACAAATATTAAAGTTTTTAGTAACAATAATTTGGTCACAAACTTTTTTGTGTAATTGTGGCCAAATTTTTAAAATGGTCACTATTGTATTTGCTTCAGAGGTATTTGTGACGAGAGGTGACGACCTTAAAAATTTGTCACTATTAATAATAGTTACAAAAGTTACTGCCTTTAGTGGCAACTTTGTTCATCACTAAAAATATAATTTCTAATAGTGCCACATCCTCATTGGGCATTAGCATAGCTATATATATTGGTGATTTCAGTAGTGCTACCTAAAATACAGGCAATCAGTTACAATACCAGAAGTAGAGGAAGTACAGGAGATCATGTGCATGACCTAGGAGTAGTGTGCTATTCTAATGCCTAAAGATTAGCTCTACGTAGAGACCAAGTTATTCTGTTTAACATCCTCCCTCAATCTGAACCTTGTGGAGACAAGATTAAGATTATTCTTCAAACTTATGAAGTGGTAGATCATCAAGGCTTTTGTAAAGATGTCAGTGATCAGATCTTTAGATGAAATGAATTTGATCTTTAATAACTTGCGAGCCACCCTTTCTCTGATGAAGTGATAATCAACTTCAATATGTTTGGTGCGTACATGGAACAATGGATTAGCAGTGAGGTACACAACTTCCAAATTATCACACCACAATATAGGAGCTTTTCTCAAAGACACAGATAGTTACTGCAATAATGACTGAACTCATATCACTTTAGTTGTAGCATTTTCCAAGGACTTGTACTCAAACATTGTACTTGATTTGGATATTATAGCTTGCTTTCTTGAACTCCATGAAATCAAGTTGGAGCCAAAGCACACTGCATAGCCACTTGTTGATCTCCTATCATCACCACAACTAGTCCAATTACCATCAGAATATGTACTTAGTAGCATTAAAGGAAATTTCTATATTTTTAGCCCCACATCAGATGTAAACTTGAGAAATCAAAGAATTCTTTTAACTGCAGAGAAGTGTTGACTGGTTGGAGCTTTTAAGTATTAACAAACTATGCTGACGGAGTATTAAATGTCTGGTCTAGTGAGGCTCAAATTCTACAAAGCTCCAACTAGACTTCGATACCTTGTAGCTTCTTTAGTAGAGGGTGGTTCACCATCAACTTTAGACAATTTTTCTGAGATGTTCATTAAAGTAGTAATTGGTTTGCAATTAGCTATATGTGCCTTCTACAGAAAGATCATCTATATACTTTCCTTGTGGCAATGTTAGGCCATCTAGAGTTTTTCTCACTTCAATTGTGGTATTTTAACTTTTTCCAACATCCTTACTTCACTTTCAACCCTTTTTCTTACGTGTATATTTGGTGTGAGAGTCCCTTTGAGTATCACCAAGTGTTAGGACCCTAGTTAGGGTCATTTAGAAGTTAAAAAGGTATGGGAACCCCTTAAAAAGGCGAAAGGCAAGGCCAGAGCCTTGCGGGCAGCCTTGGCGCCTGCAAGTGCTGAAAAGAGAGGCCTTGTGGCCTCTCTTGCAGGTGCAAGGGAGCCCGCAAGGCCATTTCGAGAGCCCTTGCAGCCGCCCAAGGAAGCTCGCAAGGGCCCCGATCCTAGCCCCTTAAAAACCTGTCTTTTTCACTTATTCTTCATCTCTGTTCGAACCCTCTTCTTCTCCCACACCCCTCCTCCTCTAGACTTCATCATCCTCTCCTCAAATTCATCATCTCTTGCCCCTAAAGCAAAGAAGAAACTTGAAGATCATCTTTCTCCCATCTTTTGAAGGATTTTCCTTAGTGTTTAAGAAGCTTTGAGGCCTCTTCTTCCTCTTCTCCCCCTCTCTTCTTGTTGGGTTCTTGAGTTGGATGGTGTATTTTTCTTATGGTTTATTTAATATTGCATTTTGGAAGAAGTTTCTAGTTGTATTACTTTGATTTGGATGAAGATTAAGAGATATCTCATCATCTCCAAGTTAGGGTTAGTGTAGCATCGAACCATCTAGGGTATTCTTTGTTATATTTGTTGCCATTAAGTGCTAGAAGTGTTTGATTCTTATTAGATCTTTGAGAGGAGGTTCTTAGTAAACCCTAGATGCTAGTTTTTCTTCTTGTGGGGTTTTCCTCATCCTTGTGATGAGTAATCTTGTTTTAATGCTTTGTTTGTTTGAATTGTTCTAGGAAAAGAGGCTTCGGCCAAGGGTAAAGGACCAGTGAAGGATTAACGCCAGTGTTGGGTAACTCACCAAGTTTGTGAGTGGGACTTACCGATTTCATAGATAATATTATCATGCATGCTTTTCTATATATTGAGTTATATGTTCTTTTGAATGACACTTTGCAAATATTTTTAAAGATTATTGAATATTATTCATAACTTTGAAATCGTGGTTAACTTTAAATGAGATATTTAGAATAATTGTAAGTATGTTAATTTTGTTCAAAAGCTTGGTTCTTGGATTTCCTCTTCAACCAAATTTTTTTGAGAATGATATCTTATATTTTTTTAAAGGTTTCTTAAAACATTATATATGATTCTTAAAAACATCACCTTGATCATGGGTGAGTTTATCAAAAATGTTTGCTAGTATATGTTACTTGTGTTTGAAAACCTTATTCTTAAAATGCATATTTGAAGTTCTATCATATGTTTTCTATCGTTAATGTATATGCTTTTAAAATTATCTAAAACTCTTGGCAGTGTCATTTGACCTTAATTAAAATCGATGCAATACTTGCGAATGTAATAAAATACCCGGTGATTCGGGTAGTCGAATCCACAGGGAACAAAGTTACTAGTACTAATCTGCTTCTCTGCTATCTAGCCTAATGATAAATGAGATGGTGTGGTGATCTAGTATCCAAAGAAATGAATAACGGAGACGAATATGCAAGGGTAAAATAGAGGGAGATCTTAATCAATAAAGATGAGTTACCCGGGCAATGCTCCCCCTCGGATCTAACATGAAGTTTAAGACTTGCTAAATGCCTCTAAACCGAGTCTAATGAGTCGAGGTAATCCAAGAACAATCGGTCTTTATCTCCAAGCAACCGGTACTAGTCCCCTACGAGGTCCCAATGGAGAAATCGCTCGATCTCAATACCTCATACCCCATATGACCACAATAAGCTCTAGGGATACCTAAGAGTGAAACCGATTCCTAAAGATAGATCCAACCCTAATTCCCGACGAAGGATCCCTAACCCTCTACAAAGTCTCGGTGGAGAAATCTCTAAATCTCACGCCTCACACCAAATATGGTTGCATAGAGTCTAGGAAATACGGAGATAGGAAGCACTCAATCAGAAGGGAAAGGGGGCGCTCCACTATCTCATGACTCATCCTCTCAACCCTCTTTAATATTGAAGTTCTAACTCTAATGGAGACTGACACATCCGTATATGCATGTAAACCGCAAGTACACGGGTATCGAAGTAATAATCCCAGATGAGTAGGTATTGTATCCATAGAGAGTAGGGAATAAAGATACTTAAGTTGTTTCTTAACTAATATGGAAGATGAATAGTGATAAGTGTGACAAAATATGAAATAACGAAAATAAAAACAACAAGATAGAGGACACAAGTAAAGAAGAAGGTATGGCAATCGATAAAGATGGGGTACCCGGATATTGATCCGCCTAGGACAATCGTTTCAAGTGCAAGAACCCTCTATTATACTTCTTAATTGATGCAACTCTATACATGATCCCAAATCTAAGGTCAACCATGCCTAACTCTATACATGTCCCGGAGGAGAGATTGAATAATCTCTCAACCTCGCACTCGCATAGAATTGCAATGAGCTCTAGCGATTCCAAGTGCTAAACCCTATTCTTATGTATAGACCTAACCCTTTGGACCAGGTGGAAGATCCCTAGCCACAATTAAACCCTAGGTGCTAAAATCACTTCAACGCTTCACTCCGTTGTACTCGCAGCTAAGCCCCAGCAGAAGGTCATCCCTTAGCCCATTCACTCTACTATGGCCGTAAAGAACTCTTGGAACATGGAGGTAGGATAGATCACATTAGAGGGGAAAAGGGACGCTCCGCTATCTCTCGACTCACCCTCTCAACCCTCTCCAATCTAGATTTGTCTAACTCTCATGGTGTGTCACTCACTCACAAGAGTTACCAAGAAGAACTCTCAACCCTAGTGTCACTCTAAGGGAGTATTCATACAATCAAGTCTCCAAGATTGGAACTCACAATAAACATCAATTAATTGAAAGCATAATAAAGAAGTTCAATGAAACGAATACATCCTAGGGTTCACAAATACCCAAGTACCCACTAGGGGTTTAGCTCTCCATGGAGCTAGATACAATCAATGAAATCGAATGTAAAAACAAAGCATCCATAGAAAACCCCCTCGTTAGTCATGGCGATGGTCTTGTGGAGAGTCCTCTACTCGTCGCAATGGTCCCTTTGTCCGAGCCTAGTATACACCTTGCCGGATTGGTGCCGACGAAAGCTCTTCCACTAACCTTCTTCCAAACGGCGCGTGATGTCGGAGCCGTAGAATCTCTCGAAAGCCCTAGCCAATACCTCTCCAAACCCTAGCCGTCACCTTCTCTCAAGTTGGGAAAAAGATGGAGAAAATAATGCTGAAATCGGGGCTGAAAACGGCTTTTAAAGGGCTAGAATCGGGAATCCCAATCCCATATGGGCGCCCCTGTGGATTTTTCACACGGGCGTGTGGAATTTCCACATGCCCGTTTGGATTCTCTGTTTTGCTATTTTCTCGGCCGGCTGTAAATAGTGTTGCTGCAGTATTTTGCTACAGTGCTTTCTACAATACCCTGCTACATTACTGGCCTGAAATACTAATGAATCCATAATTTCATCGAGATAACACAAACGGGTACACATTTACGCCATGGATCACCTTGCTTCTTTAATAACGGACATGTTGGTAGAGATCTTGTTCTATATGCACAAGTCAGAATACTTGAATGTGACTGCCCTTCTGCCCCTCAAAATAGTTGTGCTAACTCGAGTACGAGGAGGTTGGCACACATTCCTGCATCTGGAACCCGACCTATGTCTTCGCATTTGAATCTTAGCAAGATTTTCTCCAAATTAGTGCATTACGACCCACATTGGCTTCTTTCTCTCATAATCGGCCTCACAACCCTACCTGCATGAAAGTAACATAAATATACCCATATTAGCGTTAAAACCCGAGAAAAGTAATGCTCAACACAAGGAAAGGAGTGCTTGGCCTTAGGTTCACCAAAGCATACAAAGAGTGCATTATACAAGTAAGGGAAATTTCAACACTAAATACGAAAAATCAATATTCTAGCTAAAAACTTGAATCAAAAAGGACAACAAACCCGAAATCGTGTAAGTGTGTGGACTCACTCAAAATAACCCAAAGTATACTCCTCACTGTTCTAAGTACAAGGGACTTATTTATCTACAAAAAGTAACAAAAATTTCAAAAATGGTAGTAGCTTCACACATCCTCTAAGGTAGCCCTTTCCAAAGCGGCCGCTAAGGTGGCTTTCACACTTTCAAAGTGGTAGCTCTTTCTACCAGAGTTGTAGCTTTCACTCATCCTATGAGATAGCTCTTTCTCTCATTAGGACATAACTAGTATCCGACTTATGAGAGTAGCTTCATACTTCATAGGTGGTAGTTCTTTCCACCCAACAAGCACAAATAAACAATAAAACTATTTTATTCCTTCTTTTCATTTTTTTCCATTTTTTTAGAATTAACACAAGAAACAACTATAACTAGTACCTTATACATCAAACATGAGTTTCCAAAAGAGTTCAAAGAGTGAATAGTGCAACAAGTGTCAATCAGGCAAAAATTCCTAGAAATTCAAACAAAAACTAGAGCATGAAAACATTTAATGTTAAAAATTCTCCTAAACTCAAGAATACAATCAATGCAACTAAGGTGAACTACCATTGG
Organism: Dioscorea cayenensis subsp. rotundata; assembly: GCF_009730915.1. Lineage (NCBI taxonomy): Eukaryota > Viridiplantae > Streptophyta > Magnoliopsida > Dioscoreales > Dioscoreaceae > Dioscorea > Dioscorea cayenensis. The sequence continues at coordinate 12,236,032 of NC_052473.1, forward strand.
CTATGTGAGCATGTATATCAATCAAAACTACTATAAAAGAGATGCGTGCACTATGAAACTCCCCCCCACACTTAAGTCGTACATTATCCCCAATGTACACATGTAAGCTCATTCATAATGTAAATCAATTAAATTCAGATGTGGGAGAAGCAATCAAAATAATACTCCCCTGACTCCTAGTGTTGCATTTGATGGAGCTAAGTCCTTGGGAGTGTTGTTCCAACGGGTTGTGAAGCTCACACGGCCAAGTACCGAAACACCTTGGCCGTGCCCATGACAAAAGTCTCAATTCCCATGATGATAAGACCATCTGCACGCATACATGAGGGTGTTCAGTAAAGCTCAATAAAAATAAAACAACTTGAGTATATAAAAGATGAAGCAATGAATACAACTCGAGACAGCGAAATAAAAGATAAACTTAGAAGGGGAGTCCTTTCGAGAGTGTACAAGTCCAAAATAAAATGCGGAAGTAAAAAATGAGAAAAATAAAATCAAGTGTCGATGTCGTCCTCTAGCTCTGCCGTTGCTGCTGCTGCTACTGGTGATGAAGTACATGGTGGGTCAACCGGTGCTGGAATAGGGATGGAGGTGCCAGAAATGCTGGGGGATTTCTCGACCGCAGGACAAATGATGAGCTGACGTCTCGCTCTAAGATCTGCTGTAATGTGTTGATACGTGCCATGAACTCCGTATACTGTACGGCCTGCGCAGCCCTAATATCGGCAATCTCTGCTCGGGCCTCTGCTATCTCTGTCCGTATCACCCCCACAGAGCTCTTGAGCCTCTCAAAGCGATCCTGGGATCGAGATAGTGAAAACATGCGCACGGGGGATAGGTCCTTTGTCACCGGAGGTGCCTCGGTCTCCATAGGTACTAACTGAGGCTCAGAGCAGGCTGGGAAGCCTCAGCATCATCACCCTCCTCCTCGGCTATCTTTGGGGCCAGAAGAACCAGAGCATAAACCCCCATCCGAACCCTATGGACCATGCCCATCAATCTCATCGTCTCCATGCTCAGGGGCACAGGTATACTCATCTTCTCGGCCCCGCGAATCATGCCCAAAAGACCCATACCCAGAGCTAATCTCATAATGTATGGACTCAAGAAGATCGCTCCTAATCTGGCATACTGGTCCTGATATCGAATGTACTTAGCGACGATGTGCCCTAGATGGATCGGTATGCGCTGCATCATCGAATACAAGTACAGAAGCTCCTGCCGGCTCATAACGCCAGTGCTATAACCATGACCATTCACCGACCTGCTCATGATGGCATGTAGATATCAATACGTAGGTCGGGAAAGACACGTGGCCTTTTACACCCCCGGCTCATACTGGCCCTGACCACATAATGCTCTGTAAGCTAAGAATACTCCTCAGTGTCTGTAAATGCCTCCTCGTACAAGCCGAGCCAAACTGAAAACTAAGTGATTCTTAGACTATAGTGATATCCAAGTGCTCTGAACTGAACTACGTCGAGGTTGTCGAATCTCACATAGGATCTGTAGAACTCGAATGATGACAAAACCTCCAGCGTAAGCTCCCGGATGGCTGGCTCTCTAATCGACAATAACTGACTCTAACCACCCACAGAAACGAGATCCTCGACCTCATCAGCGAACTCATCCCCCTGCTGCAAATCTCTTAATATACTCCAGTCCAAGAACCGAGTCTATCCGAATCGAAGTCTCGACAGACGCTCAAAATGAGCTTGATGCTCGGGGATAGTGAATTTCATGCTCTCTGACTCAGGAGACGACTCTTGCGGGTGCTTATCAGCGTGCTTCTTTGACCTGGGTGCCATAATCTGTAAAATTAAAAAGAAAATCGATCAAACAAGTTAATTAAGCATAGCTGCAGAAATCCACACGGTCGTGCGGAATTTCCGCACGCCCATGTGGATCCACGGGCCGTGAACAAACGCACGGCCATGCCTCAAACTCCACAAATGCACCATTACAATGCTTCTCCTTCATTCTAAATATAAATAACCATTCTAATTGAATAAACGAAAGCATTATTGACTAGTTTCATCGATGAAAATCATGAATTTGCGAAGGAAATCAAAGATAGGGCTTACCATCGAGTTGAGATGAGAAAGCTTTGAAAACGGCCGGAAAACCAAGCAAAATCCTTATAAATTGGCGATATGAGGTCGGGAAACAATATAGGAGTGCTCTCAGAAACATGGAGGATATGAGGGTGAAGAGAAACAATAATCCTTTTAAAAAGGATTCGCACCTCTTGGCGTTCTGTACATTTGCATGGGCGTGCGGAAATGACCCATGCCCGTGCGTCTCCACAGGAAAGCCTCACAGGGGCAGATGCACACCTCTGTGCACTCTCGAGAAAAAATACTCACTGCCTCTGAACGTAAATACACGAGCGTGTGGGAAATACCCACACCCGTGTGCCCGACCCACAGGGGCAGCCGCACGCCCCTGTGGCATCTCTGGACATCCAAGAAAATTTGCTAAGTGTTTCGCAAGGCAGTGCAGAAATTCCGCACGGGCGTGGACATTTACAGGCCCAACACACAGGGACAAGCGCACGTCCCTGTGTCTTCTCGGAATAGAGAGAGCTCCTCTACAGAGATTCGCACGGGCGTGCAGAACTTACCCACGTCCGTGCGATTTTCACAAGGTTGCCCACAGGGGCGAGTCCACGCCCCTGTGTGCTCTAGGGAAAATCTGTCACTCTCTGCAGGAATTCGCACGCCCGTGCAAAAATTACCCACGGGCGTGCAAGAATCGCATGCTCGTTCACAGGGGCGAGTCCACACCCCTGTGCCTTCTCTGGATGAGCTCACAATGCAAATTCACGGGCGTGCGAAAATTCCACACGCCCATGCGTTTTCTCTAGATGCCTTAGAAAATTCTGCAGGCTTTGCAGAAAATTTCTGAACATGTTTACACACTCAAAACCTGCCCTAATATGCAAATTTTACCAGTGAAAAAAATGAGAAATAGCTCAAATGACCCAACTTCGCCAAATCCACATGAAAACACACGATGATAATTCAAAACCCATAATAAAATCGCGGCACAAGTATATAAAAATCAAGACACCAACACTCAACACTTTATTCATGCATACACTAAACAACTAAACTACGAAAATAGTAAACACTTGGGTTGCCTCCCAAGAAGCGCTTGTTTAACGTCACTTAGCTTGACGTACCTTGTCTTACCTCACGAGGGCTCATAAATGAAAGTTGCCCTCTTACCCATGGCTTGGAAGCACGATGAGCAAAATCTCTTGAGGGTAGAGGGTGAATTATCGGGCTTGGGACCGCCTAGCAATGATTCACCCAGTTTGTTCAGTGCACGCACATCCCCAACAGCCTTGGAGCATTTCGGGTGGTGTCTCCTAGCCCTCTTCAATTTCCGGAGCACCTTCTTCAAGATCCCCGGGGTAGATGGTAGTTCTTCCGTCAAACCAAGCATCATTACTTCTTCATTGTCCTCCTCTTGGTCGAACAAGAATTCGTATGGATCCAGAATGAACATTTCCTGCATGTATTCATCAACAATCTCATCAGTAATGTCTAGAAAATTGATAAGTGCTTGTGTGATATTAATGTGAAGCATTCTTTCCTTATGTTAAGCATTACTCTTCTCCGGTTTTTACACTAATATGTGTGTTTTTATGTTACTTTCGTGCAGGTAGGGTTGTGAGGCCGATTATGTTTTCACCCGTGCGTATGTTTTCATCATCTCGAGCTCATGATCGCTTTGAGAGGCTCGAGAGCACTTTGGGGGTGATACGGACAGAGGTCGTTGAGGTCCGAGCAGAGATTTCAGAGATCAAGGCAGCACAGGCGGTTCAGTACACAGAGTTCATGGCACGTTTCGACGTATTACAACAGATCTTAGAGCGAGACGTCGCCTCCTCATTTGTCTTACGACCGAGGACTTCTCAGCCCCCCTCGGCATCTCCTGCACCTCCATCCCCTACCCCGGCACCGGTGGACCCACCATGTGCGTCTTCACTAGCAGCAGCACCGGAGCCCGAGGGCGACACCGACACTTGACTTTACTTTATTCTACCTTTATGCACTTTATTTTTAGACTTGTATTCTCAGAAAAAACTTTCCTTCTGAGTTTATTCACATGTTGATTCTCGAGTTGTATTCATTGATTTATCTTTTATATACTCGGGTTGATTTTGTTTTTATTGAGCTTCATTGAACCCCCTTGTGTATGCGTGCAGATGGTCTTGTCATCTTGGGAATTGAGACTTTGTTATGGCACGGCCAAGGTGCTTCGGCACTTGCCATTGTGAGTTTCACAACCCGTCGGAACATTACTCCCAAGGACTTAGCTCCATCAAACGCGACACTAGGATTCAGGGGAGTATTATTTTGATTGCTTCTCCCACATATATTCTTCATTGATATACATTCTAAGTGAGCTTGCATGTGTACATTGGGGACAATGTACAACTTAAGTGTGGGGGGAGTTTCATAGTGCACACATCTTTTCTATTGTTCTTGATTAATATATATGCTCACATAGCCAATGGTGGTTCACCCTAGTTGCATTGATTGTATTCTTGAGTTTAGGAGAATTTTTAACATTGAATATTTTCATGCTCTAGTTTTGCTTGAATGTCTAGGAATTTTTACCCGATTTATACTTGTTACACTACTCACTTATTAGACACTTTTGGAAACTCAAGTTTGATGTTAAAGGGACTAGTTATAGTTGTTTCTTGTGTTAAATTCTGAAGAAAAAAAAATGAAAATTGAAAATTGAAAAGAAGGAACAAAATAGTTTTATTGTTTATTTGTGCTTGTTGGGTGGAAAGAGCTACAACCTATGAAGTATGAAGCTACTCTCATAAGTCAGATACTAGCTATGCCGTAATGAGAGAAAGAGCTATCTCATAGGATGAGTGAAAGCTACCACTCCGGTAGAAAGAGTGATAAGTGCTTGTGCGATATGAATGCGAAGCATTATTTTCTTATGTTGAGCATTACTTTCCTCGGGTTTTTACAATAATATGTGTGTGTTTTTATGTTACTTTCATGCATGTAGGGTTGTGAAACCAATTATGAAGGAAAGAAGCCAATGTGGATCACAATGTACCGATTTTGGATGAAATCTTGCTAAAGTTCAAACGCGAAGATATAAGTCGGGTGCGAGATGCTAGAGTGTGTGCGAACTTCCCCGTATTTGAGTTTACACAACCATTTGGAGGGGCACAAGGGTAGTCACACTCAAGCATTCCGACTTACGCACATAGAACAAGATCTCCATCATCTTATCCGTCATTGAAGAAGCAAAGCGATCCACAGCATAAACGTGTGCCCGTTTATGTTACCTCGATGAAAAGTGGATTCGGGAGTATTTCTGGTAGAGTACTGTTCACAGTCGGCCGAAAATCGCAGAAACAGAGAATCCACACGGCCGTTTGGAAATTCCGCACGGGTGCGTGTACCATACACGCCCGTGGAGTCGCCCGATTCCAGCCCTATTTAAAGCCGATTCAGCCCCGATTTTGGTATTCTTTTCTCCATCTTTTCCCCAACTTGCGAGAGGGTTTCGGCTAGGGTTTCGAGGGGTATTGGCCAAGGTTTTGGAGAGGTTCTATGGCTCCGACATCGTGATTCCATTAGGAAGAAGGTTGGTAGGGGAGCTTTGATCGAGGCGTATCCACAAGACCATCGACACGACCATCGAGGGGGTTTCTTTATGGATTCATTGCTTTTACATTCTATTTCTTTGATTGTACTTAGCTCCATGGAGAGCTAAACCCCCTAGTGGGTACTTGGGTGATTGTGAACCCTAGGATGTATTCATTTCATTGAACTTCTTTATTATGCTTTCAATAAATTGATGCTTATTGTGAGTTCCAACCTTGAATGCTTGATTGTATGAACATTTCCCCTAGAGTGACACTAGGGTTGAGAGTTCTTGTTGGTAACCTTGTGAGTGAGTGACACACCACGAGCGTTAGACAAAGCTAGGTTGGAGAGGGTTGAGAGGGTGAGTTGAGAGGTACAGGAGCGTCCCCTTTCTCCTCCGACGTGATAGATTCTACCTCCATTCCTCGAGTTCTTTGCGGCCATAATAGAGTGAATGGTCTAAGGGATGAACCTCCGCTAGGGCCTAGTTGCGAGTGCAATGGAGTGAAGCGTTGAGGTGATCTTAGTATCTAGGGCTTAATTGTGGCTAGGGACATTCCGCCTGGACCAAAGGGTTAGGTCTAAATCTAGGAAGAGATTTATCACTTGGAATCCCTAGAGCTCATTGTAACTCTATGCTAGTGCAAGGTGTTGAGATTGTTCGATTTCTCCTCCAGGACATGTATAGAGTTAGGCATAGTTGACCTTAGATTTGGGACTATGTATGTAAGGATTTCCACGACTCACCATTGCATTGATTAGGAAGCATAATAGAGAGTTCTTGCACTTGAAGCGATTATCCTAGGTGAAGCATCATCCGAGTACCCCATCTTTATCGATTGTCTTGCCTCCTCCTTACTTTTACTCTCTTACTTGTTGCTTTTAATTTCTGAGAATTGAATCATTACCACACTTATCATTGTTGATACTTCACATAGCTAAGATTATTACTTCGACAAACCCGTGCACTTGCGGGATATAAGCAAGGGGATCTTGTCAAAGAGCTACCACCTCGAAAGTGTGAAAGTCATCTTAGCGGTCGCTTTGGAAAGGGCTACCTTAGAGGATGTGTGAAGCTACTACCATCTTTGAAATTGTTGTCACTTTTGTAGATAAATAAGTCCCTTGTACTTAGAACTTTGAGGAGTATACCTTGGGTTGTTTTGAGTGAGTTCACACACACACACACGTGAAGAGCAGCATAGCAACTTTCTTTGCTGTGACGAAATCTTTATGCTGAAATGATTGTCTATCATTGAAGAAGCAAGTGATCCACGACGTGAACGTGTGCCCATTTGCGTTACCCGGATAAAAGCATGATTCGGGAAGCTATTCAGGCCGGATACTGTAGCAACACTGTGGCAAAGTACTGTAGTAGCAATGTTCACAGCCGGCCAAGAAAATAGGAATTCAGAGAACCCACATGGGCGTGTGGAAATTATCTAGACCCGTGTGGAAATTCCACATGGGCGTGTGAAAGATCCACAGGCCCATGTGGTCGCCCGATTTCAGACCTATTTAAAGCCGATTCAGCCCTGATTTCAGCATTCTTTTCTCCATCTTTTCCCCAACTTGAGAGAGGGTTTCGGCTAGGGTTTTGAGAGGTATTGGCTAGGGTTTTGGAGAGGTTCTACGGCTTCAACATCGTCATTTCTTTGGAAGAAGGTTGGTAGGGGAGCTTCCGTCGAGGCGTATCCTATACCGGACAAGGGAATCCTTGGACGACGAGTAGAGGACTTTCCACAAGACCATCGACACGATTATCGAGGGGGTTTCTTTATGGATTCATTGCTTTTACATTCTATTTCTTTGATTGTACTTAGCTTCATGGAGAGCTAAACCCCTAGTGGGTACTTGGGTTTTTGTGAACCCTAGGATGTATTTGTTTCATTGAATCTCTTTATTATGCTTTCAATTAATTGATGTTTGTTGTGAGTTTCAACCTTGAATGCTTGATTGTATGAACATTTTCCCTAGAGTGACACTAGGGTTGAGAGTTCTTGTTGGTAACCTTGTGAGTGAGTGACACACCACGAGCGTTAGACAAAGCTAGGTTGGAGAGGGTTGAGAGGGTGAGTCGAGAGGTACAGGAGCGTCCCCTTTCTCCTCCAGCGTGATAGATTCTACCTCCGTTCCTCGAGTTCTTTACGGCCATAATAGAGTGAATGGTCTAAGGGATGACCCTCCGTTGAGGTGATCTTAGTATCTAGGGCTTAATCGTGGTTAGGGACCTTCCACCTGGACCAAAGGGTTAGGTCTATAATTAGGAAGAGATTTATCACTTGGAATCCCTAGAGCTCATTGCAACTTTATTCGAGTGCGAGGTTGAGAGGTTATCTAATTTCTCCTCCGGGACATGTATAGAGTTAGGCATAGTTGACCTTAGATTTGGGACTATGTATTTAAGGATTTCTACGACTCACCATTGCATTGATTAGGAAGCATAATAGAGGGTTCTTGCACTTGAAATGATTGTCCTAGGTGGAGCATTATCCGAGTACCCACATCTTTATCGATTGCCTTACCTCCTCCTTTACTCGTGCTCTCTTACTTGTTGTTTTTTTACTTTTGAGAATTGAATCATTGTCACACTTATCACTACTCGATCTTTCACATAGCTAAGAAGCGGATTAAGTGTTTTTTTATTACCTACTCACTGTGGATTCGATACCCGCTCATCCGGGATTATTACTCGATAAACCCGTGCACTTGCGGGATATGCAAGGGACCTGTCAAAAAAATACAAAAGTATCATGAAATCAAGAGAATGCATGGCTCAAAAAAGCGGTATGTGAGCTTGTTATCTTCGACTCTCAATGTTAGCTCTCCGCCGTCCATGTCAATCAAGGCTTTGGAAGTCCGCAAAAATGGCCTCCCAAGTATCAATGGGTACATCCGCATCCTCATCGACGTCTAGCACTACAAAGTTAACCGATAAAATATACTTGTCCACCTTGATAAGCACGTCTTCGATGATGCCCCTCAGATATCTCACCATTCGATCCGCCAATTGCAAAGTCATCTGAGTAGGCCTAGGCTCGCCCAAGCCTAGCTTTTGAAAGAAGGTGTATTTCATGACGTTGATACTGGCCCCTGAGTCCGCCAAAGCCATTTCTTCACCTAGATAGCCAATATTACACGGAATGATGAAGCTTCCCTGGTCTTTCTTCTTGTTCGGCATATTCTTTTGCACAAACACCGAGCAAGATGTATCTAAAATCACTGAAGCACTCTCCTCTAACTTCCTCTTATTGGTCAACAAGTCTTTCAAGAATTTTGCATACTTAGGCATTTGAGCCAATGCCTCAACAAAAGGAATATTGATGCGGAGTTGTTTGAACAAACTCAGGAACTTCTTGTACTGTTCATCCCCTTGGTCATTCTTCAATCTAGAGGGATAAGGGATTCTTGGCTTCAAAGGTGGGGGTGCCACCTCCTTCTCTTTGCTTGCTCCCTTCTCAACCTCTATAACCTCGGGTGCGTGTTCATTGGGCTTCTCACTCGGAAGCTTACCCTCAACCTCACGACCACTTCTCAAAGTGATCACCTTCACATGCTCTCTAGGGTTGGTCTCGGTGTTACTCGGCACGCTTTCTTGTGGTCTTTCAGATAAGGACTTCGCAATCTGCCCTACTTGATTTTCAAGATTATGAAAAGAGGTGGTGTGATTGCGAAGTGTAGCCTCAACTGATTGGAACCTTGTATCAGATGATTGCATAAACCTAGTTAAGGCCTTCTCCTAATCGTTCATTCAGGTCTCCAAACCTAAAACTCTGTTTTCCATGTTTGGGGCTTGCTGTTGTTGGTGGAAACCCGGTGGCCCCATGGCCTTTTGTGGACCTTGGTTGCTCCACGAGAAATTGGGATGACTCTTCCAACCTGGATTGTAGGTGTTGTTGTATGGGTTTCCTTGATTCCTTATAGCATTACCTACAAAATCGACATTCTCAACCGAAGATGCATCACTAATAGAGATCAGGCAATCGGAGAGAGCATGTCCTCCACCACACCCGGTGCAAGTAGTCACGGCCGCCACTCTATGTGAAGTTAGGAGATCTAACTTCTTACTCAATGATTCCACTTGAGCTGGCAATGAGGTTACCGCATCTATCTCATGGAGACCGGCCACCTTTTTCTTCTCCCTAGCATTCCATTGGTAGCTGTTTAACCCCATTTCTTCAATTAATTGACGAGCTTCACCGGGGGTCTTGCTACCTAAGGTACCTCCTGCTGCCGCATCCAAGAGTTACCTTGTACTGGGATTCAGACCGTTGTAAAAGGTTTGAACAATCATCCACTCCGGGAATCCGTGTTGCGGGCACTTTCTCATGAGCTCCTTGAACCTTTCTCACGTCTCAAATAGAGGCTCCAATTCCAATTGTACAAAAGATGAGATCTCATTCCTAAGCTTTGCAGATTTTTCAGGAGGGAAATAACGGCCAAGAAAAGCTTCTACCATCTTTTCCCATGTGGTAATCGATGCTTTAGGTAATGAGTGTAGCCACTGCTTCGCTCTCCCTTTGAAGGAAAATGGGAAGGCTCTCAACTTGATGGCATCATCCGTCACCCTGTTTATCTTCAGCATATCACACACCTCGACAAAGTTCTCTATATGACTGTTCATATCCTCATCTGCCAAACCATTAAACCGTGTGGATTGCTACAACATGTGGATGAATGTCGGGTTTCAGCTCGAAGTTCTGAGCTGTAATCGGGGGATGCACAATGCTCGATTGTGTCCCCAATACTGAAGGTCTGGCATAATCGGATAATGTCCGCTGCTTCTCATTTTGTTCTGCCATGTTTTCAGATTCTTCTACTTCCAAATCAGCTAGATTAGACTGTTCTTGCACAAGTTCTTTCCCTTTTTTCTAAATATACGTTCGAGATTGGGATCTCCTTCAATTAGTATGGAGGGGTTCCCTCAGATCATAACCTGGAGCCGCACCCAAAAAGAAAGAAAAAAAATCAGAACGATGATAGAATAAGAAAATATGAAATAGAATGAATAAATGAATAGCTAAGAAAACAAAGTGCAAAGTATCTCTAAACGCCTACTCCCCGTCAACGGCGCCAAAAACTTGACACATCCGTATATGCGTGTAAACCGCAAGTGCACGGGTGTCGAAGTAATAATCCTAGATGAGTAGGTATTCTATCCAAAGAGAGTAGAGAATAAAGACACTTAAGTTGTTTCTTAACTAATGTGGAAGATGAATAGTGATAAGTGTGACAAAATATGAAATAACGAAAATAAAAACAACAAGATAGAGGGCACAAGTAAAGAAGAAGGTATGGCAATCGATAAAGATGGGGTACCCGGATATTGATCCGCCTAGGATAATCGTTTCAAGTGCAATAAACCTATATTATACTTCCTAATTGATGCAACAATGAGTCATGGAAATCCTTAATTACATGATCCCAAATCTAAGGTCGACCATGCCTAACTCTATACATGTCCCGGAGGAGAGATTGAATAATCTCTCAACCTCACACTCGCATAGAATTGCAATAAGCTCTAGCGATTCCAAGTGATAAACCCTATTCCTATGTATAGACCTAACCCTTTGGTCCAGGTGGAAGATCCCTAGCCACAATTAAGCCCTAGGTGCTAAAATTACTTCAACGCTTCACTCCGTTGCACTCGCAACTAAGCCCCAGCGGAAGGTCATCCCTTAGCCTATTCACTCTACTATGGCCGTAAAGAACTCTTGGAACATGGAGGTAGGATAGATCACATCGGAGGGAAAAAGGGACACTCCGCTATCTCTCGACTCACCCTCTCAACCCTCTCCAATCTAGCTTTGTCTAACTCTCATGGTGTGTCACTCACTTACAAGAGTTACCAAGAAGAACTCTCAACCCTAGTGTCACTCTAGGGGAGTATTCATACAATCAAGTCTCCAAGATTGGAACTCACAATAAACATCAATTAATTGAAAGCATAATAAAGAGGTTCAATGAAACGAATACATCCTAGGGTTCACAAATACCCAAGTACCCACTAGGGGTTTAGCTCTCCATGGAGCTAAATACAATCAATGAAATCGAATGTAAAAACAAAGCATATATAGAAAACCCCCTTGTTAGTCATGGCGATGGTCATGTGGAGGGTCCTCTACTCATCGCAATGGTCCCTTTGTTCGGCCTAGGATACACCTCGCCAGATTGGTGCCGACGAAATCTTTCCCACTAACCTTCTTCCAAATGGCGCATGATGTCAGAGCCATAGAACCTCTCCAAAGCCTTAGCTAATACCTCTCCAAACCCTAGCCGTCATCCTCTCTCAAGTTGGGGAAAAGATGGAGAAAAGAATGCTGAAATCGGGGCTGAAATCGGCTTTTAAAGGGCTGGAATCGGGAATCCACACGCCCATATGGGCACCCCTGTGGATTTTTCACACGAGCGTGTGGAATTTCCACACGCCTGTATGGATTCTCTGTTTTGTTGTTTTCTCGGCAGGCTGTAAACAGTGTTGCTGCAGTATTTTTGCTAGAGTGTTTTCTACAATACCCTGCTATAGTACCAGCCTGAAATACTCCCGAATCCATACTTTCATCAAGGTAACGCAAATGGGCACACATTTACGTCGTGGATCTCCTTGCTTCTTTAATAACGGACATATTGGTAGAGATCTTGTTCTATATGCACAAGTCAGAATGATTGAATGTGACTGCCCTTGTGTCCCTCCAAATAGTTGTGGTAACTGGAGTACGAGGAGGTTGGCACACATTCCTGCATCTAGAACCCGACCTATGTCTTCGCATTTGAACCTTAGCAAGATTTCCTCCAAATTAGTGCATTACGACCCACATTGTCTTCTTTCTCTCATAATCATCCTCACAACCCTACCTGCATGAAAGTAACATAAATACACCCATATTAGCGTTAAAACCCGAGAAAAGTAATGCTCAACATAAGGAAAGAACGCTTCGCATTCTTATCACACAAGCACTTATCAGAGACCTCTCACATCAAAGTAACAAATCATGCAATGTAGATCAATCACAAAGGTCAATAGCACATGCAAGCAATGAAATCACAAGGTTAAAACTCAAATCAACTCGGATTAACTAGAAACATAAAGCAAATCAATACAAAAGAATAGATCTTAGGGTTCACATGCCCAAGTACCTACTAGGGTTTAGCCGTCCATGGGAAAAGTTACAAAACAATGGTTAATACAATGAAAAGCAACAAAAACCATAGAGAAAACCTCCTTGAATTCGTGATGATTAGCCTTGATGGGTAGTTAAACATCTTGAAGGATTCCTCGCCGAAGCTAGGTCATCGGTGGTTTCCTGAGTGCTATGACGGCGAAGGAGACTATCAAAGTTGGTGAAGAACACCCTCCAAATCGGCAAAGATCTCCTCTCCAAACCCTAGCCGTCTCACCCCTCAAGAGACGCACAAAAAATGGAAAAGAGTAGGACAAAATGGCTATTTATAAGCCTAAACCGGCGCCTGTCATGTGCCCCCAAGTGCCCATATGGATTTTCCACGCGCCCGCGTAGGTTACAGAAATTTCCACGCGGGCGTGTGAACAGTAATTTTGCTATAGTATTGTTGTGGTAAAATTGCTACAATACTTCTCACACACGCGGTCCAAACATTCTCCTCTTGAGGCCGCATAGTCGGGCACATGATCATGTGGTAGGCTATACGAATTTCTTCATCGACGCGTCTTTGAGAGATCTTGCAATCTTCACAAAGAGAAGGAACATGAAGATGTGACTGCCTTTGTGCCCTTCCAACTAGTGAATTGACTTGAATCTCCTTGGAAGTTGGCACACATTTTCACATTCATGAACTTCTCTCATGTCTTGTTCTTTGAATTGCACAAGAACTCTCAACATTGTGCCTTTATAGCCGATCTTTGCTCCCTTTTAATTCTCCAAGGCATTCACAACATAATTGTAAAAAAGAACACCAAATGCATAATATGAGACATAAACCATGGTAAAAATGATGTCCAATACATGTAAAACTTATATAAAAATATGTCTACTCAAGCACTTATCAGTGCATTATTTGGATTTGCAAAAATCTTGGTTTCTTGTAATGTGCATTTAAATATTAAAAATAACTTTCATTTCTGAGATGTAAATGATTTTGAATATATTAATATTTCGAGACTGTATGAATTATAAAGATTTGTAAACTTATCCTTCTTTTTCCAAATGCTCTTAGGAAAATGGTTTCTATTCTTGAAATGCCTTCTATAGCACTTGAAAGCAATGTTTGGATCTTAACTGAGTTGATTCCAAGAATTAGCCAGAATCTTCCACTTGTGTTGGAATTTTTATTCTTGAATTGTATATTCTAAAGTTATTGAAAATAATGTCTTTTCGGAAGAAAATATATTTTTTATGATTTACTATGCATTTGTCATTTCCGTGTGGAAGTAGCAGATATTTTGTTGATTGATTATTGTCCTGGTTATGGACTCCTCATTGTGAGATATGTGTTTATATTATTTGGTTGGTGACATCTACTGCAGTAGGCAGTCTCCACGGCTAGCCTTGGAGAGGTGGCATGGAAGATGGGCAAACTAGTTATGTCATTTCAAGTGGGAGCATAGAATCCTCATTTGAATATTCATCGGGAAGTTGGGGTCACCACACGGTCAATTGATTGGTCAATGTCAAGGGCATGAGTATCTTGATGGCTCTGAACTGAGCCTCGTCCATGGCAAAGGTTTAGAGAAATTTCAAGACCACTACTTGCTGGGTGTAGTTGTGAGTTGGGTATTTTCAAGAGTTTGTTTTTTTTCATACAGTTAAACTTTTAAAACCATATTATCAATTTAGTGTTGCTTGAGACATTGATTTCATACTTTAAAATATTTTTTATTTTCATGCAAGGAAGTTTGAATTATGGCATTCAACATAATTTTATTTATCGTTTGTTGAAGCATTGTACAAGTTGGAATTATTAAACATTGTGTTGTGCAACTTCTTGACTTTTAAATTGTGAAAAGAAAATGATTTTTGTATGCTATTCATGTTTTCATAAAACATTGATTTCTTGAGTAGTTTTGAAAAAGTGATGTTTATTTGAGTAAAAACCTGGCTTTGATCAATTGATAATTTATAAATGCTCTTACCAGTGTATGTTATTCTTTGTGAATTAAGTGTTACTCTACATTTGTTGTTTTCTTTATTTTTGGTCTTGGTAAACTTTTAAACCTTGTTATTGTCATATTGTTTATATTTATTTTTAAAATGTATGATTTTATAGTTCCATGCTAGTCCCCGCACTGACTAACCAAGTTACTCAGCCCCTCTTTCCTCTTCCCAGGAGTTAGTTCAGCGCAGCAGTGTGGACACGTCGTGCTTGGCTAGAGTCTATCTTAAGTGTATATATTCAAATTTTGTGTATGAATATTTCTAGTCCATGGCATGTATTAAGTGGGAACAATTAGGGTGTTTTATTGATTTAATTGTACTAAATTCCTCTCCTTGAGAACCATTGTAATTGTTGTCATCTAAGTATTACATGAGAAACCATACTCAGAGTTGGTTTGTATTGTGATTTTGTATCTTGAGAAGTGAACTCCTATGTTTCCCTATCTTTACATTGTCATGTTGGTCTTTTTTAAAGAATCGGTTGTGTAAATATATTATTGAGTTTATCCCTAGTTGTTATAGTGAATTTGTTCATGTAACAGGTTAGGCTTACGATGACCCAAGATTGAGGTAGGATTTAACTTTCCTTGGATTGTTGTGGCGGTATGTCGTGTGCTAGACCCGCGGGTCAGGGCATGACATCACTACCTAGAAAATAGTGTAGATCCCCAAGCTCCTTAATAACAAAGTCTGCTTTGAGTTGTTTTAGAAGAGCATAAGTAGTAGTAGAGGAATTACTGATCACTGACTATGATAAGTGCTTGTGTATAAGTATTACGAAGTATACTTTTCTTACATCGGGCATCACTTTTATCTGATTTTATGGCTCATTCGTGTGTATTTGTGTTCTTTTGTGCATTTAGGATTGTGGAGACAAGTTTGGAAGAAAGGAAGCAAAAATAGATCATGGACGCAATTGTTGAGCAAACTCTTAGACCTAACAAGGATCAATGCACAAGTTATGCTCATAGACATGTGGGTGTGTGCCAACTTCCAAAATGCTCAAGTGAATATACAAATTGGAGGGCACAAAGGCAGTCACATTCACATGTTTTGATTTGTACAATATTATCAAGAGCTTCATCAATGTACTTGAAAGCAAGACATGACGTGATCTACCGCATGGTTGTGTGGCCCAACTCGACGGCCTCGATGAAGAAAATGAAGTCGGGAGTATTGTAGCGAAAGCACTATAGCTATTTACTGTAGAAAATACTTGTAGCAAAATCACTGTATCAGTTACTGTTCATAGTGTGCAGGAAAACAAAAACTTAAAATCCACACGGCCATGTGGAAATTCCACACGCTCATGTGGATGCCCAATTTTAGCCCTATAAATACCCCTTTGAGGGTTTTATTTGGGGATCTTCTTCCTATCTTTTGCCTATCTTTTGGGGAGAGCTCGGCTAGGGTTTGGAGAGGTTTTTGCTGGGTTTTTGGAGCGTTCCTACGGCATTCAACATCAAGTTTCTTTGGAGAAGAGCTATTTTGGGAGCTTTCGTTGGCATTGATTCGACAAGGTGTACCCTAGGTTTGATAAAGGAGTTATTGTAGAAGACGAGGAGGCTTCTCAAGACCATTGACACGGACGACAAGGGGGTTATCTCTATGGATTGCTTGCACTTACTTTTGATTTCATCTTTGCTCTTATATTGCTCCATGGAAAGCGAAAACCCTAGTGGATGCTTGGACTTGTAAACTTTAGGATGATTTTGTTACATTGACTCTTATTATATTTCCTTCAATTAATGTTTTTTAATTGAGTTTCAATCTTGTGTGCTTGTTGATTTGATTTTCCCTTAGAGTGACTGATAAGTACTTGTGTATTAGTGATACGAAGTATTCTTTTCTTATGATGAGCATTACTTTTCTCAGATTTTATTGCTAATACATGTGTTTTATGTTCTTTTGCGCATATAGGGTTGTTGAGCCAAATAGAGAAGAAAGAAGCTAAAGTAGATTGCGAATGCATTATGTTGATGGAATCTTGAAATGAACACACGAGAAGACACAAGTTATGCCCAAAGACATATAAGTGTGTGCCAACCTCCATTATGCTCGATGGAATATGAACATTGGAGGGGCACAAAGGCAGTCACACTCATGTGTTCTGACTTATGCAAGGCTAGCAAGATTCCCATCAAATATGCTTTAATTGAAGATGCAATGCGATCTACGGCATAGAAGTGTGCCCATTTATGTTGCCTTGATGAAGAGTGTGGATTCAAGAGTATTTTTTGGCAGGGTAATATATCAGGTACTGTAGCAAGTTACTGTTCACACACCGCTGAAAATCGAATTTCTGCAAATTCACATGGGCATGTGGAAATTCCACATGCCTGTGTGGATGCCCGATTCTATCCCTATTTAAGTCATGATTTCATCCCGCTTTCAGAATCTTTTCCCCATCTTTTGGCCTATTTTTCTCCACATTTGGAGGCGCCTGTTGCTAGGGTTTGGATAGGCTTTGGCTAGGCTTTCGGAGAGGTTCACGGCCTTTGACACCACATTTCTTTTGGAAGAGGGTTATTTGGGGAACTTTTATGTGCACCGATCCGGCGGGGTGTACCCTAGGCTTGACAAGGACCTTTGAAGAAGACGTGGCCACTCCTCATGACCATCGACAAGAACACCAAGGGGATTTTCTTCATGGATTGCATCTCTTTACTTTTGACTACATTGTTGATTATAATTTGCTCCATGGAGAGCCAAACCCTTAGTGGGTACCTGGACTTGTAAGCCCTAGGATGATATTATTTTTTTGACCTTTTACTATGATTTCCTTAATTGATGTTTTAATTGAGTTCCAATCTTAAATGCTTGTTGAGTTGATTTTCCCTTAGATTGACACTAGGGTTGAGAATCCATGTTGGTAATCCTTATAAATAAGTGACACACTATGAGGGTTAGACAATGCTAGATTGGAGAGGGTTGAGAGGGTGAGTCGAGAGGTAGCGGAATGTTCCCTTTCCCCTCCGATGTGATTTACCCTGCCTCTGCATTCCAAGAGTTCTTTGCGGTCATAATAGAGTGACGTGCTATGCGACGAACTGTGTTGGGGCTTAGTTGCGCAAGCAACAGAGTGAACCGTTGAAATAATCCTTAGTATCTAGGGCTTAATTGTGATTAGGGGTCTTTCACCTGGACCAAAGGGTTAGATCTATATTAGGGAATAAGGTTTATCACTTGGAATCCCTAGAGTCAAAAGCAACCTAGCACAGTGTGATGTGTTGAGACTGAGAGATTTCTCCACCGGGACATAGTGTAGGGTTAGTCACGGTTGACCTTAAGTTTTGGGACCGTGTGTTTAAGGATCTCCACAACTCGTTAGATATCAGTTAGGAAGTATAATGATTGGTTTTGCACTTGAAGAAATAGTTCTAGGGTGAGCAATGTCCAGCTGCCCCATTTATCGTTGATTGCATCTCCTATCTTTTATTTGCGCCTCTTTCTTCTTTTCTTATCTTTACTTGCATTGATTTGTTTTCACATCACCATCGACTCATTTTCATTCTAGTTAAATAACAATATTTGTGTTTCTAAGCACTATTCTCTAAGGATTCGACTATCCTCTCACCGGGTATTATTACTTCGACAAACCCGTACACTTTGGTTAACACGCAAAAAGGGTGTGACAGTGACACTAGGGTTGAGAATCTATCTAGGTAATCCATTTGAAGGGGTAACAACTTCATTAGGGTTAGACTTAGCGAGATTGAAGAGGGTTGAGAGGGTGTGTCGAGAAGTAGCGGAATGTCCCATTTTCCTTCAGATGTGATTTATCCTACCTCCATGTTCCAAGAGTTCTTTGCGATCGTGATAGAGTGAAGTGCTAAGAGATGAATTCCACTGGGGCTTAATTGCACAAGCAATAGAGTGAAGTATTGAGTAATCCTTAGTGCTGGGGCTTAATCGTGATTAGGGTCTTTCTCCTAAACCAAAGGTTAAATCTATATTAGGGAATAGATTTTATCACTTGTAGTCCCTAGAACCTCAAGCAGTCCCTTACAGTGTGAGATGTTGAGAGTATCCCTTTCGGCAATGGCATAGTGTAGAGGGCTAGTCACGGTTGACCTTAGGTTTGGGATTGTATGTCTTTGGATTTCCACGACTCATTAAACTTCAATTAGGAGGTATAATATTAGTCTTGCACTTGAAACAATAGTCCTATGGTGAGCATTGTCCAAGTACCCCATTTTACCATTGATTACCTCTCTTTATTCCTCTTGCTTGCTCTCTTTCTCTTTTACTTTTCCTTGCATTAATACCTTGAATCAAATCACAAATTGGTTTTCTCTCTAGCTAAATAGCAATACTTTGTGTTTCCAAACAACTATTCCCTGTGGATTCGACTACCCACTCACTAGGGTATTTTATTACTTCGACGACCCGTACACTTGCGGTACACACATGCAAAGGGTGTGTCAGACTACTATTATATCATCCACATATATAAGCATGTAGATAGTAATAGATTAACTCTGATAAATAAACAAGGTGGTATCAGCTTTGGATGTTGCAAATCCTATTTGATACAGCTTATCATTGAGTCTTGATTACCATGTTCTAGGGGCCTGCTTTAGTCTATAGTTAGCTTTATCCAGTTTACAAACATAATTCGAGATGTTGAGTATCCATGAAGCCAGGAAGTTACCTCATATATACTTCTTCTTCTTCTAAATATCCATGTAGGAAGGCATTCTGAACATCTAATTGCTTGATTTGCCAACCCTTTAACACTGCTATGGACATAATAAGGCGTATGGTAGTGGGTTTAACTATAGGGATGAAAGTGCCTTCATAGTGTAACCCATGCCTTTGCTTGAAACCTTTAGCTACTAGCCTTGCTTTGTATCTTTCAATCTCACCATTAGCTTTCTTTTTGACCTTAAAAATCTATTTACAATCAATGATATTGATACCTCACCTTGGTGGAACTAAGTGCCATGTCTTGTTCTTAACAAGAGCCATATGTTTGTCATACATTACTTGCTTCAACTCAGGTTGTTGGGGAGCTTCAACATGATAACCTGGTTCACTGACAATGGCATTGAAGGCTTTCAATATTAAACTGTACCATCATTGAACCGTTTTAGTTGAACAATGTTATCTTGAAGCCTCGTACGCATGGAATGTCGGTGAGAGGAAGGAAAAAGTATGTTGGTAGAGTGGCTTGCTCGCATGAATATGTAGGATTGTTGGTATTCAACTAAGCTGCAGACTCAGGTTCCAGCCTACTGTGAAGACCTTGTAGAGTCAAGGTGAACAGTAACATTAGGTGTATCATATACCACATTGTTAGAGTCATTGAAGGGATGTGGATGGGTATAAGGAAAGATAGGAAGGAGGATTGAGTCTAAATGAAGCTAAGATGGATTGTAATTTTTAGTGGCTTGCTGGAAAAGAAACAAATGTTCATCAAACACAACATCTCTAGAGATATATACTTGACCAGTAGAAGGGTGAAGACATTTGTATCCTTTATGAAGATTACTGTACCCTAGAAAAACACAACGAGAGGATTTGAATTGGAGTTTACGAGTATTATAAGATCGGAAATGAGGCCAACAGGCACACCCAAAGGTTTTTAGAAAAATATAGTTAGGTTTGATGCCACGAAGTTTCTCTAAGGGAGTGACATGAGCTATGACTTTACTAGGTAGACGGTTGATCAAAAAACAAGCGGTTTGAACCGCTTTATCTCATAATCTCAAAGGCATAGACGCATGAGCTAAGAGAGTTAGAGCAATTTCAACTAAATGTTTATGTTTTTGTTCAACTGTACCATTCTGTTGATTTGTGTGAGGACAAGAAACATGGTGAGAAATACCAGTTTGCTTGAAAAAAGTATTTAACTTTTGGTATTCCCCGCCTCAATTAGTTTGCATGCATTTAATTTTCTTGTTTAGAAGATGTTGAACATGAGATTGAAACTGCACAAAGACTTGAAACACATCACTCTTGTTATTGAGGAGGTACACCCATGTAAATTTACTATAATCATCAATAAAATTTACATAGTACTTGAAGCCTCCAACAGACACTTGATGTCACACCCACCTCTTCTACATAGGTAAATGTGGCACCCATTAGTTAAAGACCCATTTTAACTAGAAGATTAACATCCCTGTAAAGCAAAATCAGACTTACAGAACACAATTGGCATTTTTTACACAACTACATGTTCAAATACACATACAAGAAACCTAAATTCTCAAATATGCGGGTACAACAGCTGCAATATCACAACACCAATAAATAGAGAGGAAAGGAACCCACTGTAACCCTGGACTCAACTCTGATTGCCTCTATATTGGCATAAGAGATCTAGTAAGGTCTTACTCCTGCAACTGTAACACATTTCGGTTAGTTAATAGTGTCTCAATAATTTCAAATAATTAAATATAGAGTATATAAAGATAAATTGCTCAAATAAAGTTTCCAACTTCCACAAATAGCAAAATTTCGCATAATACTAACTTTAAACCATCAAAACATAAAATTCCTCATCAAATAAAATTTTCCAAAGAATATAATCTTTGTGGGAGATTGCCCTCCTAAAAGCGAAAGATGGGCTTCGTCTCCTTATCAAAATACAAAATAACTAGTAATGTAAAACAATTCTCAAATCAATGGCTTAAAAACACTCTCCGAACTAGCCGCCATCGCGGCTAGGTTGAGAACCATCAAGGTCTTCATAACCATGATGTTAGCCCACTGAGAATCCATGTGATGACCCTGAAATTCTCACATAAATGAACCCTGTCAATGGCTCTACATTCCTCTTGACCAAGGGTAAACTCAGGGTTAACCATGCCGCCTCCCATTAGGTCAGACTGTGGGACTCCCATTGCAGTGTCGGACTAATATCCATAATCATCATCAAAAACCAATGAAAGCTCAATAGCACAATACACGCATAATACCCGTAAAGTCTAGATACTGGACACCATCCCTATGCCAAGAATGAAAATCGATTCCACAAGCATTGACGGTAAAATCTTTTTAATATGCACACATGGTTTCACAAGTCATTCAAAGTCAAGGCATATGTAACCATTAAAATAAATACTTGAAATGAATAATTAAATCATATATACATGTATTTGCCACAGTTAAAACTATGAATAATTATACAAAACCAGATGTACTAATATGATTGCTATGACATAGAAAACTACAAATAAATATAAGTATCCTTTAACAATATAAATTATTAAACATAATAAAATGAAATAATTAAACAATTATTCCCAAATAGTAACCATTAAATAATTATTTAGAAATAGTAGCCACTACCACCTCACCTAGTTTCCCTTGGGTTTCTCGCTAAACCTGGAACTCTCTCAAGTTTGAATTCCACCTAACAAGAGAATGGGATAAATAAATAAAATAGGCTATTAACCGAAATGAACTCGAAAGAAAATACAAGAAATAATAACTGACTCTCTAATTAGGCCCACTTACTCCAACTGGTTCAAACCCAACCTTGCATAAACAAACTAACCTCCAGATTACACTCAAACCAACTCAATTTGTGCTAAACCCTCCCGAACCAACTTCAATTTCACTAAACAAAGTTCAATTTAACCAACCAGCCTAGAACCAATTCCAAATTCTTATACAAAATCTCTTGAACCAGTTTGATTCAACTGAACCCAATTATCCTTGAATTGGTTCACCCCGAAATCATTAGCTCAAAACCTAAACCAAGCCCAAATCAATATCAACTAATTTAACTTAGCCAAAATAATTCAAACCAAACCACAACTCATCTTGATTTGATCATACCTAGACCAAATCAATTCAATTGAAACCCAACCACATCAACTTGGTTAGCCAAACTCAACTCAAAATTTAACCATCAAGGTTCAAACCCACTTCACTTGATTTAATCAAGCCCAACTCAACTAAATCAATTAAACTCAACCAACACATTTCCAACCATTATCATCACCATCACATTTCCAACCACGTAGCCTTTGTCTAGGTGTCAAATCATGCCAATTAAATGCACAAACAGAAAGCTTTAGCTGAACCAATCAACCATTATTTTCTCTTAACTTTAAATTCTGCTAAAATTCATTTTCAGTCCCTGAAAATAAAATTTCTTCCAAAAAGGGTTCCTAAAAGTTATCAATAGTCCTTGAATTATAAAACAATGATCCAAAAAATACCCTGCCAACTTACCTCTCAGTCCTTGGTCCCCAGAATATTTCAGATCAAATTCATTTATTACTTGTAAACCCAAAATCTTCTATAAACTTTCACACTTAGGTCCTTGAGCTTTCCACTTGGGTTTCTCAATAGAATTGCTCTCTAGGATAGTTTCATTACAACTGTGATAATATCCTAAACAAAACTTTCAATAAGTATCTAAAGGTTCGGGGTATTACACTTAAGCTGGGCCCCACACATCTGAGTGAACAATATCAAGAGGTGTTACAGAACAACTAACTCGAACAAGGGAATGGTAACTAATGGCTTTTGCCTTGTTGACAAGAGTTACAAACTGACTTGTTGAATTTAGAAAAAAACAAGACAAATTGTTTGACATAAAAATTTGTTGAACTACAACAGAGGATGGATGACCAAGCCTACAATGCCAATCTTCATGAGTAACCTTAGTACTAAGAGCTTGCTTGGTGGAAGTGGAGGGATGAAATAAAGTCCTCTCTGACTTCTGCCTTTAAGAAGAGGTATCTTGGTTTCTTGGTCCTTGATGAGAAAGAAAGTAGGGTGAAACTTAAAAAAATACTTTGTTATCTGAAGCAAATCTATGAACAAATAACAAGTTCTTGTTGATATGAGGAACATGCAAGATGTTTTTCAGATGTAAAGATCGATTAGAAGTAGGAAAATGAGAGTGACCAATGTTGGTTTTAGACAAACATGCACCGTCAGCTACTTGCACCTTGTCTTTGCCCTGGTATTTTTTTCTCAGAGTTAACTTGTCAAGCTCTTTTATGAAATGATCAGTTACACCTGAGTCCATATACCAGTCATTGACAATGTTGTAGGATTTAGTCTCAGTGTTGGCAGCAACTCTGTCATCATCAACCTGGTATGGTTGATTAAAGCGGTACCAACATTTAAGAGTTGTGTGTCCGACTTTGTCACATACTTGACATACCAGCTTCTTGCCACTACTGTCATGATTTCCACCATTCTTTCAGCCATTGTTTCTGCCACGTTTGCGGCAGTGACCATGAGAAGAAAATCATCCCATACCTCTTCCTCTATTGTTTTGTAAGGCATTATTAGCTGATATCTAGTATGCAGTATTGTTGCGCTCCATATAAGACTCATAGCTCAAGAGATGAGCATAGAGGTCGGTGAGGTTTATGGGATCAGTTCTGGTACTAATTAAGGTCACCAGGGGTCAAATTCTGATCCAAGTCTAGCCAATATATAGGTGATAATCTCATCATCTTGGAGGAGATATCTAATGGCCGCAAGAGTGTCAGTAAGGTGTTTCACCTTATGGAAATAGTTTGAAACTGAGCTCTCTTTCTTTTGCATTGTAGAAAGTTGAATCTTTAATTGCATGATGTGGGCTCTTGAACATGAAGAGAAGGAGTGCTCAAGTGAGACCCAAACCTCATGAGAAGTGGTCAAGAAGTGTACCTGAGAGAGGATTTCTTCAGATAATGTTGCTAGAAGTTCGCTGAGAACCAATTGGTCTTAGAGAACCTACTGTTGGTACTTGGGATTTACCACAAGAGTTACGCCACTATCGGTGCCTTGGGTAATCATCTTTGCTAGTACCAAGATTGTACCATCTGCAAATACCCGAAGTTGTTGGTTGTGAAGATAAGGAAGGATTTGTGCCTTCCAGAGGAGGTTATTGTCACGGGTCAGTTTGATATTTATTAGATAGCCAAAAGAAGGTGAGGAATTGGGTGTAGGTAAGAGCCCAGCACTAGCAGATATTTGGTAGAAGAAGGTTGAGTTATGGTTTGACATCTCTAGTGGAGTTCTAGGTCTTTGATACCATGAAACAAGACACAAGAGGAAGAATAAAGTACTGAATGACCCGCATCCTCATTGGGCAGTAACATAGCTATATATATTTGTGATTTCAGTAGTTCTACCTAAAATACAGGCAATCAATTACAATAACAGAAGTAGAGGAAGTACAGGAGATCATATGCATGACCTTGGAGTAGTGTGCTATTCTAATGGCTAAAGTATAGCTCTACGTAGAGACCAAGTCATTCTGTTTAACACATGTATCATGGCATGTGTTGCTTAAGAGATAATATAAAGAAAATGAAAATTGTGGAGAAAATTTTGAATTCTCTCATAACCACACTTCCTCATCATTCATTTTCTTTATGTGGGTCAGCACCCTTTGGGTTTGGGTTTTGAAGTGTGAAGATGAAGTAATTCTAGTAGTTGTTTTCAACCAAAGAAAAAAACAAAGATTCATGCATAAAAACCATTGACTTATGAAAACAATGAAACATGCATAGAAGCTATTAACTCAATCACAAAAGTCATTGAAGCACGAATTTGGATTTGTAAAACAAGTACAAAGATCTTAGGTTTATTAGGTATTGACATCAAGTATGCTTCCGCCTATTTACTAAAAAAATATAATTAATAATAAGGTTATAACAAATGCATGCACTACATGTCCAACACAAGTTGCACCAAAATCAAGACACTATACAATCTTGGAAGAAGATAAAAAGAGTGCCGCCAATCCAACCACCCAACACTCAATGGAAAATGATGTAAAATTTAGGATATTAGCCTAATTGCTGATCTTATCAAACATATCAATAAAGATCAACCTAATGGTTACTTTGGGGATACTCGGTGTTTCGCAAGTGCACAGGTGTTGAAGTAATAAAGTACCCAAAGGATGGGTAGTCGAATCCACAAGGAATATGCTCTAGAAACAATTAATCTTGCTAAATAGCCAAAGTAACAATCAATTGGTGAATGTGTTCAAATTTTTTATCAAAATATAAAGACAAAGAAATAAGCAAAGGGCAAGAAGAGGAGATAATCAATGATAAAGTGGGGTACCCGGACAATGCTCCCCGTAGGATTCTAGTTTTAAGTGCAAGACTGACAACGCCCGTTGCGTATGTCCCGCAAGTGCACTGGTTTGTCGAAATAATAAAATACCATATGAGTGGGGTATCGTATCCACAGGGAGTAGGTAATAAAAACACTTAAATTGTTTCTTAACTAAGTGAAAGATGAATAGTGATATGTGTGACAAGATGCGAAATAACAAAAGTAAAAGAACAAGAGAAAGAGCACAAGTAAAGGAGAAGGTAAGGCAATCGATATAAATGGGGTACCCGGATATTGTTCCGCCTAGGACAATCATTTCAAGTGCAAGAACCCTCTATTATACTTTCTAACTGATGCAATAATGAATCGTGGAGATCTTTAAATACATGGTCCCAAATCTAAGGTCAACCATGCCTAACTCTATACATGTCCCAGAGGAGAAATTGAATAACCTCTCAACCTCGCACCCGTATAGAATTGCAATGAGTTCTAGGAATTCCAAGTGATATATCCTCTTCCTAGATGTAGACCTAACCCTTTTTGGTCCAGGTGGAAGGTCCCTAGCCACAATTAAGCCCTAGATGCTAAAATCACTTCAACGCTTCACTCCGTTGCACCCGCAACTAAGCCCCAGCGGAAGGTCATCATTTAGCCCATTCACTCTACTATGACCGCAAAGAACTTGAGAAAATGGAGGTAGAATAAATCACGCTGGAGGGGAAAGGGGACGCTCCGCTACCTGTTGACTCACCCTCTCAACCCTCTCCAATCTAACTTTGTCTAACTCTAGTGGTGTCTCACTCACTCACAAGGGTTACCAACAAGAACTCTCAACCCTAGTGTCACTCTAAGGGAGTATTCAAACAATCAAGCATTCAAGATTGGAACTCAAATAAAACATCAATTAATCAAAAGCATAATAAAGAGGTTCAATAAAACGAATACATCCTAGGGTTCACAAATACCCAAGTACCCACTAGGGGGTTTAGCTCTCCATGGAGCTAATTACAATCAATGAAATCAAGTGTAAAATCAAGGAATCCATAGAAAACCCCCTCGATAGTCATGGTGATGGTCTTGTGGAGAGTCCTCTACTCATCCAAGGGTCCCTTTATCTGGCCTAAGATACACCTCGCTGGATCGGTGCTAACGAAAGCTCTCCCACTAACCTTCTTCCAAATGGAGCATGATGTCAGAGCCGTAGAACATCTCCAAATCTCTAGCCAATACCTCTCTAAACCCTAGCCGCCGCCCTCTCTCAAGTTGGGGAAAAGATGGAAAAAAGAATCCTGAAATCAAGGGTTGAAATCAGCCTTAAATAGGGCTGGAATTGGGAATTCATACGCCTATGTGGGTGCCCGTGTGGATTCTCTATTTTCATCCTTCTTCTGCCGGCTGTGAACAGTACCTGCTGCAATGTTTTGCTATAGTGTTCTGCTACAGTACCGGCCTGAAACACTCCCGAATCCATGCTTTCATCGAGGTAACATAAATGGGCACACGTTTACGTCGTAGATCGCTTTGCTTCTTCAATAACAGACATGTTGGTGGAGATCTTGCTATACATGCACAAGGTGGAATGCTTGAATGTGACTGCCCTTGTGCCCCTCCAAATCGTTGTGCTAACTTGAATACGAAGAGGTTGGCACATATTCCAGCATTTCGAACCCGACTTATGTCTTCGCGTTTGAACCTTCTTAAGATTTTCTCTAAATGGTGCATTTACGATCCACATTGGCTTCTTTCTCTAATACTCAGCCTCACAACCCTATCTGCATGAAAGTAACATAAATACACACATATTAGGTTTAAAACCCGATAAAAGTAATGCTCATCATAAGCAAAGAACACTTCGTATTCTTATCGCACAAGCACTTATCAAAGACTAAGATTACACTTCCCTAATTGAGATTTAATGTGTTATGAAAATCCAAAAGCACAAGGTCCCAAATATAAGATCAACCATGACTAGTCCCCTACGAGATCCTGATGGAGAGAAGACTCTTGACGTCTCACACCACGTATGACTACTTAAAGCTCTAGGGATTCCAAGTGATAAACCATATTCCCAAATCTAGATCAAAACCCTTTGGTCCAAGCAAAAAATCCCTAATCACAACTAAGTCCCGGCTGAGAGGAAACTCTCGACACCTCACTGTGTATGCAATTGCAAAGAACTCTTGGAATGTAGAGGTAGGATAAATCACATCGGAGGGGAAAAGGGACGTTCCGCAACCTCTCGACTCACCTTCTCAACCCTCTGCAACCTTGGTAAATCTAATCCTAGTGGTAATGGTCACTCGTCAAAAGGATGGTTAGAATAGGTTCTCAACCCTAATGTCACTCTAAAGGAAAACCAAACATCAAGTACACATTATTGAAACTCAAGTAAATACTCAATTAAAGGAAACACAATAAAAGTCAAAGAAACAAATACATCCTAGGATGTACATGTCCAAGTACCCATTAGAGGTTTAGCTCTCTATGGAGCAATACAAAATCAAATATGAAAGCAAATGAAAGTGCAAACAATCCATAAAGATAATCCCTTGTTGTCTGGTGATGATGGCTCCAAGAGCCACTCCTCCTTCTACAAAGACTCCTCCATCGAGCCTAAGGCACACTTCGGTGAATCGATGTCATCGGCAGCTCCTCTAATAACTATCTTTCGAAAGAAGTTGATGTTGAATGGCGTAGAAATGCTCCAAAACCTCACAAAATCTCCTACAAACCCTTGTTGTGCTCCCTCATGATGATAGGAAAAAGATCTCCAAAATAACTCTTTAGAGCGGCCTTTTAAACATAGAGATCGGGCTTCACACAACCGTGTGGATTCTCTGTTTCGGCACGATAAACAATAACCTGCTATACTAGCCTGTGAACATTAATTTGCTACAATAACCACATGAACACTATCACCCAATTTCTTTTTCTTCCTCTGAGGCCACACAGCTGGGCACACACTCGTGTGGTAGGTCATGTAGCTTCTTGTCTTTCAAATGTGTTAAATAAGCCCTTGAAATTTTTGCACAAGCTAGAACATGAGTGTGTAACTGCCTTTGTGCCCTTTTAACATGTGAATTAACTTGAACACTCTTGGGAGTTGGCACACACCCTCATGCATATGATCACGGCTTGTGTCTTGATCCTTGTTCAATGTAAGATTATTCCCAAAATTTGCATTCATGACCTATTTTTGTATTCTTTCTCCTCAACAAGCCTTCACAACCCTAAATGCACAAAAGAACACATAAATACAAAAATGAGCCATAAAACCTGATAAAAATAATGCTTAATGTAAGTAAATCATACTAATTAATATGTATACAGAAGCACTTGTCACTCACTTTCTATTACACCTCCTCGTATTTCTAACCCAGGTATAACTCACACAATATCAAAGAATTAAATTTCTAGAAAATCTATTGATTGGCTTTATGCTATATACTAGTAAAAATAAAAACTAACGAATGATGGTTATGCTGTATTCTTCTTTAGCATTTCAATGAAGCAGTAGTGAAGCAAATATCAAGTTATGTTGTGTTAAAAGAACAGATAACTAATTCGTTCTTTTTTGACATTTTAAAATTTATAGGTAGGTCTACTAAAATCAATGCTACATATTTTGATAATATTTGAGTTTTGGAGCTTACAAGTAACTGCACTTCAAAGACGAAGAAGACTTTGGGGGATCCTAGACTAGGCTAGACATGGGTATAGGCCGATTAATCAGGCTAACCCAACAGGTCTGGTTGGCTTTGGCCCGTGTCGGGAAACTCGAACTCAGTCCGAAAATTATCAAAACCCTTTGGGTCCAGGCCCGGCCAGCCTAACTCGATTGGTTTTAAATTTTTTGAATTATTATTATTATTATTATTATTATATTTTTATTACTAAATTAAAAATGGAATGCATGAA
The DNA here is from genome assembly GCF_009730915.1 of Dioscorea cayenensis subsp. rotundata. NCBI lineage: Eukaryota > Viridiplantae > Streptophyta > Magnoliopsida > Dioscoreales > Dioscoreaceae > Dioscorea > Dioscorea cayenensis. The sequence continues at coordinate 12,265,745 of NC_052473.1, forward strand.
ATGAAATGGGGACGATTTGAACCTGGGCATTTAGCATACCAACCGAGATTTCAACCCCATTGACCTCACTTCTTTTTGTACTGATATTAAAAACAAACTTCAAACCAAAATTTTTCAAAATAAATAATTTAAAAACAAAAAAATTAAAAATAATTATAATAAATGAGAAGAATTTGACACAACATAAAACAATTCATAATAACTTAAAAAATGAAGGATTTACATTAAGTAATTTACTTATCGAATTACGTTTCTAATACATATCTTTTTGAGTGTGAAAAAAATCAAAGCCTGAGTAGTTCTCTTAATTTGAATCAGAGTTAAGTTGCTAGTCATTCACTTAGGTAGTGTCTGTTTTGTGGTATTTGAAGTTACAATGTAACTTCAAATACCACTTTCTTTATGATGTTGCTTGTTTCTAATGTGACTTTCTTTGTTGTTGGATTACATGATGCTTTATCTTGTAAATGCAATACTTGTAACTGATACCTTAAGGTAAATATTATATGGCGACATTGTTCAATACAGGTTTCACTAGTTTATAAATGCAAGAGTGAGGCTTTGGAAACCTATGGTGGAAAAAATACATTATGTTGAAATAATATAGTCAAATAAAGTTCATTTATTTGATAAAAACCTTAATTTCAGTGAGCGACCTAAGTTACAATCGGACTTCACTGCAATAAATTATGAAAATCAACCAACTAATAACACCAAGGAATGGAAAAATCATTATATGCCAGTAAAGCATTTCCGCAATGAGATCTGTCATTTACCAAACCACAATGAACATCTTTTTGGCTTTGGAAGCCATGATATGTCAAGTCATCTTGACGTCGCTGTTGGAGGTTGTTCTAGTGGAGGAAATGGTGGTGTTACTCTTACATTGGGCCTTCATTAGAGTAATGGAGTCTGTACCAGGGGCGGACCCACATGGGGGCCAGCCCGGGCTGGCCGACCGGAAAACTTTAGAAGAACCGTGTCCAATAATATTTTTTTATATGAATATTAATGTTTAATAATATTTTGTTTGTGTTTAGCTAATATGTAATTAGTATGTGCTTGAGTGGTTTGTGGGAGTTGAATGATAGGAGCCCACCATGGTTCAAATCTTAGAGTTTGCAATTGTAAGTTTTTAATAATTTTAGTAATTAAAAACAAGGTTTTTCTTTCAAAAAAAATTGTGGAAATTTTAAAAATTATATAACACAAATAATGATCTAAACTTTATGATTTTTTTAATAATCAATAAAAAATTAAATTAATAATGTGGCATTGAAAATTTTTTCTTATTTAAAAAAATTATTAAATTTTTTTAAGTTTTAATAAAGTTTAAAAAAATTATTCAAAAACATCCCTCGCAATTATAGTAGTTGACTTCAACCCTTTTACCGATGAGTTTTGGTTTTGCCACTGGTCGTGGTTGGACTGAGGAAAGGTCATGGTTGGGCTAAAAATGCTGGAAAATTAAAAGGTGATGAATATGAGAATATTGACTTTTATTTAAGCCCGGGCTGAACTAAATTTCTAGGTCCGCCACTGGTCTATACCAAATTAAAAATGTAGATAGCATTGAAGTTAATTAAAAGCTTTCTTATGTGGCAAGAGATGTGTTATGTTGCTGATTTGAAGTCAGTTTATGTGTCAGCTATTATATGTAAGTTATAGTGGGTGGTTTCATGCAGTTACTCAAAGAATGAGTGCATGAAAAGTTGTCTACACAAAACGTTGTTTTCATGTAATGCCAGTCTATTTATTTGTGTATCACTACTTTGGAAGGCAACCAAGACTGGAGGTATCCTGGCAAATATTGATTTTTGCAGATTTTGTTCTTTAAGAACAACCTATGAAGTTGTTTATCCACTAAGAATGGAATTTGTACTTGGTCTTCACATACTAGTCTTTAGTGATCCTTCAAAAATTTCACATAACTATAATATTTGGTTTTGTGAACCACTTCAAATTTCATGAAATATAACTTTCAAAATTTGTGCATATAAACTTAATTCACAGCTTTTTTTTTGAAATTACGTGTGCTGCTTCTAGTCAATTGAATAATATATTAGCTGAAATGATCACCTTGTGTTGTAGCTTTAGCCTAATTTACATAAAAGTTGCCCTCATGTATATGTTTGTTGACCTAACCCTACGTTGGTTTTCCTTGCAATGTAAATGAAGTATGTTTTGAAGATTTCCTTTGGTATGTATTTCAACTAAGCATCTTGGTTATATATCCAATTACCTGTCAATTAAATCTAGGTCTTCATGACACAAGTGATTTCCCAAGAGTTATAATATAACCCATGGCTGACCTCCTTGTAGTGGCCATCAAGCCTAGCCAGAATTAAAAAATGCATAAAGTTATAAACCACAATTTTCTTCAACAGAATACCTTGACCAAGACTTCTCTTGAGCTACCTTAATATTTGAAATGCCACCTCCAAGTGCTCTTGCATATTGTCATGTGCAAATTGAGAGAGTATATGGATTGCATAGCAAATTTAGGGTCTAATGATTATGAAGTACATCAAACAACTAACAAGTCATCTATACATAGCAGGATCCTTCATTAGTGCCCCATTTGCAAGTCCGAGTCGGTGATTTTGTTCCATCTGAAAATCTACGATCTTGACGTCAAACATTCTATACACTATTAGGATATACAATGTGTACTTATGTTGATATAAGGTTAACCTTTGTGAAGATCATGCCACCTCAATCTCCAAGAAATACTTCAACTCACCAAGATCTTTTATCCGATAAAACATTTGTCTAAAAAATGCTTGAAATTTGATCCAGTTTCCAAACAATTTTTTTTTCTTTTTTGCTAGGATGAGGTCATCAATGTAAACAATATCAAGAACATGAGTATATTGCCTTTAGTATATGAGAAAAGCGAATAGTCTACATAAGATTGGATAAACCCATAATCAAGTAGTAAGGGTGTCAACTTTGCAAAGCAGCTCCTTGATGCATGTTGTAGACCAAGTATCGATTTCCGAAGTCTATATACTTGAAAGATGATCCAAAATAGAAAGCAAATAATCCTCTTGGTAGGTCTTCAAAGAACTTAAAGATCAATGAAAGCGGTGCTTATACATCATCATCTAATATGGATACAAGTATTGATATAGATGATAGTGAGGTTGAGGTCCGTCCGATTGGTCAAAAAACAGAGAAGGCAAAAGCAAAGGCTAACAGAAAAATAAAGTCAAATGTGGTCGAAAAATCAAACGAAGATGAAGAAATGGATGCAGGATGGGCTGAATTACGAGAATGAAGGGACAAAAAATTAGTAGAAGTACAAAGTCTAAAAAAATCTTTTGAAATGTTTGTTGATCATCAAATTCTGACTATGAATACTAGTCACATGAATGAAGAACTGCTTGAGAATCATTGTCTTATGTGCAATGTCATAAAATCAAAATGTAATATGTAATGTTTATCTATTTTATTTATAATACAATGTAATTTTAGTATTTTGTAATTTTAAATTGTGGTTTTTGTAATGTAATTTTATCTTTATGTAATTTTAAATTAATATGGTAATATTATAATATAATTTTATTTATTATGTAATATGCATTTAGGCCCGGTTTTCAAACGACTAGTTTTTTATGCCTAGTTTTTAATCAACTAATTTTCAAACTTCTACTTTTCAAAAATCTAATAAAATATAATAACCAAGTGATTATAATCCTCTTAAAATAACTAAAATTATTTTAAAAAATTATAAACATATTTAAAAATTTAAAGATAAAATTTGCATGGTGTGATAAATATAATTTCTTATATAGATATTTAAAGATAAAATCTCACTAGATAAATATTTAAATAAAATTAATTATGTTAGAATGGGTTGTAACACCGGCATCGGGGTTGCATGCCTTACATGCCCGGCATGTTACCCTGATGCTGGGTTAGGTTACACCCCTTGTAACTTGTAACTTGTAACCCCGACCCCGGGTTATGGTTATAACTATAAAAGAAATCTGATTTTTTTTAGTGATAATGGGTTAGTTATTTTTTAATTTTTTAAATATGTTTTAAATATTTAAAGATAAAATTTTTAAAGATAAAACCACACTAGATAAATATTTAAATAAAATTAATTATGTTAGAATGGGTTGTAACACAGGTATCGGGGTTACATGGCTGGCATGTAAGCCATGTAACCCTGATGCCAGGGTTACAACCCCTTGTAACGCCGGCCTTGGGATTAGGGTTACACCCCTTGTAACTTGTTATCACGGCCCCGGGGTTAGGGTTATAAATATAAAAAAAATCTAATTTTTTTTTAGTGATACTGGATTAGTTATTTTTAAATTTTTTAAATATGTTTTAATTTTTTTTAAATAATTTCAGTTAATTCAAGAGGATTATAATCACTTGCTCATTACATTTTCTTCATTTTAGTGTTTATGAATTCTAGCCATTTGAAAATTGTTTTTTACTTTATTATCATTCACAAATTAATTAATTTTTCCAAAATAATATAATAATTTATTGTTATTCATATATTTTATTATTTTACATATTTCTTTTGAAATTTATTTTTTAAAATATATTATATAATAATTTCATTAATAATATTTAAGATTTTATTAAATAAATATGTTTTAATGGAATATATAAATGTAAATAGGTAATAAGTTAATGAAATGATTGTGGTTCCTATTTTATAGTATAACTATTATGATAGATATTTTAATGAGTTGATGAGGTGGCATGACCATCAAACTCTAGGATAGTCTAATGATTAAAGATGTCCTAAATAGTCCTAACTTTGTATTAAACAACAATTGCTTATTCTTGTCTTCTGGAAACACTCCACTTTCTTTGTTGCTTGCACATCATCTTGTCTGCATTGTATGTGGACTGGTGTTTTATTTTTTGAAGATTTTTGTTGGACTATTTTGAGATAAATTTTTTAATCCAATATATGTTTATTTGATAAAGTATTTTTGGTGAACCTGCTTTATTGCAATAACCAATGTAACGCGGGCCTTTATGTCAAATAGGTGGTATTTTCCGTGAACCTGCTTTATTGCAGGAACCAATGTAACTCAGGCCTTTATGTTAAATAAGTGGTCATTCAACCAAGTAATAAATAAAAGTTCTCTCCACTTAAATGCAAAATAAAAGCAAGAAGTATCAAGGGGAGTGACAACTACAGTGCCAACCTTTTTTTTCCTTATTTTCTTTTATTATTTTTATATTTTTGAGGTAAATGTCCAAATTATGATTTTTTTTTTTACAAAATTTACTTAAATAATAAAGTTCATTTTTCAACTATGGATTAAAAAATAAATCACTAGTATTAAATAAATAAATTATTATTAAGTTCCATATAGGTGCTATTTGGTTGGCAATAAGTAGGTGCAAGTAGGTATAATGTAAGTTTACATGTAAAAGGTGTTTGATTTGATGTAAAAAGTAATTTTATGTAAAAAAAGTTCACAACAAAGTACGCCTTTTGCTGTATTTTCACTTACAGCCAATTTGACTGTAAGTGAACATATAGTAAAAGCAACAGTTAAAATCACCACTCCCTCCATTTTACTTTTGCAGCACTATTCTCCTTCTCCTTACTTTTGTTGTACAAAAGCTTTCATTACCACCGGGCATTCGTGTTTCGGAGCCTGACCAGCCTCCATCATTGTTCGTGTTTAGAGCCTGGCCACTGTCCACTGCCCAGCGCCTTGTACAAGCTTATACCACTCCCAGAAAACCTAGCGGTGCTCGCTTCATCTTTTCTTGTTTGGACAAGTGTGTTGTACTTTTTTTTTTCTTGTTTGGACAATGTGATGTTTGGACAAGTACAATTTTGTATTTTAATTTGATGTTTGGACTTCATTTTTTTACCCCTAGATAGCAAGTTTGCATGGTTAGCTTACCACGCCTACAGGGTTAGGGTACCAAGTCCACGTGGTTAGCTTACCAAGTCTTCAGGTAGGATACCCACCACGCATGGATTGTCTTCACCCAAGAATCGTGTTTTGATGGAAAGTGTCATGTTGAACTATGAATGTTAAATGTTGTATTTTGGGTAGTATTAGATGAATATTAATCATGAACGTTAAATATTTATTTGAATGAATGTAGTAATGTTGAATGATACTAATCATGAATGTTGTATTTTGAGTAGTAATATATGTGGTAACAAGATTAATAGTGAATGTTGAATGTTTTATTTAAATGAATCTTGATGTTATTTAATTATTTTTCATTTAATAATGTGGTATAAAATTTAATATTCATTATTTAAATTAAAAAATATTTTTAATCATTAATAAATAATTAATATTTTAAGTTTGAATAAGTATCTTATTAAATTTATTAATTAGTTTAAATTAATTTTAATAAACATTATTAGATAACTAGGGGTAATAATAAATAATGGAGGTAATCTCACCATCCCAGTTACATGTGACTATACCCTTTCACTTACATCAAACCAAAAAAATAAAAATTAGTTACAACATTACTAATTATAGCAAACCAAACAACAGTTGATGTAAGTTAAAATGTAGCATTTTCACTTATATCTGTAACTGAATTTACATGTAATTTAAATAACAGATAACCAAACAACACCATAATAAATTTAAACTATAAATAACACCAAAGATACTTGGTCAAGTTTGCATAAAACTTACATAACTCACATACTACAACTAATCATGAGCAAAAGAAAATTATATTTTAAATTGCCTTGTCTTGTTAAATATAATATTTAACTTCTCAAGTATGTCATTTGAGTAATCAAATAACTATGTTAAATAGCTATTATTCAAAAATTCACCAAGATAATGTCTTCCAGCAAACATTTTGTGATAGGAGTAATTTATATTATAAAAAAAGACAAAAAAAGAAAAATCAAGGCTTCTTGATTTCCAACATGACATCGAGATCGAGAACCAGCCCTAATCCAATTAATTTTTATCTATTTATTTTGGTTTATTTAATGCTGAAAGTCCCCCATTATATGAAATATTTTTTACAAAAAGGTCCATGTTCTCTTTCTCTCTCCTCCCAAGTCTTCCCACAATGACCGTAGAAGTAGCATATCATGTTATTATATTACTAGTCAAATCACCTATCTTAACATTTTGACATCATATAAGCCTCAGTTTTCTTGACTCGGGTGAAATCCTCATTTTTCCCAACCCATGAGTGACACATGGACCTCAAGCAAAAGGGACCAATAAACAAAAGACAGCAAGTAATTCATTCATCCTAGTCTCAGTACTCCCAAAGCACTCTAATCTAACAGCTGAAATCCACCAGCAATCTTATATCTATCTGTTCGTTTACTTTCCCGGAGGCTATTTCCTTTTTCTCCTCCCTTTCTCTAAAAGAAAGCACATAACTGAACTCGTTCATGGCATCCATGCTCCTCCTCCTCCTCCTCCTCCGCCTCCATTCATAGAGGAATCTCAAAAATAAGCTTACAGATCAACCAGTCATTCATAGCGTCCACTTTTGATGGGTATGACAACAAATCTCATGCTATGTATCATGTCCTCCTCCCTATCCTTTTCTTCTTCTTCTTCTTCTTCTTCTTCCCTAATCCCAAAACCCTAACCTGAACTCTGGTTGTCTTGGTGGTTATGCTTCTCGAGCTTTATCTATGTCGCTTTCCTTGGTGGCGTTGCTTGAGTATGCGCCATTGAGGCCGTTTACTGGGTTTCCTGCGGTTTTGAGTAGATCTAGGTTTTTGGAGCATGCATTGCAGGTGCTTGAAGTGGCTTGTGGGGTGGGCCGTGATGGAGCTTTTTGTTATGGTGATCAGTTTAGGATGGATGATGTTTATCCCACTGGGAGGGTTGTGAATGGATCGGTGTTAGGGAATGAGCAACAGTGGAAGAAGGTGAGGCTCGTTTCCATGCTCTATTAGGTATGCTATGAACTGAGTTTTCTTGTTTTATTTTTCTAGATTATTGGGCGCATACAATGAGTAATATGTATTATAAGAAACGGTACACTAACTATGACAGTAAGTATGGCGGTAACTACAACTGCCACCGATATAAATATAAATAGCCCAACTAGTATTAAGGACTGGATGTCGGGTGGAGTAAAAGAAATAGCTACCAGAATGTTCAAAAACCAAGGAGGAAAATGAAATACGTCTCTCAAGAAACGAAATGTGGCTCAAATATCTTAGAGGCAAGTACGACAGCAGTAATATATGTAATACTAAATACCTGCATCAAATATATTTAAATATGTAATTACAATATCCTTAATATAAACCATATTTTATGCGTATGTATCATTGTCAGTAAATATATGAATAAACTTACATTTTATATAATATTAATTTATTTAATAACGGCAGTGCAGTGCAATAGATAAAATTTACAGACACGTAATAATAGACCTACAACATCTTAGATTGAAGGGGCAAAGTAAGTCCCCCACCTAGTTGCGACATAGCCTTTGATATGAATTTACCATATATATGTACATACATATATACATATACATATACATATACATATACATACACACATATATAGAAATATATACATATACACTTACAAAATACATGTATATACATACATATATACATATACATATATAGAAATATATACATATACACATACACATGCATATATATACACACACATACATATACTTAAACACACACACACACATATATATATATATATATTTATATAAACATACATAGGTATTTTTACATATGCATATATACATACATATACATATACATATACATATACATTTATAGTATGCTTACATACATATACTCATATACATGTATGTATATATATAGATATATATATGCATATATACATATTTGCATATGTACATATACTAATATAGATATATATATATATATATATTCATATACATATATATATATACATATACATGTATGTATATGTATATATATGCATATATGCATATATATATACACATATTTATACACTTATACACATGTGTTTTCCAATTCCAAATTTACAAATCCTTCTAAACAAAAATAAAATCTTATAATACATTAATTTCAGTTACATCCAACCAAATAAAAGATTTGACTGCACTGTAATTTAAAAATCAAGTATTTCCAGTTACATTGTAATTGAAATTCACTACATTTAGAATTACATCAAACCAAACAACACCTTATTCATTTTCATTAAGGTCTTTCTAAGTCTTGACTTCTGTCTTGCACTCTCAAAGGCTATTGTTTTCATACCCATCATATTGTTAGTGAAGAAAAAGCTTCTTTTTTTTTTTGTCGTTGCTTCTTACAATTGAACTTAAGCACATTTCAAATCATCTATGCAAACTTGCATTTTAATGTTTAATGGTATTTAATATTTGGAAAGTTGTTGCATTTTATTTATGTATATGTATATATATATATATATATATATATATCTTATTGCCCACAACATAATCACATGTTATGTTAGTGTTAAGGGAGTTTATTAAGTCGTTACTTGAATGTTTTAAACAAAAAGTTCATTGGGAGGTTGACCCACAGAGTCACAAGTTGGGAAAATCTCAACCTGTAACTAGGCCCACTATAATGCATGGTTGGTTATGGGTTGGCGGCCTGGCTCACATGCCAGCTGACTCGCACGTGTTTTGCCGAGCCAGTTATGGTCCAGGCCAGACCAAAATTAAGCTCATGGCCCCTCGAGACTTTGCTTAGTGTTCCAGGGAATGCCAAGAAAGCAAATTAGAGCATTGTTGTGCGAAAATTTGAGGAAGCCATTCAATTTCCAAGTAGGCTTGTTATCAGTATTTAAATTGTAGGTAAAGATAATAAATATATATAATATGCAAAGAGGAAAGCTACGAAGGCCCAGTACTCTTGGTCTAGAGAAAAAGTTAGCTGGCTTTGTAGAGGAGTGTTCTCCATTAAAAGCAAAGTTTGGAAAGAGATCAACCATCGAAGTACTATTAAAGAACCAAGGATCATAGAGGAATGAAGCAAATTTCCATTACTAATGTCATATGCAGGTTCTAAAAGGGGTCACAATAAGAAAGTAGCTCTTTAAAAACTTAGGGCCCGGTGTTCCACCCTAAAACCCTAAAACATAATGCTTTAACCTTTAGATGAATTGTTTGAGCTCTATAAGCTAACACAAAGATTCTTTTTCTTAGAAGTGCCAGAAAAGTTTCCAAGAGTATGCAATTTAGACATCTTTTAAGTCGTCAGTTATGTATGCATTAACATCCCTTTCCATGTCACGCATTTGACATTTGTAACTCTTTCTGCATCTCTTCAGGTTAAGCCATGTAATAAGTTTGTACACTTTGAAAAAGAATATTCTTACAGAAATTAGTTTGTTATTGCAAATTGAGACTAACATATTTGTATCAAAATCTTATATTATATAACAAATGACAGGAGTCGATTGGATTGAATTAGTAGAGTAGGTCTTAATTCACATGAACAAGTGATTTCAAATTTAAATTTTAGTTCCGTATATAAAATTGGTATCTATCTATGCAACATAGTGGCGAAGAAAAGTTTTTTTTTGAGAAAAATGAAAATGTTTTTAATTGAGTACACGTAAAAGAGTAAGGGTGAATTAGTAGTCTGAATGACATGAATGCCAAGTTGGCATTTATGTCAACATGCCCGTTATTCTTTATTTATCTCTTTTTTTAGAAAAAAATTTTAATTTTTTTTATAATCTACCCTTGTTTAATAATTTTTAAAGTATAAAGAATTATCCTAAACTCAAAATCCTAATACCCTAAATTTTAAACCCAAATATTATAAAATATTTAACCCAAAATTCAAAAAATATAAACCCTAAACCCTAAATCTTAAGCCCTAAGCTCTAAATTATAAATCACACCCTAATTATGAGGGTTTGTGATTTATAATTTAGGGTTTAGGAAGGGGGTTTTCAGTTTATTAGATGATAAAGAGAAATTATTTTTTTTTAATAAAAAAAGGAAAAGAATGTCGTGGATGCTAACATAGATGCCAACTTGGCATCATATCATTTAGACTACCAATTCGGCCTAAATATCATTACGCCAAGTAAAAAGTGAAGATCAAAATAATATATTTTTATAATTTTTTTAAAAAAATATATATTTTAAAATAGTATTATACTAATTTATAGAAAATCAAGTTGTGAAATAATAATTTTTTATAATTTTTTTTGTATATAACCAATTTATTAAATATCAAGAGATTAAATTATAAATTTTATAAATATATTTTTCTAAAATTATATTTATTTTTATAATATTTTTAAAATATCTATATTAATTGTAAGAAAAACCAACATGCATCGGTATATCAATACTTATTTTATTTTAAATTATTTATTCATTTTATTTAGATTTTTGTTATAAATAAATAAGATTATATTTTTATAATTGTTTTTCTTATTTTTAAAATTTTTATTGGAGATAATAAAGATTTTTATAATTTTTATCTTATATAAAGGGATTTCGTAAAGTGGGGTGTTGATAATAAAGATTTTTTTAAAAAAATTTATAAAACTATTATATAAATTTTATATTATATAGAGGATTTTGTAATAAATTTTATATTATATAGGGGATTTTGTATGACATGGGGTAACTCGGTCCATGGCAACAATGTAAATTTTCATATGAGCATATGCATCCATATTTATATTCACAACCAAATAAAACTACGTATCCTAATACACACCACAAAAAATTCATATTTCTATACATAACCAGATAAAAGTTATATATTTCCTATACACAACTACTAAAATTCTATATACAAAAACAACCTTATGAATATTTACTTCTGTATAGGTATATATTTGTGCATATATCCCATAAAAATCACACAATATATATACCAAGGATCATATAGGCATTTTGATAAAGGTATATATATGATTTTGATGGGGGTTAAAATACTAAATTTTTTTTTATGTGCTTATATTTGCAAAATTATTGTTGGTCACTATATTTACAGGGTCATATATGTAATTATGTACTTTTATAGGGGTGTATACGCAAATACAAACTTTCATACAGGTTTGATGTAAATATGAATTTTATGAGGATGTCTATAAACTTTTAAAAATATATATGTAAATATTAACTTTATTTGTGTGCATATATGCCAATATTATTTGTAAAATACAAATACAAACTTTTATCAGGGGGTATCTATGAATGTAAATATTTAATTGAGAGACATTAATGAATACAATTTTTTTATAAAATGTATAATATGGTTCCTTTACTTTTCTCTCTCTTTTCTTTTTGTTCTTCTACTTAGAAATGCTCCCAAATAATTCCTCCATTCTAGAAAATGGTTTCACTTAGTTTTTTCTACTCTAAAATAGGTTAATTATTAACTGTATTTTTCAAAAGTAGAATGACTAAATGGATAAAGATTAAAGGGTAGAAGGATTAAATTAGGTCAGTGATTAATGGGGTGCATTTCTGAGAAAAGTAGATGGACCAATTTAAGTATTATACCTTTAATATAAAACCCTAGAATAAGAATATCAAAGATTTGGTACTAGTAGCTAGCGATGTTTTCCCAGATCTCGTCGGCACCGTCCGCCGGCGGTGGCCGCCTGAGCTGCGAAGAGTGCGGCGGCGAGGACTTTCGATGACGGCGATGATGGCTTCTACTACTGCCGCCTCTGCGGCTCCCAGAGCCAGGACCTCCTCCACACCGCCACCAATGCCGAGGACGTCGGCGCCCCAGCCGACGGTGCCGTCTACAATCTCTTCCGCCGCCGCGCCCACAATGCCCCCTCCACCCCTGTTCCTAATCTCCCCTCCGGCGAGGACCTCCTCCGAGTCTTATCCCAGCAACCAACCTCCACCTTCGATGCGGTGAGGACCTATTCTTTCAAGACAGAGAAGGAGGAGCCCTCGGATCCTAGGGATTTTGGTGACGCCGCTGAGCAATCGAAGGATCCCGAGGCCGTGGGGTGCTCAATCAGGCTCAGGTATGTGCAGGGCCTGCAGCTGATGCTCCAGCTCCAGTGCGACACGCTAGTCGAGCGGTTCAATGTCAGCAACTCGATTCGTAGGATTGCTACACTTGTTTGGATGAGACACCTAATTCGTTCTGGTTTTCTTGAAGGGAATTGGATCAGGAGTGTGCTCTCTGCTAATGGATGTAAGTTTCATACTCTTTAGCTTCTTCTTCATTTTATTTTATTTGGATGTTTGTCTTCAAACTATTTCAGTGCATGGAATGGTTTTCTGTCAAATAATGTTCTTTCCATAGTGTATGTGGAGAAAAAGGAAATTGCCAGGCTTGTCAAGGGTAAACTCAAAGTAAAAGTTGTCAATTTGAACAAGAAAAGAGCATCAAGGATTTGGCTTTACTCGCTGAGGAAGGCGATGCCGATTTATACTACATTGGCTATTTCGTTCTTGGCTTGTCACCTGGCAAAAGAGCCTATTCTTCCGACTGATGTAACAGAGTGGGCATTAGATGGGAAACTGCCATACCTTGCTGCATTTGTTGAAATTGATAGAGATCTTGGGTACTCTTGCACTAATCATTTGTGGAACTCGAGGACTTTGTTCAGGCCTGTCCGAACTATTGGAGCTTGGCAATTAGAAGTTACGGCAGCTTCTATTGCACGACTTGTTGGTTTACGCCTTCGTCCAGTGAACTTCAATACGATTGCCTCTCGCTATCTTAAGGAGCTTCACCTTCCAGTGGACAAGATATTTCCATCTGCTTGCAAGCTTTATGAATGGTCGATGCCTGCAGAATTGTGGTTGTCCAGTAATATGTATAGATTTCCGACTCGTATATGTGTAATGGCAATACTTATTGTGATTATTAGAATTTTGTATAATATTCATGGACAAGGGACATGGGAGAGGATTGTTTCTGGTTTGAGTAAATGTGGCACACAGGGTCCGGTGGATGCTAAATCAGATTGTGATAATCTGGGTTATGTGCCTGAATCTTGGAAGGGACTTGATGATTCTCAACAACTTGGATTTACTCCAGGCTTATCTTCACAAGAGAACTTATCAGAAACACAAACTTCTGATTTCAATGCTGAAGAGTTGTTGGCAGAACTTGAAGCTGGGTATTCTAAAATCTGCACAAACCCTGGTAAGTGTTGTTAATTTATGTGAGCTTGGCTGTCGTTTTGTAAGATTTTCCTCAATGGCCAGATTTTTACTTGTGTGGACTTGGTGAACAATGGAGTATTTTCATTGTTTTGCAAACTTAGATTTGTTGGGAACAAGGATTCTTGTTCCTGATCTAATTCATAGTTAGAAAATCTATATGCCGCACACTTTGGGATCTTTTCTATTACATATGAAGTTTAGACCATTAAACTTTCTAATAAGAATGATGAAAACAAGATGCTTAAACATGCTTTTAGATTTGTCTGCTATGCATATTTTCTTTGATTTTCTTACTTGCTAGAGGGATGATCATTAACATTGCTTCATCTGCAATGCTTTGGTTTAAATTATGTATTTTTACTTGTGTTATTTATTCAATGTATTTATTATTATTTTTATTTTAATAGATCATTTAAAAGACCTGCGGTCTTACCTCAAATACTGTGGTAATACTATTTTTGCTGGTTTAACGTCAACATCTACTGAGAGGAATATGATAGAAAGATTGTGGGAGATTTATGATAATCAAGAGGTAATATCTTTTCTGTATTGGCATTTTTATGTCTTTCTTGCTAGTAAGAACTTGTAACTCGTCTTTTGGATGAAGATTTCGTGTAATATTTTTAATTTTACAATTTAAGTCTACCTTAATCCAATGATAGGCTGACAATAATCTTTAGTTTACCCAATATTCAATGTTCAGAGTAAATTGTTCAGCATCATTGGTTGCAAATGTGTTATACCATGTATCCATAGTCGGTAAATATTCGGAGATTGACTTCTAGATTGGAATTATGCTCGTTTAATTTCCTGTAATTAGTGACGATTCCTATTTAAATCCTTCTTGTCACATTTATTTAATGCCTCTAATTGAAGCACTAACTTGCAAAATTGTTTTGTGGAGCTTACATTGCATGAATGATATTTCCTACTTATCTATAAAATTTTTATGTACTTTTCTTTTCGGGGAAATTTTTTATTCTCAGAATTTGCTCTGCCTAGAAATCTGGTCCGAATTTGTATATCTAAATCGATCTGATAAGTTTAGTTGATATGACCATTATTCGCTTGGATTAGCTCAACCCCTTTTTTGGAAAAAAAAACTTATTGTTGGTTCTTGTGAGACTTTGAAAAGGAAATATGAACAAATTCAATATTACAAAAGCCTTAACTTACAAGAAACCTTACCAATAGTCAAGACATGCGAAACTTGCTCTCATAATTAAATCAGGAATGAAAAAGGTCCTGATAATGTTTAGTTTAGAAAGTCCTATATCTCAATAGTGCATTTACAATTGTTTTTTCTGTTTTGTTTTGATCTAGGAACATTTCCTACTAAGGGTTCCCGAAAAGTTTGAACCAGCATTAGTATATATATGGACATGCTCGCTTCTTTGAGCAATACCGAATCTATTGACCTTCAGCTTCAACATATGTATATATATATGTATTGTAGGTGCAGTTAAGGCTTGTAGATGTTTTGAAATCTTTAGTGAATCTCTTTTATAAAATTTTCTAATGTCTTTCTGATAACCTTTTTCTTTATAAGCTTGTACTCTGCTGTCATCTGAATTTGTATTTTTCCTTTGCTATGTCTTCTTACATTATGTTTTCTTCCTTTTTTGTTGATATCTTGCTACAGTTTGTTCTTTATTAGCTGTGTTGTATCTTACATCTTTGAGCTAGACTGTCTTCACAAATTTTTTAAAAAATTGTCTCAACTCTCAGAAAGAAATAACTTGCTGTATTGAAATTCTGGGGAAAAAAAGGAGGTTCATGTGTTTTCTTGAAAATTGACTCTCTTGGTTAGGCTGTAAGTTACATCCTGGTCTAACAAGTCCAATTGTTGGCTTGTGCTTCTTTTTAACTTGGAATAACTTGTGTTATATTAGTGAACTGCATTGGCTGTAAGCTGCCATAATTGAATGATAAATCCATTCAATTGATTTCAGGATGAGGGACCTATTTATGATATAAAAGAAGGATTAGTCAACCTGGGAAAGAGATCGAGGGATGAATTACCTTCATTCTTAGATGACAATGGCTTTGATGATTGTACTGATCGCGTGATGGGTGATCCACCGGTATCAGAAATTTTAGGTGATGATAAAGGAGATGCAATTCAAAAGATGAAGTTGAGTATGGAGGGGAATGGGTTCAGATACCTTCCACCAAGGGGTCGGCAAAAGACAAATGATTATCTGCATTATAGGAGGCAGCTAGCAGATGGAAAACTAATTTTTGTTGCACATGCGGATTACTATGTTTTGCTTTGTTCTTGTGCTAAGGTAGCCAGAATTGATCCCAGGATTTTGCATTTGGGTGTCATGAAGCTTGAACGCAGACTTGACTCTATTGAAAAGCAATTCCCAGACAATTCTCATAACCCGGTCGATGATAAGTTGTGAAAACATTCTTTGACTATGTTAATTGTTCTCAACGTTTTTTGTGCGGGCGGGGAGCAGTATGCTTGTCAATACTAGCTGCACCAGCTCAAATGTTTGAAATTTCAAATTTCGGCACCTCTTGGCTTGTCCACATATTTTGGGGGAAAAATCACTATATATATTTATATACTTCTAGAGGAAAGATACAATATAGGTGTATACTCCCTCCGTTCTTTTTTTATCTGTCGTGAATAACCGATTCTCACATACAAAAAAAGTTGGTTAATTCACATAATTTAATAAAAACTTAGTTATCTTTTCAAAATTACTTTTAATTTATATCTTCACATTTTTCATTAAATTTCAAGAAGAGAATTGAATAGAGTGTTAGGGTAATTTTGGAAAAAAAATAATAAATACTTTGATGTTCAAAAAATGAAAGATAAAAAGAAACATGGGTACGGAAAGAGTAATATTTATATAATTTTTTTATTTGTTATAATAATTAATTTATAATTATGAAATTGCATAATTATAAATTTTATTTTAACACCAGGATTCATAAAAATCTTTCAATTACTGACAAATTCAATCCTACATTTCATTTTAACACTATATTGGTATTATTACTTGTAAAAATATAAATATTTATCAGTGTTTTTAACCATATAAATGAGCTTTTATTAAATACAAATTTGATTTATTAGCAAATATTATGTTTTATAAGGTGTATGATGCAAATTTTTCTCCAAGATTTTTCCTTTCAATTCTCTTATCTGTATCATCACACACTCTTATCCTGGTTCTAGTGCTTGCTAAAAAAACACAGCTCCTCTCATATTTTTTTCTCTATACAATCTCTCTGGCTTTAGCTTGATTGTTAATTCAGTTGGGTCTTCAACCATGTCCTCTTGTTCCCCATTACCACTGGCCATGAGCATTTCCCCACTTCCCAGTTCCCAGAAGAGAGCTCTTCCTTCCAAACTCATGCGCATCCCCAAGGAGCCACACTTCAATCATGACTTCTCTGCCACCAAGAAACTACTGGTCTATCCCAAGCAGCAAACAGAGTTCACTCCTTTTCTTCTTCTTCTTTTCTACCTGAATGAAATGTGTACTGGTTTTTGTTGAGATGCAGGCTGGTGTGGACTTGGTTGCAGACTTGCTAGGTGTCACACTTGGCCCTAAGGGGAGGAATGTTGTGCTGGGGAATAAGTATGGCCCTCCAAAGATTGTCAATGATGGTGAAACTGTTCTTAAGGAGGTAAACAAGATCACTGTAAATGATTTTTATATACATTATGTTTTTTCTTTGAAAAAAGTGGGTAAATTTTATCATCTTCTTTATATTTTGATGCACAACCAACCTGTCTGTTTAATTATTGGTATTGAATATGTCTCTTTAATTGGCTGACACATTTTTATGTTCATGTGGAGATTTGTTTGGTTAACTGATTGAATTACTATTTTTTTCTTGCAATTTTGTTTGTTAAGATTGAATTGGAGGACCCTTTGGAAAATCTTGGGGTGAAGCTGGTAAGACAAGCTGGTGCAAAGACCAATGACCTTGCTGGTGATGGCAGCACTACCTCTATTGTTCTTGCTCGAGGCTTAATTGCCGAAGGTGTGAAGGTACATTCAAGATATTATAGCTTTCCCAATTTCCTGTTGTTTCTTTTCTTCTGTGGATGCCTTAAGCTGTTCTTCATGTTGATGTTGTAATGGAGTTGCTTTCTTGGATTACAAAAGATATGCATTTCTAAGTAAAAATAATCAAATGTGAAATTAATCCGTTGATATCTGTAAATTACTTTAGGTTCTCTCAGTTGGAATGAATCCTGTTCAAATTGCACGTGGAATAGAGAAGACTGCAAACGCTCTTGTTTCTAAACTCAAATTGATGTCACGCGAGGTGTAGTTATTATTCTCTTTTAGTTTAGCATACTTTACGTGAAGCCGAATATTGTTGATATTCCATCACCAGATTTTTTCGCAATTCTTGAATTCATATATAATTATAGTCCAATGATCAGCTTGAATTTCTACCAATTTTGGAATGGACCACTTCTGATGCTTTGCTCTTAATGTCTCCTGCAGCATGATTAAGTTAGATGCTTGTTCTGCAGATCGAAGACCATGAAATTGCACATGTTGCAGCAGTAAGTGCTGGGAATGGTCACACAATTGGAAATATGATCGCTGATGCCCTGAGAAAGGTTGGAAGGAAGGGTGTGGTGAGAATAGAGCAAGGAAGATCCTTGGACAGCAATCTGGAGATTTTAGAAGGGATGCAACTCGACAGTGGATATTTGTCACCTTATTTTGTTACTGATCGTGCCAATATGTTTGTCGAGTTTATTGATTGCAAGGTACATTGCTAATTGTGTATTATCAACAGATTATTCTGCAAGTTAATTAGTTGGAGTAAATTTTGCTGTTCAGATACTTTTAGTCGACAAGAAGATTGCGGATCCAAAAGCGATGTTTAAGGTATTGGATGGTGCAGTGAAAGAGAAGTATCCACTCTTGGTTATCGCTGAGGGTGTCGGGCAAGAAGTTCTAGCTCTGATGATTAGAAACAAACTTAAAGGTGTGTTTAAAGTAGCTGCTATTAAAGCTCCGAGCTTTGGAGAGGGCAAGAGCCATTTCTTGGATGACCTTGCTATACTGACAGGAGGTATTGAACTTGGTTACAATCTGGAAGTTATTTGAGATGCTAACATATTATCAATGTGACAATAAAAAGTTTATTTTACCCAAGTCAATATAATTTTTAAGCTCTCATGCTGTTCTTCATAATTTCTAGTTTATCTTACTATGATTTCTATTTGTTACAGGAAAAGTTGTCCGTGATGAGATGGGATTGACTCTTGAAAAGGCTGGGAAAGAGGTTTTAGGTAATGCTGCAAAAGTGGTGATAACGAACAATTCTACATTGATTGTTACAGATGGAAGCACCAAGCATGCAGTGGAAAAACGGGTTCATCAAATAAGAAGTCTAACTGAGGTGAATATCGCATGCATGTTGGTATTATGTCTTGAAAATTAAAAAAGAAGAAATAAAATGGCTTCTTCTTTGAATTCTATGCTTCAATCCTATAATTAGAATCCAGGTGTACAATTTGAAAAGTAAACTTTCCCACCTCTTGACAAGGTGGGTAGGGTGAAAATGGGCAGTATAAGGTACTTGTTCCTTTGTTACACGAGCCAATAGTATGGTAAAGCTATTCTCATTATGTAGTTCCTGTCACTCTTATTAAAATGGGGACATTCTCTTATGAAATGAAAGAGCAGAATCAGTTAAGAAAAAACATGCATTCACCCTTTAAAACTATAAAAACATTCTTGTGTTTTCTGAGTTTTTAAAATTTATAGTTGTGTGCAATTGATTAAACCAAAATTTTTCACAGAACAAATGGAATGAGCTAACTAGACTGATGCAGAATATTAACACCATGATCATTGTGATTGATTCATCTCTTGTTTATTCTAGCTTGATTTTGTAAACCTGTTTATTATGTGGAATATTATTTATCAACCTCTATTGGAGTTAGCTGCAGTTGCATAATTTTACTGTTACTAGGTTTAGGATGTAAACTCATTTTAGTGAAAATTCTCATTATTCTCTCAGAGTACTGAAGAGAAATTCAAAAAGAAAATACTAAATGAAAGGATAGCAAGGTTGTGTGGTGGGATTGCTGTTATCCAGGTAAGCTTTCACAAATTGCTTGCCTATAAATAAAATAAATGAGTACTGTTACCATGATATGCATGCTTCAGCACTTACATTAATATTTACATGATAGGTAGGTGCACAGACAGAAGTTGAATTGCAGGATAAAAAGCTTAGGATTGAAGATGCTATTAATGCAACCAAGGCAAGTGAAGCTCATATGTAATTTTTTTTTTTTCTACTTTTACATAACAATAGTGATTCCTTTTTTCAACTGTGATGCAGGCTGCGATAGAGGAAGGTGTTGTTGTTGGTGGTGGATGTACTCTATTAAGATTATCGACAAAGGTGGATTCAATTAAGGCATCTTTGGACAATGATGAGCAAAAGGTAATGTTTTATTTTTTTCTACATATCAACACTAGCATAGCTCAAATTGAAATGTCCAATCACTAATTTGACTTGAATGGTTTAAAATAGCAATGTTGGTCTCGGATCACGGTGTGGCTCTTAGTTTAAGTTTATTCACCACATATTCACCCCCACCATATCTGTTGATTGAAGGCATTGATATAGAAGATTGTCAAATGAGAGTTTCAAATGGAACCAATCAGATGCATTGGATATGTTGATATTTTCTTTACAAGAATCCTTAATATTGAATTAATGGAAATTGGTTCTCTTATGCATGTTATGAACTTTGAGGTTGGAAAGTTAAATAATGCAATCTTGTTGATTAAAATTATCACTCCTTAGACATGATTGTTAGTAGTATCAAAATATAGACATTGTTTTGAATACTGCTATGCGGAAAAGGTAATGCAAAAGAAAATTATTCTAATATACTCGTCGAGTCTCATATCTGTCATTTAGACAACCCTTGCAACTTACAGGTGGGAATAATGAGTTCAAATGTTTCAAACAGATGTAATTGAGATTTAGATCTCTGGAATTCCACTTGTTGGATTTCTTAGCAAGTATGGTCATGGCTTCTACTTGAGCTTTTTTCTGAATGGATCAAGATACGACCAAATATGGCATAAAAGGCATTTATTTACCTCCTAAAAATTGCAGATGACCTGAATCTGCAGGAAAGGCCAAAAATTTGCTTTCATTAATATATGCCCTAGCATGGACTTATAGCCATATGTTTCTGTCAAGGTAATATAGTGGTTTTAGTTTTGAAACTAAAAATTACCTATTTTTTAATTTGTACTCTGGTAAATAGAGGAGTCCTTGAGGTAGTGGTGGTGGATATATTAAATTCTGCTGTTTACTAGGAGCTAAGTGTCTCAACAACTTGGAGAATAATAACCAAGATTTATGCCCCAAAATAAATTATTCCAATGGTCAGGTGAGTAACCATAAAGAAATTTATGAGATTCAAAGTAGAAGTTTAAGATAGAAAGCAACATTGGCTTTTTAATGCTCAGGTTTCTATATGAGCTACATACATAAAAACAACAGTGAATTAATATAGATTGATCTATTAGAATTTTAAGCCTGTTTTAAGTTGGTTTCTGCCACCGCAAGGTATATTGTATCAATGGAATTCCAATTTATTGAATCTGAAAGCATGATTTCATAAGCAAAATGTGCCTTCCAATTATAAAGAGTCAAACTGGTGAAACCAGAAATTTCTTTAAACATAAGCTATCCTGAAAGCCTTGAATGTCTTCAATCCATTATTTTGTGATCATTAACTCTTAGCTGACATAAAATGCTCTGCTTTTATTGGATAGTGAGACAATTTATTGTTGTTTGATTGTTTCATCTTGCTTATGGTGGGTTACAGCATATGCTTGTCAACTCCTCTTACATATCATTATCTCAATTTCTGCAGATTGGTGCTGACATCTTCAAACATGCCTTAAGTTATCCCTCAAAATTAATAGTAAAAAATGCTGGGATGAATGGCAGTGTCATTGTTGAGAAGGTCTCAGAAGATATCAATCATTGTGGACATTAAATCTGACTTTTAAATTCAACTGAAGCTGCTGACTGTGTTGTTCAACATCTAAACTAAAACAATTCTTTTTTCTTGCAGATTTTGTCCATAGAAGATTTAAGGTATGGCTACAATGCAGCTAAGAACCGTTATGAGGACCTGATTGCAGCTGGAATTTTAGACCCAACAAAGGTATGGATAGCCTATAGAAGTTGTTAATATACTTACCAGAACTTATTTATCCTATCAAGAGACCAGCCTTCTACTATCAGGAAATTATTTATGTGTGAAAATACGTATGTTTGAACTTTGATTATTTACACGTGCCATGTGTTTCATTTGCATTCTAACGTGCTCACATAGTTCTGTAAGTAATGACTTGTTTTAGATTTTGAATCATTAACACAAGTTTTTCTAGTAAATGCAGGCATTTTTGTGTATATTATCTTGAACTACCCTCAAGTTGCAAATTGAATTCATATGTATATATATAATATATATATGGATAATTTTATAGCCTTCTCTAAATTTTAAGACATCTAATCAAATAAAATTACAAAGAATATGATAGGCAGAGTCAAGCACATTGTGTAATAGTTTTCTTCAAGTAAGAGACAACTGGTGTTTTGGTCAGATGGCATGAATTGGGCATGGTAACCTTAGATTGAGCTTTTCTTAAGAGTTATGTAGAAAACATGAGAATATTCCATATCTGGTGGTCGAGTTTTGAATTTTCAATTGAGATGCAATGAATGTCTTTTACATCAGCAGGTAATAAGAAACTGGTCCAATAACTTTTTATTCGTATAAATTTAGATAAAAGCTTAGATCATACTCAATAAAGGACGGTGAAGCTCAGATACAAGCTTATATTTCATTCTTAAATATATAAATATAAACATTTTATTTCTTAGGTCGGATAAGCTGAAAAAAGATTATAAAACATATGTGCTCATCCCTGTTTATATCTTGAACTATCCTGGCTAGTATAAAAAGATGGAAGGACTTCTTACATAAATATATATATCTCATTCTTTAGGAGTTCATTAAAAAATATCCTATTGAATTGGTTTATCTGCAATGGTATTTAACCTGGGTAAATCCATCAATTCTGTTCAGGTTGCCCTAGGATAGATTCTTATTAAGATTGATGCAGAACACAAAAACATATAGTGATTGCTTTAATGGCATCATCTGTGCTTCTACATTATCCAAACAGTGCTACAATGCTACTTGGTACTACATGCAATTTGCTACGATACTTAGCACTACAGTTTTACAACAATATTATTTTTGTTTAAAGAAAAATTAAATCAAGGGCCTTGAAACCATGATAGATGCAATCTAAGCATAATATCAATCAAAGTTGGGAACCTTTTGAATTAATTGATAGAGCTACAAATTTAAGAGAAAACTCCTGTTATAATAGATACATGGTTATTTGAACACGAAAAAGAGAGACATTATCTTTTTCACTTAACTAGAATAAAGGCCTAAATAATGATGAGATAAAATATCTCTGGATTAATTCATATCTTAATCGTGCTCTAATAACCCATTACTAACCCATTAATAACCCAGACTTGATGTTGGTTATTGTCAAAATTCTATTGGAAAAAGAGTACTGCTCATTAATTAATTATTTTTATCAAAAGAAACTCATGTAACTTGTGGTTTCTGGACAAACATATGGACAAGCTTCAAAATTTATGCTTTGTTTGATTGAATAGCAAATGTAAATTACTAAATTATTTCTATATATATTCCCTTTTTCTTTCAAATTTGACTTGCTTAAACTCAGCTCACTCTTTATAATTCAAAAGCTTCTCTTCAACATGGTACTCTAAAGGCCAACATTTCTTCTAAAATCCTTCAACTCATTGATGGCTACTTCTTCGTTCTATAATATTACAAGTGACGCAATAAGTCATGCAAAATAAAATTGTTTAAAATGTTCAGACAGACAAAGCCAATGATAAGTAGATCATGCTAGTTCTACGTATTGATGAAAATCATGAATGGAAACAGGTAGTTAGATGCTGTTTGGAGAATGCCGCTTCAGTTGCAAAGACCTTTTTGACATCAGATGTTGTTGTGGTTGAGATGAACCAACCTAAGCCCATCCATATGAAAATACCTCCGTCACCTTACAAAGTGATGTCAAAACCAGGTTCTTTATCTTGGGATGTATTTCCATATTACACACTTATCCTATACCAACAAATTCCATGTTAACTATTTGTTCTTTTCTTCTATTTGATTCTCATGTATCCATGATGGAGGGATCAAGGTGTTTAATTATTGACAAGTACTCTTATGAATCGATTGCTTCAGGTACGGCCCTGAAAATTTGAAGCTGAAGCTTGGAAACATCAAGCGATTAATCGGCCTTATGATGATCATCTGCTTGTTTATGCATTCCTTCTGTTCATAAATCAGGCATATTGGCAAGGGGAATGTTGGCTGTGAGTTTGAATCAGATATGTCATGCAGTGAAATAAATAAGATAATTCTTCCAATAGGGAAGTAAAAGCTCAAAAGACAAGTCCACAATCCGAGTTATCCAGGAGAGTGTTCGAGGATGGAATGTCTAAATTGCGCCTGATAGAAGTGTTCTTTTTTGTAAACATGTTTAGATGCAAATGCTGTTAGAAAAACAAATCATTATGTGAGTGACGAGTCATTGTTAGTTTTGACTCTTTCAAGTATGAAAATGTTCAATTTAGCCCTCCCGTAATTTAAATGAAAATATTTTTTTCGGTTCTTTTATCTATCATGGCACTAGTTGGGTTGCTCAGGTGGCTATACGAGCTGATGAAAAGAAATATATATATATATATATATATATATTAATTTTTGAAATAAACAAAGGAGCTAACATTAAGCTAAACAAAAGACAGACACAAAAACCACACAGTGATTGTCTTAGAAACTGAACTTCTGGACACGAGACATTTAATAACCAACAGGGAAGATCAAGAAAAAATTAGTTTGCTCTATGAAATAAAGATAGAGAAGAGAAGGATTTCGATGAGTATATTTGGCTAAAAAATTAGCTAAATCATTTAGTTTGCTCTCTCCCAATAAATTCCAGTTATAGAGTCATAAGGCATATAATGTTTCTAATCACATTGGCATACTTTTAAAATACTATGGTAAGAATCCTTTACAAATAGTGAGAGTTCGAATTATGAGTGAAGGTACATTTATAGGAGTGTGAGTAATGATTATGTGAGAGTGATTTCAGCGCCCATGGAATCCGTGCACACATGTATACGAAACTGGCTCTCACTTGTGCATGCCCATAACTTTCTTAACAGTATAGTAGCTCATCTTGGAAAAAAAAAACTTTTTCACAAGCATAATTGGAGCTTAAGTCCTCATATAATGATCTGTCATTGACATAACTACAAAGCCAAGGCCAATGGCATGAGCTATTTATTGAGATAAAGTGTGGTGAATGAGAGTAAAAAGTAAAATTCCTGATAACTACAGGAGAATTCCAATGGCATCCAAGAATGGACAGGAGGCACTCCTAGAAGATTTTGAGGAGATGATATGCTCCCTATTTATTGAATATAAGGCTACACCTAGCATGCCACAATGACCACCAAGCACAGGAAGCAATTAGAGCCTTGATGGCCTACTCACTTAGAATGATAACGCCTAAGCAGACAATCGCCTGAGATGAAATCAGTGATTAAATCTATATTTGCATCCAAATATGAAGCCACCTGTAGAGGCACCGGCGACTGTTTAGGGTACAAATTAAGAGGATAGGAAGGGGAAGTGAAGACAGGAGAAGAGGAGAAAGGAAGGGAGATGAACTATTTTTCTCCCGTTTTCTAATTACTTTTTAGGCTATAAAGCCATACAGACATCCCACAAGCTTCTCTCATTGATCACAACTTCCACTAGCATCCCACAAGCTTCTCTCATTGATCACAACTTCCAATTACCCTAACAGTTTATATCTATTGGGCATCCTGCCCAACACCAAAATCTCCCTCATAATCCATCCGTTACGAGGATTAGACTCTCATAATCTCATTTTTATCCCATGATAAAGTCCTTGAATTTTGTGTCAATTATCTGTTGTCTATTGGCACGTGTTGCTCAACGAGCTCTTTCCTGATTCTCTTGTGTTTCTTGGTCTGGAGAGCCTCCTTTGACCAAGTCAACCCTTACACTAGGCTCCCCTTCAACGTGCGCCTTGTCCTCAAGGTAGAAGTCCGAAAAGTCTTGCTTTAGTGTATTTTCATTCATCCAGGTGGCATCATCAACAGATCATGACAGTTTACTGGTCTGGTGTGACGGAGTACCTCCCGTGACCAAAGTATAGCTACTGGCATGAAAACTGGCCACTGATCATGACAGTGCACTGGGAGTGGTAATTGCTGAACGTGGGGGTCTTCGACATAGTGTTTACACTTGGAGACTTGAAAAACATCATGAAGTTGAACCGTGGAAAGGAGTGCTAGGCGATAGGTGACATGACCAATTTTTTCCAGGATTTGAAAGGGTTAGAAGAACCTTTTAGAAAGCTTGTGATTTGGTTGTCGGTGAATAGAAAATTGTCGGAATGGTTGTAACTATAAAAAAACCCAATCACCAGCTATAAAGGAGACGTTGATGCTCTTCGAATCTGCCTAGTTTTTCATTTGTACATGAGCTTTCTACAGGTTTCCCTTGAGTGTGCGAAAAACCAATGATCAATCAGATAACAAGTCATCTACCGCTACAACATAGGTGGTACCAACCATGTAGTCGATCAAGGGGGGGGGGCGACCAAACACTGCTTGAAAGGGTGTTATCTGTATTGCGGAATGCTAGGCAGTATTATAATGCCGTTCCGCCCAGGGTGAATAGCAGAACCAAAGGAGAGGTTGCTTGTTAATGAAGTTGCGCAGATAATCCTCTATGTAGTTGTTTAGTCACTCAGTTTTCCCGTCACTCTGAGGGTGGTAGGCACTACTCATTGATAATTTTATGCCTTGCAGTCGAAAGAGTTCTCGCCAGAACTGACTCATAAAAATAGGGTCCTGATCGGAGATCAGTGAAATTGGTATATTGTGGAGATGCACAATTTCATGCACGAAAATTTCTGCCACCTGTGGTGCAGTGAAGTGCGGTCCCAAGCCGATGAAGTGTCCATGCTTCGCAAGTGGTCTACTATAACAAGAATGACAGTCTTCCAATTGGATGTGGGTAGATGGGTAATAAAGTCGAGCGATGTTGAGTCCCAAAATTTTCCCAGTATTTGTTGAGGTTGTAAGAGGCCCTAGGAAGCGTGGTTGAATGGTTTTATTGATTGACAAACAGTGCATTGCTGGACGAATTCTTGAACCGATTGTTTGATATTTGACCCAAAAAAAAGTCCCGGCAAGGCGGTGCTGTGTGCGTCAGATGCTGGCGTGGCCTCCTACTGGAGTCATGTGGAATTCAGCGAGAAGTAATGGTTGAAGTGCTGAATCAAGGGAACAAAGATGCAGCCTTTAAAGTACAGAAGTCTGTCTCAGATCTGGTGGTCTGGATGGGTCTCTGGATTGCTTTGAACGACACGAAACAAGGTTGTGGATGTGTTCTCTTGATGAAAATATTGACGAAGAGCTTCTAAGATGGCTGGTTATGGCCTGGACATAGTTAAAGAGCCATGTGCTGGAATGGAATCATCATGCACTCGAGATAGGGTGTTGGTTGGCTTGTTCTCTGCTCGGGGTTTATAAATGATGTCAAATTCATGGCCGAGGAGATTGGAGAGTCATTTATGCTGATTAGATATTTGCATTGTCTGATGGAGGAGTGATCGGAGGCTTTGGTGATCCATATAAACCACAAAGCGTCGTCCAAGAAGATATTGACTCCACATGCGAAATAGATTTCATGATCGCATATATCTTGCGTGCATATGCCGAAAAGGAATGTAAGCGTGGAGATAGCTGCTCACTAAAGTACACTATTGGGTGGTGATTCTGGAGGAGCACGGCCCCGATCCCGGTGGTTGAAGCATCTGTTTGGATCTCAAATGGAGAATTAAAATCTGGCAGTTTAAGTATGGGAGTATGCATCGGGGTGTGTTTCAAGTCTTGAAATGCTTTTGTGGCGGTTGGTGTCCAGATGAAGGTATTTTTGCCGAGAAGTTTTGTTAACGAGGCCGAGATGGACGCATAGTCACTTACGAAATGACGGTAGTACCCGGATAACCCCAGGAATCCCTGAAGGCCGCGGAGGATGGTTGGCAAAGGCCATTGGTGTATGGCATTGATTTTTTCTTGATCGACTTCAACTCCTCAGCCAAAAATTTAGTGGCCGAGGTATCCAATGATAGAGTAGCCAAAGGCACACTTGTTGCACTTTGCGAAGAGCTTATGTGCGCGGAATAGAGAGAATATATTTTGGAGATGCTCGATATGATCCGCTCAGGTTGTGCTGTAGACCAGAACGTTGTCAAAGAAGACCAGGTCAAACCTCAGAATGGTCGATCAAAAAATAGATTGCATGAGTGCTTGAAATGTAGAATGGGTGTTCGAGAGGCTAAAGGGCATTACGAGAAATTCATAATACCCTTCATGCATTCGGAAAGCGCTTTTCTCAACATCGAAAGGGTTTATCCGTACCTGGTGATAACCAAATCAGAGATCGAGCTTCAAGAACACCTCTCCGCTGGCGAGCTCGTCCATGAGTTCTTCCACTGTGGGAATTGGGAAGCGATCTTTCACCGTAACCAAATTCAAGGCTCGGTAGTCTACACAAAACCTCCACAAGCCATCTTTCTTCTTAACTAGGGTGATCGACAAGGATAAGGGCCTAGAACTTGGTGGAATGATACCCTCCTTCAACATCTCTCCCC
Organism: Dioscorea cayenensis subsp. rotundata; assembly: GCF_009730915.1. Lineage (NCBI taxonomy): Eukaryota > Viridiplantae > Streptophyta > Magnoliopsida > Dioscoreales > Dioscoreaceae > Dioscorea > Dioscorea cayenensis. The sequence goes on from NC_052473.1 coordinate 12,294,709, forward strand.
ACTAACCATTCTATTTCTTTCTTCTAAGAATGCGGATAATGATATTGCCGAATATTCATGGGTGCAGCAGTCGGAAGAAGAGGGATATGATGGTTGAACTCCCAGACCGACAGTAACCCTGTGGGAAAAGAGAAAAGGCTTCATACCCTCTTAGTAGTTTTTAAAGTTGGTCCACAAAGAGAGGTGGTGCGACGGGATTAGAAATTGGGTGAGGAAGTGAATGGTGGTCTGGTGGCACCACGTCCAAAGAAATTGAAAGATGTAAGAACTAGCTCACTGTTTGGGTTTACACATGTTGTCTCAGAGAAGATGTGGTTGAGTCATGTAGACTAGGGTTTTTGAGACCCTGAAGCCGAGTCCGTACACTCACACATGTGAATTCCATCCAAAGCTCATGGTAGTTAAATATTATTTGACCCAATCTGGATAACCAATGGACACCGAGAACGATGTCCATGCCGAAGACGGGTAACAGAATGAGGTCCACCAGTAATATAGTCCCTCCCAGTTGGAGAGGAACCTGTAAGCATTACACTTTAGGATTTCTCCATTCCCAACTATGACCTTGAGATGAGAAGATGGTTGAACGGCCAGTCCCAAATGATGTGCCCTCTGTGTTTGTATGAAATTATTCATGGATCCACTATCGATCAAGACCACTACGTCCTTGCCGAAGATCTTGCCCGCGATATTTAATGTCGAGGGTATGAGAAATCCATTGAGACCATGAAGGGAGATGCAGGGAGTGTTGTCATGCAAGATTGTATCATCGGGCGGTTCAGACTCCGTCTCAACATCGGGTTGCTCTTATGTGGAGTCTGCGATGTCATCGGAATCATCTCCTCTGTAAGGGGTTACATCTATGACCTTTAGTGAACTTAGAATCACAATTATAACAGAGACCACACTCTTGTCTTATAGCCATTTCCGCTGGTGTCAATATTTTAATGGGGATAGGTGGCAACGCAGGAGATACTTGATTAGGTGGGATACTTGTAGCTAGTAGAGGATTTGGAAGAGGTGCTCAAGGTGGAAAGAAACGTTGTGATGCCCTCGCTGCATTGCATTTGTCCTCCAAAAGCTTTGCTAGCCCAATGGCGTCATGGATTGAATGTGGTCGCAGGATATACAACTCGCGTTGAATGTCCTCGTGCAACCCTGAGAGAAAATAGTTCAGCAAGGTGGTCGTTGTTAAGATAGTAACTCTGGTGGATAAACATTTGAATTCTGAGAGGTATGCGGTGACTGTGGAGCATTTTTGATTTTGAATAGTGAGCTTCATGATTTACGAACGATGATGGACTAAAACAAAGCTCAGCTTTTCGGGTGAATTCTTCCAATGAAGATAGCTGTTGTGTGGAATATAACCAGTGATACCACTGTAGTACTTTTCCGAACAAGTAAAAAGCCGATATCTTGATCTTCTGTTCCAGGAGGACTTGGTAGAAAGTAAAGAAGTGTTAGATTTGGAAAATCCAGGATAGCACACCATCCCCTACAAACAAGGGAACCTCGAGTTTTGGTAGGCGGGCAAAGGTGAGTGATTGATGAGGCGGTGCTGGATTCGTGAGAGCATTAGAAGGGTTGGTGGTGGGGCGGTGTTGGATGGAAGGGGTTATGGGGGATGGATGCAGTGGTGGGGATGGCTTTGGCCTCTTCAACTGTGTGAGTTTAACCATTGATTCCGCCATCACAGTTTGCTAGGTAATTAATGACTTTTGGACCATGGTGAACAACTTGGCATGTTGGCGAACATAGGAACAGAGGGTCTCCACTTTGGTCATCAGAAAATCTTGGCATTCGAAGATCACCGCCAGTTGCTCCTCTATCGCATGAGATCAAGTTCAGACTCCCTTAGTCATAAATAGAGGGGTCAATGAAAGCACCAATGTAGAGGCACCGGTGACTGTTAAGGGTACAAATTAAGAGGATAGGAAAGGGAAGTGAAGAGAGGAAGAGAAAAGAAAAGCAAGGAAGGGAGAGATAAACTATTTTCCTCCTATTTTCTAATTACTTTTTAGGTTATAAAAGCCATACAGACAACAAACAGACAACAAGCCTCATCCTATTGGATAAGCCCTTTCCACTAACTTTCCACTAACATCCCACAAACTTCTCTCATTGGTCACAACTTCCAATTACCCTAACAATTCATATCTATTGGGCATCCTGCCCAACACCAAAATCTTCCTCATAATCCACCGGTTATGAGGATTAGACTTTCATAATCTCATCTTTATCCCTATGATAAAGTCCTCGAATTTCATGCCACTTGTCTGTTGTCTATTGGGTGCGTGTTGCACGACGCGCTCTTTCCTGATTCACTTGTGTTTCTTAGTCTAGAGAGCCTCCTTTGATCAGGTCAACCCTTACACCACCATATTCTAGTAAATTCTACTTCTACAGCACTTCTAACTAACATGCATGTCCTTAAGTTTCAACGTCCAACCCACAAAAGGCACGATGCATGGTTGGTCCAATATTGAGATATATAAAAAAGAAAAAGTGGTATATATTCTTCCATGAGAAAGTCCCCACAAGAATAGCTTAACTCGAGAAATAGTGTAGAGATTCCATATGGCATGCCAACCATTCCAATTATCTACCCCAGATGACCCAAATTCAGATGATTGTAAACGATATAACTAATTTTGGTTGCAAAACAGGTGGGCAGGCATGCATAATTAGTGACTGGAACCAGCATTATCTATTTGTAATTTAGAAAGCCTATTCTAAACCAACAAGTGCCCAAGAAAAACCTATAACCCATTCAGATTGTGAGAGTTACCATTAACAAAATTAGCGATAGACAATGAATTAATCAATAATTGTATATTAATTAAAGAAGGTTTGAGCATCAAAGTGGTGTCAAAACATTAGGGGTCCCTTTACAAATTAGTGATAGTAGTGTTTCAAATTTTAATCCATTATTTGTCTTGGATTACTTTTAGGGGCCATTTGGTTCACAGTAATGATAAGATTACCGGGGTAATAAGGTTGGGAATATTGTGGTAATGTGAGATTATCTTGTTTGGTTGAGAATTTATATTACTAGTAATATTTCATTACCATGTTTAGTTAGTCATGGTAATCACCTAAATAATATGTTAAATTTACCAAAATACCCTTACATATAAAATTTTTTAAATATAATTTAAAGTATTTAGATAAATATAATTAAATTATAATATTAAAAATTATTTTTTCCACCAATTTTTAAAATACCTTTGTATTTACCAAAATACCCCTACATATAAATTTTTTTAAAATATAATTTAAAGTATTTAGATAAAGAAATAATTAAATTATAATATCAAAACTTTTTTTTTTGCAAATTTTTTTAAAATACCTCTGTATTTACCAAAATACCCCTATATATAAAATTTTGAAAATTTTAATTTAAAGTAGTTAGATAAATAAATAATTAAATTATAATATCAAAAATTATTCTTTTCCCAAATGTTTAAAATACCTTTGTATTTACCAAAATACCCCTACATATAAATTTTAAAAAATTTAATTTAAAGTATTTAAGTAAATAAATAATTAAATTATAATATCAAAAATAATGAGGGAAAATAAAAACTAGGGTTTTGGTAATGAGTATAATAAGGAATTAGATTAAGTGAGTGGGGGCATAATTGGAGAAAAAACATTACACATTACCACCAACTTAGTAATCTGAATAGACATCTATTTTGATGGTAATCAGATTACCACCTTATTTGGTAATATTTCACTATTAATAATTTCACATTACTATCAAGATTACAACTGCTACAGTAACCAAACATGTTAATCTGAACATATTACCACTAGATTCCAGGTAATATTTTCACATTATCATGAGCTAATAGTTGTTTTACAAAGATTTATAGAACTCGAGGGAAGTGAAGGTAGTCCCAAATTGCAATCACACCATACTTCAAATTAAAAATATCAATCCAATGCTTCTTATTAACACTAAGAACAACAAAAATATTCTTAAGCCATCAAAGATGTCTTAATATTTTTTAAAATTTTTTATACCCTAAGTTCCATCCAATAGAATGAAACCCAATGTTAATACTAGTCTTACCCCAAACAAAAGGAATGAGCCTTTTGTCTAGATAACACTAGTTTCAATAGTAGAAGCAATACTTAAAAGACTCACTGTAGATGACTACTTTATATAAGCACACAATATTAAAGATATTGATGTAGACATCATTAATTAAATTAGAGAATGTAGAAAGAGCATTAATAAGCCTTAAAAGCATTACAATAAATTCATAAATCTTACAATAACTAACACAAGTAAGCTTTGGCTCATTTCCTTCTACAATTAACAACCGTGAATACATGGAATATGCATTTAAATTAATGATGTGTTTTGGACAACTAATCAAACAAATTCTAATTGAGAGGATAAGAATACTTGTTCTTCATTGTAACCTTGTTCAAAGTACTGTAGTCTGTGAACACAAAAATAAAAAATAAAAAATAAATAAAAAATAAGAAAAATAAAAACTTTCTCCTTTTAGAACAAAACTAGGGCAATAAAATAATAAGATATATCAATTTACCTTTTTTAACCCATGTTTTGCTTAAATATCTGAGTTTAAAACAATTTTGTCTTTTCATCAATGAAAAGCCTATATAAGGCATCATAATACAATTAGCTCATATAATTAATCAATACCTAGCATAATCCGAAAGTCATTTGTTAGTTCCTCCGGTGTGGTTTGTGGGTATTAAGTAACACTTAAGCACTCATAGAAAGTCTCACACAAACCAATAAAGAAAAAACACACAAACAAACACAAGGAGACACACAACGTTGGTAACCCAGTTCGGCGTCCACTCGCCTACGTCTGGGGGGCCAAGCCCGGAGATAAACAATCCACTAAAAAGAGGTAAAAAAATAGATGAGTACAAACACTTGTCACTCACACTCTCAACAATAAAGATCACTACCCTCTCTAGATTGTTTGGTGCTCACACACTCTCCTCAAAGAGTCACTCAAGAGTCACACCTACAATCTACGAGCAAGGTAGCTTATATAGACGCCTCAACGTCCCAAATATAGCACATACCTCTTTTAGAATCTCATGACTACTAATTTAAAAACACCGTCGAAATTAGTCATTGCAACTCCCGTTGTAACATGAATTGCAACATGGCCCTCGATCGCGACTTGATCGAGTTCAGGGTTACGCTATGGGATGACCTCAAGACCCATCAACCTTCCCGGTCATGCTTAGTCCGAGTCGATGCGACCCAAATCTCCCGATCCCGATCGCCGGCAACTAGCCTACCTCCTCGGTTCCTCATCACGCAGTCCCCTCGCAAGGGCGCGTCCCTTGTGCGTCTTCATGAAACTTGCCAAACTTAGTCTTCAATCCACCCTAAATTTGGTCTTCAAAGATTCTCCAAACTTGATCTTCAATTCACCCAAGTTTGGTCCTCA
>NC_052473.1:12301158-12346057 GCF_009730915.1 Dioscorea cayenensis subsp. rotundata
ATATTCGGCTCAGTACCGAGTAAACAAATAAGCTCGAAATTCCGACTCGGGTCACCGAGGTTTAAATATATGAATTCGATGTTTTGTTTTAGCATTAGTTATTTGGCGAAATATATGCTCGTTCATTTTGTTTAATTATATTTGTTTGAAATATTTTGATTTCTGGGTTTTATATATGATAATTATTATACAATGTCACTCTTAAGTGTGATTTTGAAATTTGTGAAATTTTTATGTGATCCTGGTATGTTTTGTAGTGGGTGCTTATTGGGTTTTCAAGCTCATAAATAGTTGTTTTCTCCTTTTCAAATCATGAGTAAGTGTGTGGTAAATAGCTTAGTGGGGACCGTTGAGTGAATACCAGTTGATTAGCATGTAAATAGTTCTTATTCTTGTAAACCCAGAACTTGCTATTTGTTTAAAGCTTCAACTTTTATATTTTAGATTTTCCTCTGATCAGTAGTTGTAAACCTATCTATTTGTATCCCTTGAATTCCTTTGTTTTTGTGAAGTTGTTAATTTGTTTTACTTTTTTTTGTTTTGTGAGACAGATATTGAGACCTTGTGTGCCCACTTGGTCTTGGCCTTGTGATTATGCGGCTGCATCTGGTTCGATGAGCAGGGTTCGAGGCGTGACAGATGTTCTTATGAGTGTATAGTTTTTAGTTCATTAATAGATTAGCTTCTATAATGTATATTTTTAGTTTTAGTGTCTGAAATGTGACAGATTTGTGACTGGTTTGTTGTTAATTTTCTTTCTTTGATTATTTAAAATATGGGAAACAAAGGAATTGGATTTTATTTCGGTGTTTGGGATTCAAAATATTGAGTAGTTCTATTGAGCTCTATGAAACTATAAGTCTATGTATTAGATTATACTCTATTCTAATTATATAATAAATTTTATCTCTTATATTGATAAAACATACAAAGGAGCATGTAAGTTTCTATATTATCTCTTTGGGTGGATTGGTATTAAATAATTAAAAAAAAACCAAAATTGATAATTGTATTCTCATCAAGGGACAGAGATGAAGAGACTATTACCCGTCAAGAGTCAGTGATGGGGATGGGGAATCCCTACCAAGTTAACACCCTAGGCACAATATAAGCCACTAAACTCATAATCACTAAATCTTTCTCCTAATTTTAAGTAAAAATGAATCAACCATCTACTACTTGGACACATGCATGCCATCGATTTAAAGAAAGAAATACAACTATTTTTTTCCCCTCTTACTCTAGGAAGAACACAAACTTCTTAGAAACAAAAAGTTAATAAAGGAAATCTCTCAATATCTTAACGTAAAATGCACTCAACAAAGTCAAGTTACCAAACCTAACAAATTTGGGTATACAAAGTATGAATCATTAATATTACTAAACAAATTTGGGTATATTCTCTATTTTAAAATTTTAGATTAGACATATTTGTAAACACACCGTAGCTTCATAGGTGTGTGATTTGGATGTTTACTTTATGATTAAGGTATTACAATAAAAAATGTATGCATGTTCAGGTAGCTTGACCATACTTTAAAAAAAAAGGTAGAATTGCCAAAAAAAACCCCCAAACTTTGCCATATTGCCAAAAAAAAAAACCTTATAGTTTTGCAATCCCCAAAAACCCCTTCCTTTTACACTCCATGATTTTCAAACCCCCAAAGTACGTAACGGTATTAAACGGAGTGTTTTTTAAATTTTATGGATGAAAATGCCCTTGCACGGGAAGTCGTGGCTACACCCATTTCGGCGGTGTGAGAGGAAGTGGGTGGGTTTTTCTTAGGACTACAGCTACTTGTCTTCTCTCAACTCGCATCTCCAGCCATTTGTCTTCTCTCAACTCGCGTCTCCAGCTCTTCCCTTTCCACTGACGTCTCGACGGAGAAGTCCCGCGCAAGTATTCGGCATTTCATCACTTTGCAATCTAATGTATTGATTATAGTTTTTTGTTAACTATTCTGTTACGAAAAGACATTTTTCGGTTTTGTTTTGTGATATTGTTTTTCTTGGAAGACATTGAAGCCTGCATGGGGATTTATCGGCTGGGGTTTTGTTAGTCTGCAGGGAGATCTCTCTGCTATGGTTTTTGTTTTGTTTTACATTTTCGTCTGTGTACAGGATCGAAATGGTTTTTGATTGTTGTGATTTGTGTAATGTTTATAATCTATGTTTACCCTTTTAGTTGATATGGTTGCAGTTGTAAAAATGAGGTCTCCGTTTAAATAATGAGCTTTTACCGTTTAAGTTTTGTTGTCTCCGTTTAACTATTTGTATCTCTGTTTAATAATATAGGTCTCTGTTTAACAAATGATATCAATGTTTAAGAATTGAGAGTTTACCGTTTAACAACTTATATTTCCCGCTGAAGCATTCGGCATTTCATCAGCTCCCAGTCTAAGGTATTGAAACTCTCTATTTAAAATAACAAAGTCTCTACTTAAAATAACAAAGTCTCTATTTAAAAGAACAAAGTTTCTGTTTAAAATACCGTTTAAGTATCAGTTTCTCCCTTTAACTTGATTTTTCTCTGTTTAACATTTTCTTATTGTATTATATCAACTTAATTACAATGTAATGTACCTAAAATACAAATCTCTGATAAAAATAGAATGTTCACTTAAGACAATACAATACAACATTCATATTCAATATCAACTTACTTAAAAATACAAATCTCTGATAACATTCATTCCCTTTAACTTTATTTTGCTCTGTTTAAATTTCATTTTCTCGCTTTTAACATTTTTCTTATAAAAGTATCAACGTAATTACAATGAAAATGTACTTAAAAATACAAATCTCCGATAAAAAAATACATTTAATACAATACAATACAACATTCATTTTATTATTAAATGTCGACATAATTACAATGACCTTTTACTTAAAATACAAATCTCTGATAAAAATAGAATATAAGACAATACAAAAATTCTATGTTTAAGCTTCAAACTCTCCGTTTAACGGACGACGTAACCATCACGGACCTTGGAATCGTCCAAGTATACCTTTGAATAGTGTGTCACAACACTCGCTCAGTCGGACTACATTTTTTTATAGATCAAGTTCTTTTTAAAGGATATGTGATGAACCTTCTTCTGGTAATCATCCGCAATCAACTTGTAAGTGAAACCTTCTTTTCTTGACCCAAAGGCGAAAACGCACTTCCGCCATTGCTTACCGCAGAGCAAGAAGGCGAGCATTTCGCCTTGGGCAAGAAAAAAAGAAAGTCTCACCTACAGAGTTGTTTACGGATGACAAGAGGAAAACAATCATGACACATCCTGTAAAAAGTTTATGATCTAAAAAATGTGGTTTGAATAGAGCGAATGTCGTGAACACCAAATGTTCGACTCGACAAGATGACCATCACACAAGAAGAAGAGGAAGAGGAAGAGGAGTGGTTGCGTCAGTAGAGTATGTTCAACGAAATGGTTGTTCCTTCCCATTTATACTGCGAAATCCAACAGCATGCTGCCGCTTCGGCTTCCGATTTTTATGTGCGACGGGAGTGGAAACGCTTGGGTAACCGAGTGTGCATTAATTACGCTTGGGGAACCGCTGGTACCATCACGTTGTATATTTTAAGCGAATAAAAATATAGTTTAAACGATAAAAAAAAATTTAAATAGAGAAGCCAATATTTAAACGGTAACAGATGTATTTAAATATAAAGTTCAATATTTAAACAATACTAAGAAGTATATACACAATGCCTACTCAACAACAGATTCATTGCACGATCTGCGATTTTGACCGGAAGCGTGGGGTGAACAGTAATTTTTCCTAAAAAAACATGGCTAAAGATCACACAGGCAGTTATTATATTAAATAAATAAATAATAAAATAAATAAAGAATGCAAGCTAATAACAAGCATAAATTGAAGACTAATTAAATTCTGAAAAATGTAAAAGTTCATAAGTTCTAAATGGCTATTTCATACAACAAAGGAGAAATATAATTTCATTAAGGATCAACATGTTGGAAAAAAATTAATTCATGTCACAACAATTTTAATTAATAGCTTTGTTAGCAATGGTAATTTAATATTCAATTAGAACATTGGAGATTTAATATTTATTTTAATTTTTAAATGTAAAATATGTTTAATTTTTCTTTGGGGGAAAAGATGAAAAGGGGCGAGGGAATCATTGAAGTGGATTAACTCCCTCCCATTTCTTCTATTTCAACTGTTTTTTTTCTTTAATTTTGACGATTGAAAGGACGATCATTGGCGTTCTCTACAAAGTGATAGACGGAACCAAATAGTTGAGTTCGTCTTTCTCCTTGGCTGGGATAGCAGGATCGGAAGGAAAAAAAAAACGATACTGAGATCGGCTAAAACAAGATGATACCCGAAGGGAATTACTAAATAAACTCCTAATTAAGGCTTGGCAAACTAAGACTTTTAACTTTCTATACATTTTTATTTCCTTCGTCTAATGCAAGAGTTCCCACTACAAGAAAAATCCCAAATCGGCACGGTGATATCGGCACGGAAATAAGTTTAAAAACCGTGCCAAATTGATTTTGGCACCGTATTTGGCACCAAAAATTAACTATGCCTATAGAATAGTCACAAATAAATTTTGGCACCGTCTTTTTATACCGTGCCAAATTTTGGCACTGTTTTTAGCACCCTTTTTTTACTATTGTGCCAAATATTAACATTGACATTTGGCACGGACTTTGGTTCCATACTTGGCACAGTTTTGGCACGGTTTTATAGGTGCAATATTTGGTACGATTTTTGGCACGATTTTATATATTGTATTTTTTCACAATAATTGGCACAGTTTTTGGGAAAAAAAAATTGTCACGCATTTTGGCACGCTTTTATTTATTTTATAAAAAAATAATTTTTATTTAAATTTTCTTGAATTACACCCATCAATTTTTTTTAATTGCTAAACAAAAATTATTTTATTGAATTAACAATACATACACATTCCTTTAATCAACTTCTTCAACATCTTCTGACTAACAATAAATGAATTAATAATCAACCATACTTGATCTTTCTCTAATAATGTGTTCCATTCCTTTTGTGCCACCAATGACCTTGTAGACTCTTCTGTGCAATGAAATTCTATAATTCAAATCACCAAGCGAGACTATCCCATCGCATAAATAACAAAACAAACAAGCAAAAATGTTAATTAATTTTATATATGGTTCATACTTAATTGTTCAGAAAATGGAAAACTAAAGGCAAGTGATGCAATTTATACTTTAATAAGACTTTTGGCTGTTCCAACACCGAATGCAATAGTATCACAAGTCTCCAGCTATGAGTCTAAATTTACCTGCAATAATGGTAAGTTATTATGTCTATTTCTTCTGTATAAACAACTCGATGATGGAAACATATTTAAAGACAGCTAGCATTGTGGTGCACGGTGTTAATAAGAGCCATAACAAATTTGATAAAGCATTTTAAGATGTAAGCAACAAATTCCATCTCTGAACTGGATGCAATCATTTCAAGAACACTTGACACTATTTCATTGAGATTCTATTTTATTCAACACATGATTGAATGATGAGGAAGTGAAAGACATAGGATCTATGATGAGCACATACATAGGAATATGTTCAAAAAGACACAATCTGCATAATTGATTGTGATATTTTTGGCGTAAGCAAATAGGATACCATTGAATGAACTCGGATTTTTTATCATGATGGGCAATACCATGGAAAATTCATCACTGAACACACTAATCGAAAGACAAAGAGCGTAAATAACACATCATGCTATGAAGCGCTTTAATCCTATGTGAGGGTATCCCCGGCAGCATGGACTTTTTCTCAACCGTGAATAACCTTTGCAAACTAAAAGAGAAATGATAGTCGTCGAGGACTAGAAGTAAGCAAATTCATGAAAATAAAAAGCATTATCCAACCGGCAAAAATCCGAGTTAAGACTTACTTGCACATTTATGGCTAGTGAGAATAACCCCTTCTCAGAAGCAACCTAAATTAGAGTGGACTTATCAAAATGCCTTCCAGAGCTTCAAAGGCACTTATTTACACTGATTTTGATATTCTCCCGTCCTTCGCACTCATGGAAAAAGCACTCGTAAAATTAGTATCTTGTATGGATTGTGTGTTCTTTGATTATATGCACTCTAGCTTACCTTTTAAGGAGACAAACTATCTTCATCTGAATTTCCATATCGCCGCATTCCATATCTCTCGAAGAAGCAGCAATGAAGCACTTGCCGATCATCCCTAAATGATCGGCAGAACCCCATCATGGTTCTCTCTTGCATTCGACTCACTTCCCCGCATCACATTATCTAACACCGATAAAAAGTCTCTTACAACCATGAATATCCTCGGAGGATGTGCTTCTTCTTTGTCTTTGCATCTCCGTGGAAGTACTCGGTAATCTCTTTTAACTGACAAAGCGTCTTCTTCTCTTGACTTTTTAACTCGATCAATCTCATCTTCAGCCTCCCTAAGAAACACTCTCATTGTATCAAAGAATCTTTTTCCTCCAATCGCATGACCTGCCAAGTTGCAACACTGATTTGATCTTTTCAAGACCCATTTCGAGCTTCTTAACATAGCCGAGTACATCAAAGTCCATAGAAGTGCCTTTTTACGCTTCCGAGCTCATTGTCACTCGACAACAACTTTCAATCCCTCGCTTCACGATTCTTCTTCCTTGGTTTTTGTTAGAAAGGGCCTTGTGTGTCGGATCGAACCTCGAGCCCTCCGATCGGATGATCTCTTGAACAACAAAATGGAGCAATGTTGTCTTCCCATCGAGACCTTTTACATCCGCAAGCTTTAGGAGGGTATCAAGTTTGAAGGCTTTTGCCTCGCCTCGGTTTGTACCTACATTCATTCGGTTGCTTGTCTTGAGAACAGCATCAAGGAGCTTGAGAAATAGTCTACTATTTCTCAGATCTTCACAAGCCGCTCGAGAAGGAATAAAATATATTAGCTCTCTAGTGTGTACAAATGTGTATGAGTTAGCAACCATTCAGCCATTTATGGGTGCTATTTTTATGTGGTGCAGTAGTTAAGAAGGTTGTAAGAATTTCATTTAAGATTTTTACCTCCAGTGTTTCAAAAGATTTTCTTAGATATTTTACTTCTGTCTCAAAATTGGCTCTGTATAGCAATGCATCAACTCTCTTGAAGGCAAAAGGAATATCCAACACGGCCTTCGAAACCGCTCGGCAGAACCTAGTTTTGATATATCACCACTGTAATCCTTCAGCTTCAGTTCTTCCTCTTTAGTCGGAGCCATTTTCACCAAAGTTTCAAAAAGCTCAGCCCCGAGGCCTTCAGAATTACCTGTTAAAGCAAGTAAGTCCACTTGCACATTTACTTGCACATTTATGGCTCACCATAGAACATTACATTGGGAACCAGTCCAGCTGCAATCTATGATACAATATTGCAGTGTGCCCATCCATCTCCTCCACTAAAATACCATATTGGAAACTGCAATCCCACCTGCAATGCAATGTAGGATTGGAAAGTAGAACTTGAAATACAATGAACAGAAATGGTGGACTCGCCTCAGGAACTACTTACTCAAAACGTTTTCCATCCATACTCATAACTAGCTCAAAGATCGACTCGCATGTGGCATCCACTACACCTACTGCTTTTATTGCTCTACTACAGCTCCTTGGCTGCATGGCAAAAAGAAAGATAACTTGCATCAAAGCTTTTAGAAATGCATTTTACGTGCAAAGAAATCCTACATACAAGGTAATCAACTTCTAGAAGCTCCTCAAAAATGCGGAGTCCTACAATGCAAAATAAATATACAAAATTAGCAAAATAAAAAAACAAATATCAATAATACATCAAAAAATCAAGTCAAAAACTCATATGTCATGGATCACAGAGATAAGAGAAACATGGAAAAAGAGCTATTGCCATTTTGACATCCGACTAGGCGCCAATGCTTTCTAGAGAATACTTGATCGAGTTGTTCCGATTTGACAATCCGGAATCAACTTCCGAGTCGATCAAGTAAAGATTCGTGTGGGCCTGTAGAAAAGAAAAGTGACAGCCCACTATTGAAAAATGGCGGACTCAAAAATCAAATAGCTAATAAAGCGGCAAATATGAACATAATGGCATACTAACCATTTCTATGGTTTTCCGCGTGCTAAAGTGCGATGGCTCTCTTCTTCATCTTCAGGGCTACACCTGCATTGAAAATAGCAGGGTTAAGAAAAGTTAATAGTCAGGCATAATATGGTTGAAGGAGAGCAAACTTGCTATGCCCCTCTTAATCAGAATTTAAGGTTTGCAACCAAAAACTACAGCATGAACGCCCATGCACATCAATTCCATTTCATGCCATTCTCAATGGTACCTAAATGTCTTGTGGACATGTAAGTATAGCATGTGGATTTTTCCTTTTAAATAAGTATCGAACCAAGAAAATAATTTACTTCACATACGGCACCTGATCAATAACAAACTCAATCTTCTCTTTCCACATCAGGGCCTCCTGAATATTGAATGCTGCCATCTGGATCAAGAGATAACCAATAAAAGGCGTGCTATAAGACAATAATAATCAGCAGGAAATTGAAAAAATAACCCTAAGGCTTAAGGCAACAATCTAAAATGTGAAGCAGTCCATAGATACAAAGAGAAGGGGAGTTCTTTTATAATTACCTGAGGATATATCATTTCCTACAATCTAGTTTGGGAAATCCAACATTTGTCCTTTGTGATCTCATACAGGAGACAAATCCTTATAATTTTAAGTTAATTCACTGAGGTCTTCCCTTATGAAAGAAGAAATAATGTCCGAACATTTGAATTTCAGATAATACAACCAAATTCCATTAAGCATTAAAAGATTAAAAAAATAAACATGTTCAATGTGTTAATTACAGTAATACGATCTGATCATGCAGATTCAAACAAACACAACCAATTGAAAAAATCAGAAACTCATAAAAATCACTAAGGAGATCAAATACCATGAAACAACATCATTTGCCAGGGATTACCTTGTAGAGAATGTGCAATTTCTCCCACTTCTCTTGAACCAATTTATATTGTAGAATTCTGTGAACAAATTAACAGATAATGATATGAGCAATCAGACAAACCAATAGAAACAAATTAGCAGATAATGCCGGTCAATCAGACAAATTTTGGCCCAACAGCTGTTTGGGTTGTAGGATAATTTCCACCACCAAAGATATTAATTTTTAGAAAAAAAAAAAACTCTACCAATGTTACAAGTGATGTATAGTTTAATAAATATTAAAAACGAATTAATCTACTATATATATAGAAATAGTTTCTTGATAAAACTTGAAAATGATAACAATGAAAAATATATATCCTTATCATTAATGTTTGATAAAATGAGAAAGTTTACTTAAATAAGTTTGTTTAGGGTTATTGATGGATTACCGACTAATATTGAAAGGTTTTTGCAATATATTTAGACAGATAGAGAATGCAAGTACTTGATAATAATAATTTAGAAGACAAGGGTTAGCCGGTTAGGAGACATGTTACATCAATTAAAAACTAATTATATATGTGATTAAATTAGAAAAATTAAACATGCTAATCACAGATCCAATGGTTTGCCAATTGTTCTCGCTCTAACTAGTTTTTCTTGTTATTTTTAATTTTTCTTGAGAACTTCTTGGAAATTTTATAAGAAAACTTGGATACTTGTATTTGCATTAAATTATTAAACAAAGGAAAAAAAATTATTTTCTACATCAATTAGTCCACTTGCCATCAATGCAAGAAAGCTCCTTAATTGGCTTTTTATATGCTAACACTTTCTCTCCTTTGTTATTACACTCATTAACACATCCTCTTTGAATTTATATATATGCACATATCTTAAGATAGAATTAAGCATTAGATGGAATTGACCATGAGTTCTAAAAGAGGTTCATCATCAAGGAAGTACAAGCTTGGTTCCATATCTAACCAAAAAAGAAAAAAAAAAGTATCCTAAATCTTTAGAGCAAACAAGCAATTGAAGATTCTAATTTGCATAAATTTCCCAATCTAATTCCATAAAGTTTCAAGCTTAAACCATCACAATGGATATATCCAACAACTACTGCACCAAACAAAGAACATCATCACCACCACCACCAACAACAGAACCATCAGAATCAACAACAAGAAGGACATGAATCACAAGATACAGATCCCAAATTTATCCCAAATTCCTCATCAATTTCACAATTTTACAGAGAAAAAGGGCAGTGATTACCTCTATCATTCCTCCTTTGTCGGAAAAAGGGTCAACACTTGTCTCTCTCCACCTCCAGCTCCTGTCTCGAAATCCTCCCGAGTAAAACCCCATGCATCGACGGCGGGCCGAGGGGAGACGGCCTCACAGCTCCAACCCCAACGGGATCCACTATCCTATGCAACGCCGGCGGCGGCACAGCCCTCGCTAGGTACCCACGGTCAACCAGAAAAGGACACTCGGAGATGCAAATCCTTCGGTGCGTGTCTTCTCTCTAGCTCGCTCGCCAAATGGAGAGGAATTCGAGGCTTTGAAGAAGAGAGAAGCAAAAAAATAGGAAGGAGGCAATGCCAACTGTGAGGAAGCTTCAATGAGGGCTGGGGATTAGGGTTGGTGAGCAAGAGATAGTTGGGGCTGGCCTGGGAGCTCGAGGAGCAAGCGTCCATGGTGAAGAAGAAGAGGGATTAGGGTTAGGGATTTACAGGGGAGAGAAGAAGAAGGACAAAAGAAAAAGAAAAAAAAACTAAGTCCAGTGTTTTCTGGGCTAACGCGGAAGGGCACGATCGTCTTTGTTTTTATTTTTTATTTTTTATTTTTTATTTTATTTCCTTAAATTGTTTAGAGTTCTTGCAATTTTTATTAATTTATTTTGTTGTTATTATTATTATTATTGGTTTTTAAAGAACATGGACAAAAATCATAATATAATAATTTATTTCCTTAAAAAAATATTTTAAAGTTTGAAAAATATAATAATAAATTAAAAAGACTGTGTACTAAAAAGACCGGCACTTCTTTTCTTATACTTTTACCACCACATGCAATTATTTATGCCATGCTTAGGAAATAATTTGGAGATTAAAGAGATAACAAGGGATTAGTGGAAGGATTAAAGAGGGTTTAGAGTTTGTTTGGTGTGAATTTTGTAAATTATTATATTTATATTTTTGGCACTGAATTTGGCACGGTAATATTATATTAATATATTTATGTTTTTGACACCGAATTTGACACGGTAATATTATATTAATATATTTATGTTTTTGGCACCGTATTTGGGATGGTTTTAATATATTAATATATTTATAATTTTGGCACCGTATTTGGGACGGTTTTAATATATTAATATATTTATAATTTTGGCACCGTTTTTGGGACGGTTTTAATATATTAATATATTTATAATTTTGTAACTCAGATTTATCACCAGATTAATAATTTACTATATTTATATTTTACGACTCAGATTCTAGACGTGTTAATATATTATTATATTTATATTTTTTAGATCTAGATTTGCATAGCTTTTAGTATATTATTATATTTTATATCATTGGGTACTAGTATTCTAGCACTCATCATAGTATATTATTATATATTATATTATCAGCACCAGATTCTAGACTCAAGTAATATATTATTATATTTGGGGTTTTAGACTCGGTATTTAAGACTGGTAATAATATAATTATATTTTTAAAAATATGTTTTAGACCGTGATTCTAGACTCAAGTATTAAAAAAATTATTAAATTTATATATTCGTAGACTGATTAGAGCACTGAATTATTAACTATTTTTAAAAAATTCACATATTTGACACGGCTTTCTGGGGTTCCGTATCAAATGTTGTAACAAATTTGTCACGATTTTGTTTCCGTGCCAATTTTACCATGCCGAAATGAAATTTTTCTTGTAGTGTCCACGTCCGGGAAGGTTTATTCACCAACTAAGCGTTATCGACTTTCACCAGCTAGCCTCGCTTGTGAACCTGTGAGAAAAGCTCTTATTGGCTATAGATATGGGTCACTCGTGTTAGTTGAAGAAGATTTTTTCTCAATAAAAGAATTGAAATTTTATATAAGCCACTTCTCTTCACTCCCCTTCATTTGAGGGTTTTTTTTACAAAAATGAATACCAATACTATTGGAAGTGATGTTAATTTCTAACCGCTTTCAAAGGTGTGTCATTCCTCTCACTCCACTCCCAAACTAACGCCCCTTGCTGTAGCTTTTTATATATTTATATAGTGTATTCCAAAATTGTTTGTTTTGTTATTAAAAACTATATATAAAAAGATATTGACGTAATTCGTATCTTATGTATGTCACTTTCATAGGCATTTTTTTCTCACACACCAAACTAGTCAATATAATAACTCATCAATATCCTAATATGATCGAAAACAACTCAAGTAAATATGTTTATCAAAGTAATCTCACTTTTATAAATTTCCAAACAGCATGTAAATCAATATGAGAATATTTTTATTCCATGAACCAAACATAAGATTGAAAAAAACGTACAATGGTACAAGAGGGACTATGGTGCCTCTTCTTTCGAAGATTTCAATGTTATGAGAAGTTTTTAGGACTTGTCTTTTTCTATTGTGTTGTTGTAGCAAATATAAAGAAAAAAAAAATTAGGGATTTTATAGAAAGAGAAAAATGAGCTTTGGATGTATTTAAGACATGAATTTATCAGAATGCTGGATAATTTTCTTTTTTGTATTTTAATTAAATTGCCAGTGAAAAGTTTCTCTAATGAGACTATTATTTTGTTAAATTGGTGGACGAGTACTTGCACGGCCTGGAAAAACAAGTGAATAAATTATATTCATTTAAATAAAAAAATAGAATAAAAGCAAAAATTAAACAAACGAGAAGACCACAAATTTGAGAGAATACATAAGACTTAAAAAAGAGAACATCACAGCACAAAACATGGGGAGAAGACAAAACAACTGATCCATTAGGAGTGTATTACCAAGACAAAATAAAAACTCCCTAAAAAGACAATACTAGGGTGAGGGATACTCATAGGAGCCTTGGCGGACCTCTCCTCACCAAAGCCACCTGCTCCTACTGCTATCTCATCAAGGAATTCTACAAAACTCCAAGCTATATAGGATGGTTGAGATGGAATCATCTAACTTTTTTTTCTCCTTTGGTGTCTCTGAAGTCTCTCACATAAAAACTTTGTCTTAGTACAGTCATGAAGGTAATCGTTTAATAAAACACCAATACTCTATGGCGGAACTAGGATTTACTAATAGGAGGGGCTAATTCAAAATGTAAACAAAAAAATTACATTCAAAAGCCAATTGCTCGAAATGTAATATAGTGAAATGTAATATAATAAGATAACATAACTTTTGATTAAGACAACCATACAAATTTGAATATATATTAGAAAAAAAAGTATAAAATAGCTAATTGTACACACTCTAACTAGAACCAATGTCAGCTTCAGTACTAAAAATGTGAGGCAGGTGCTTAAGAGAAAGTAGCTACATTTGCCGAGTTTGTAATTTTGGAAAACATTATAGAACCTCCTAAGTCCCCAACATTTATAAAATATGCATCATGCCATGCATCATAATATAGCTATTTTCTATTCATATCATCCATCCCCTCTTGTTCTAAGTCAACTCTATGATATAGATTTTTTTTCTTAGGTTTGTATTGATTTTTTAAAATATTCAGATTTTGAATGGCAAAGTTATTAAATCATTATTTGAAATTCAAAATTCTTAATTTAAATTTTAATAAAAAAATCTGAATTAAATCCAAACTTTGATAGCATTAAAATTCAAATTAAGACTATTAGTGAACATTTCATTTGATTTAGAATTTCATTAAAAATTACACTTGTATTCTTCATAAAAATTTAAAAATATAATTTAAAAATATAAAATGAAAAATCTGAGCTTTGTTAAGATTAAATCATATGCGATATTTCATTTGATTTTTGAATTTTTATCATAAATTTTAAACAAGATAATCTTGGAAAGTTAATGTAATTTTTATAAATTTTAGATTACCAACTAATTAACTAATTTCTTAATTCGTATAATTTAGTTAAAATGGATAAAGACCTCAGAGACTAGAATTTATTCGAACTTGTAAAAATATATTAAATAAGAACAATAAATTTTAAAAAAAATAACATATATTATTTTATAAGTTTTCTAAATGGACGAGTAAAACAACCGGAGGGGTAATTATAAATATATATATATATATATATATATATATATATATATTATTTGAATTATAATTATTTAAAATTTAAAAATATGCTTCAAAATTTTATTAAAAATTTTCAAAAACTAACAACTTTTTAAATAATTGTGTGAGTTCCATTCCACAATTCCCCTTGTATAAGCTAGTGCTTAAAAATTACAATTATTTTTTTTCACATGCATGCAATAAATTGCCATAATTGAGTACGCCCCCTAACTCTCCCATTCCAACGCGATTATAGAAGCTTAATATCCCAAAAACTACACTGGCTCTCCTTGAAAACGCTCAACCGTTTCTCTTCTTAATCTTCTCCATCCACACTCATTCCATTCATAATCCACTCTTGAGTTTCTTCTTCAAACTTCACAGCATCTCCGCATCGCTCCGTCGCACTCCGCAGTGAGTCTGTGACTCTGAGATAAGGGGGGCTGAAGAACTACATTAATATATTTTTGTTTTTTCTTGAGACTCTCGGACAAACTCCGGCAAGGCCAACCTAATGGTGGCCTTTTCGGTGCCAAGGGGGGGCTGAAGCCCCCGCTCGCCCCCCCTTGGTTCCGCCACTGTAAATGATACCAATAAAGTAGAAGATCATTTGCAACTACTACAAAATTCTATATCTTTTTATTATATATATATTTATATTTTATTTGCTGCTATTTTGTTATGGATGTGATATTATACTCTCTTTATGTTTTTTTATATACTATTATTTTGTTATTAATGTGGATGTTGACCAATCAAATTGCAATGATCAACCGCACAAAGAATTAGAAGAAATAAACACCAACACAAACATGACCAGACGAACATGATTAGTCCAATTTCGAGCTCATTTGTTTACGGTGAAAATAAATATAAATAAATAACGAAAATAAAAATCTAATGTACGTAAAAGAAAAAAAAAGAAAGGTCAGCCAACACCTTAGTAATCTATCATTATCATATTGTTTGTCTAGGTTGTTTGTTTCAGAGAAATTCTGTGAACAAATTCAAAAAATTATTAGGTATTTATTGAGCTTGCTTGATGTATGTGCTCGTCTAATCAACTTTAACACGTATTTATCATAACTTGTATATAAAATAAATAAATAAATAAATAAAAATATAAGGAAGTAACAGATAGCCCCTCTATATTTTGGTTATCCATAAATGGTCCTTCTAAGTCTGTATATTCTTAATAAATCTCTCCTTTTTATTGCTCTTACTTTTCAATCCGTATTCCCATCACATGCATGGTAAGGGTGTTAAGGAAGCATTAAAATGACCAAAATGCCCCAAGTTGAATGAGTATTCTCTAATTTACCAGCCAATGATATATTAATTATTAAAATTTTAAAAATAATTAATTTGTGTAGCTAATAATTACATTTCCATTCTAAACTCTTAACATGAAATCCTCTCCCTCCTCAGCCCGACTATCTCTCTCTTTCTCACACACACACACATATGGTGTCACTGTCATCATCCACCTCGCATATGCTACCTTTGGTGCTCACTTGCCAGAAAGTCACAATTGAGAAGACGATCTTAAGAACGAGAGCCATTGTCACCATGGTCTCCTCGATCTGATGTGCAAGAGTTTGCACAACAGCATCGAGTGTGTCTTTTCAACCACTTTCCAATATCTCTCGTAGCATCGGGGGATGCTCGCGATGTTGCATGCATTGGCTGGAAGCTTAAGCTCTGTCTCCTAGGCGCCGGCGTCGATGACATCGAGGTCGATCTTGACTTTGCACTTTCCTGCCATCCACACTACCACCCCCTCTTGCTTCCTTTTTCTATGCATCTAACAAGCTAGCTGTGCTCCACCGGAGCCAACATGCACAAAGTGCTCCTGAAATTTTAGAGTTATGGCTTTCAATTTGGGGATTTTTTTTTTTTATAAATTTTAATTTGATATTCTAGCACAGATTTGATGGAGTTCTCGAAGGAATTTAATATTAATTTTTAATTTTTCTTCAAAAATTGTGTTTTTATTATGAAATTTCATTTGTCCTATCGAGTTGCCACTCCCTCCTCATCAATTTATTGTAAAAATTCTCATGTTTTTTAAAAGAAAAATTAATTCAATTTTTACCTAAATTATGGCAGATTATTATTGTATAAAAATTTGCTCCAATTTAAATATCCACTTGGACAATCTAAAACCATCATTTATTGGATTACTTTTTATTTTTTAGTTTTTTTGCTAAAATTATATTTTATTATCCTGGACTCAGCACTGTAATCTATAACACATTCTTATTTTTTTGTATCTTTCCAAAAAAAATCTCCATTAATAGGTAGAATCAAATAACTCTGGGATTCTGCATAACATTGGTAATCATTATTATAAGACTTGAGATATGAGAAACATATAAGAATATGAAGCTCATAGTTTTATGGTCCTCTAATTTTGGAAACACCTTCACACCGCACCTTTCTCCACAAAGGATGAGATAAAAGAGAGAAGAGAAGAGCTTTACGCATAGATTTATGGCATCTATACTCACATTTTTGTGGTGAAGAAGAAAAGGAGGAGAGAAGAGTTTGCTTCTTTTCAAAGAGGCAGGTAGGAAGGCTTTTAAAAAAAAATATGAAAAAAATTACAAAAATATTAATGTGATAAGACAAAAGCATTGATGCAACAAGATTTTTATTTCAAATCCCTCTTTTGGATTCTTACGTTTCTTGTATTACATAAAATAAATTTGATAGAGTTACCAGTGAGGATGGATGAGTAAATACATGAAAAATATAAGGGCTGTTTGAAACATTGAAATATCAGAGGAACTGTTTATAAAAAATAAAAACTTTAAAGGATTTATAGGTAATTTTCCCTAAATCAATCACAATTATCAACATAGCTGCCTATAAAAAGTGTCAGAAGTCTGAAGTGTCAATCAGTGATAGGAATAGTACCAATCATGTCGATCTCGGTTCCTCGCAGGCAACTCTTCATCGATGGCGAATGGAAGGAGCCACTCCAGCGCAAGCGGATTCCGATCATCAACCCCGCCACGGAAGCCTCAATCGGTGCTCCCTCCACCCTCTTCTTCTGTTTTTTTAGTTTGCTGGATTATTGATTTGATGGTGGATTGATTGAATTTTTCTCAGGGGATATACCAGCAGCCACTGCGGAGGATGTGGATATTGCGGTGGATGCTGCTCGGAGGGCTCTAACCAGGAACAGAGGCAGCGAGTGGGCGCGTGCCTCTGGTGCTCACAGGGCTAAAGTATCTTCGAGCTATCGCTGCTAAGGTAATTCAATCCAGGCTTTTGCTTTGGTGTTTTGGTTTGAAAGAAGGATCTCGGGGATTCGCTGTTGCTTATTGTGCTGGATCGGGTGAGGGATATGGTGGTGTTTATTTTGATCAATTATGAACTTGTGCAGTTATTAGATTTTAGTTCTTGATCAGTAAAAATCATTTTCTTGATGTGTTATTTTAGTTCCTTTTTGGTTCAGTGGAGGACCATTAGCATGGTGATTATGAGTTTGTCCAGTTGTAGGAGTTTTCTTGATCTGTAAAAATCAAGTCTTGATTTTTTTCTTCGCTTTTTGGTTGAGTGGAGTATAGCATAGTGATTATGAGCTTGTTTAATTTTACGAGTTTAGTTCTTGATCCATAAAATTCCTTTGTTTCCTCTTTCCACTTTGGTTAAGTGGAGTAGCTTTCGCCGAGTAATATTAAGTGATAGTGTATAGCAACTGATCCTCATAATTTCTGCGTTGCTAAACATACTATTGAAAACAAAGTAGTTTTTTTAGGGCATGATCTGGTTTTTCTTGCTCAATGGTTTTTCTGGATTTCTTTGAGGTGCAATTTTCAGTTTGCCTGTGACATAATTAAGAAGTTACCTCAAGAAAGCTCAGCATTAGTTTTGCTTTGATGTTTTAATTGATCTCGGAAGGACATGGTTTTGCAATTCTGTGATGGACTTGAATGGTATAAAGCTATGTGGAGAACTACCAAATTTGGCAAACTATTGCGGAGTTTGCCTGCAATTAGAATTAAAATCAAGTGATTTGTGAGTTGAGTATCATAAGATGCTTGGTGTTTCACGCTGGTTGTGGCTTTAAATGCAGAATTACGTTGCAGTAAAAGGTGGATGATATTGAAACTTAAAACTTTATTCGTTCATTTACTGAGTCAGCTTATTGCTTTTTGATAACTTATATTCAGATTTTATTGATCGACTTATTCATTGATAGCTTGTTCATATTATTTCATATCTAAATTTTTTCGGCTTTCTTAACCTGAAAGTCCTTAATCCCTCTTAAGAGTCATTGCAAGTCCCATCTCCCAACTTTGTTCCTTTGTACATCATTTAAAATGCTTGTCATTTTAGGATGTTCTTTCTCCACTGATTGTAGATAACAGAAAGGAAGCCTGAGCTGGCCAAGTTAGAGGCAATTGATTGTGGGAAGCCTTTGGATGAAGCCGCATGGGACGTGGTACACCTGATAGCTTCAACCACCTTGTAAAATATGAATTTCTCTAGATAGATATCTTACTTGCTGCTCATGTGCAGGATGATGTTGCTGGCTGTTTTGAGTACTATGCAGATCTTGCAGAAGCCTTAGATGGAAAGCAAAGGGCTCCAATCTCTCTTCCTATGGAAACATTCAAATCATATGTTCTAAAAGAGCCCATTGGAGTTGTTGGATTAATTACTCCATGGTAAGCCCAAATCCTTAGTTTTTCCTGGGTGTTATTTTTTGTTAAATTCAGATCAATTTTGGTTGATTCAACATGAATCAAGCCTATTGGAGGTAAGTTGGAACCTTAAATGTAAAGCTTTTATGGCCGTAGAAGCCATTAGTTGTAATAGGTACAGTAATGTCTATTTTGAAGCTAGACCTATGATTCCTGCAAGTGATTTTGTATGTGTTATGCTTTAAGATTCAGCATATCTGCTTATGAAAATTTACATATAAATAAAGCTAGATAAAGAGTCTGTTTGTATGGGATTACCAAATGTTATTGGTTTTGTTCATATCGTCAACCGATAGTGCTATTTGTGACATGCTAATCATATGTTGAAGGAACTATCCCCTACTGATGGCTACATGGAAAGTTGCTCCTTGCCTGGCAGCTGGTTGCACAGCCATACTAAAGCCCTCTGAATTGGCTTCAGTGTAAGATTAAAGAGCTTATGGCTTTCTATGTTTTGTTCTAAATAGTATAAATAACAAATGGGATTCATCATCAGGACTTGTCTAGAACTTGCTGATATCTGTAGAGAAGTAGGGCTCCCTCCTGGTGTTCTAAACATTTTGACAGGGTTTGGTCCTGAAGCTGGTGCTCCTTTAGCATCTCATCCTCTTGTGGACAAGGTGCCTAATACATATATGTACTTTAATTAATTCAAATTGTGAATCAACGGAGAACCCACCTCTTTCTTCCTTTGGGTGTAATTACTGCATTTGTTCTTGTTTAGATTGCATTTACTGGGAGTACAGAAACTGGTAGAAAGATCATGACTGCTGCTGCACAAATTGTCAAGGTTTGACATATTCCTATATTGATTTGGTGTTGATAGTTTATGCTGTCTTCTTTTATCCTTTCCTTCTGGTGTTATATGTTTAGAGAAACTTCTCCTATACAAGCTTGTTTTTGTTCTCTTTCAATTCATAAGTACTTTACATTATCTGGTTGTTTGATTGCTTTTTTCTCCATGGCAGCCTGTTTTCGTTGGAGCTTGGTGGTAAAAGTCCCATCATTGTATTTGAAGATGTGGACATTGAGAAAGGTAGGCCTCTTGAACTACACATTATTAATGCATATTGTTTTTGGGGCACTTCACGTTGGCTGGCATTTTTTTCTTTCATTGTGACTTAAAGACTGCTAATCTGCTGGAAACATTAATCTTATACTAGTAAGCCTAAATCATCTATAAACGTTATATACTAGTTTCATTGATTTTTTTTTCATAATTTATACAGCTGTTGAATGGGCTCTTTTTGGGTGCTTTTGGACAAATGGTCAAATATGCAGTGCAACTTCACGCCTTCTAGTCCATGTAAGTGCAAGTATCATGATGAAAGCGCTGCCCTGATTATGATGTTACCTTAGCAAGGTTTTAATTTGGTAATGCATGTGTTTGAATCTTTTTCCCTCTTCTATTCTATGGCTTAATTTTCAAATCATCATTGAATTTCGGAGATTACAAATTGTCCAGTTCTTTAGATTATGCTGTTATAGAGCTAATTGTTTTATTAACTGGTGTAGTGAAACTATGAAGTTTCAGTCAAGCAGCAATTTATTTACTATAAGTCTCAATAACTTTAGAACTGATTTTAGTTTTCAATTAGCTTTCAACAGTTTAAAAATTTTTAATGGTGTTTGTACTCGACCTATTAGTTGTCTTTTTGGGAAAAATTTAATTGTTGAACCTATATTTTGGACTTTAAGGAAGGCTGATGTCAAAGTCAAATGCCAGAACCACTGCATTTAATGGCAGACATTGGTGACAACAGGCACATATGGGTACAATGTAGCAAGTGAATGCAGGTAATCAGGAAAATTGCTGAAGAATCTCAGTTATAAGAAAATAAGAAGTTAATTAGAATCCAAATTATGCAATATCTGCAGGTAATTAGATGAATAAATATTAAAAGGAGCTATTTTTAGGTAATTTGTTCAATGCTTCATTTCATTCACAATTCAGTAGCAACATATGGTCAAAAAAGCTCATACTTATTGGTCAATAAATTAGCAGTTTGAGTCGGACTTCTGCTTAGCTTAAGATTAGCTTAATTTTTTAATAAACAAGCGTAGTATGAGCTAACTGATAAGGCTTGAAATTAATATTTAGCTGAGCTAGATATAGCTTTGGTAGTTTTGAAAATTGCTTTAAGAAAATCAATTATATGTAATGATAGTTGGCAGCTGCTATATAGCTTGAATAGCTTTCTCTCATCAACAATCAAT
Source organism: Dioscorea cayenensis subsp. rotundata (assembly GCF_009730915.1). Taxonomy (NCBI): domain Eukaryota; kingdom Viridiplantae; phylum Streptophyta; class Magnoliopsida; order Dioscoreales; family Dioscoreaceae; genus Dioscorea; species Dioscorea cayenensis. Next base: position 12,322,324 of record NC_052473.1, read on the forward strand.
CATGATTCCTCCATTTGTACTGTGCTGATCAATTTTTGAAGTACAGCTTCAACTTATTTGAGTGTTTCCTGGGTCCTTGATGTATAGGTTATTTTCATTTTACCTTTGATACCATTTCTTTATAGAGTCATAGGTTGAACCCTTTCCTTTCTTTGCTATTTTTTTTAGACTTGTGACATGTGAGGATAGCTTCTAGTTATTGCAATAGGAAGCTGTTGAGTTTGTGGCTAATTATTTGGATGGAAGTTGCTGGGAGGATTGTTAAAATCCCATTGCAATAATCGATAGGATGGCATAACTAGTGAAAAGATCAATAAAGTCACTGCAAATAGTTGGAATTGCTTGATTACATTATGTGAAGCATCACATATTTCGTTATCTATTTATCAAGAATTTTTATTTTGTAGGGTAAATATAGTGACAAATAATATATAGGATACTTGTGGATTTAATTTTTTTTTAATTGAAGTACTAAACTAAACCTTCTAGTATCCATATTGCCCTATTTGACTGGTGACTTGAATTATAAATAATTGTTTTTTATAGGCATGCAATTTTGCTTTGTAATTTTTTGCAGGAGGACATTGCAAATGAGTTCATAGAGAGACTTGTTTCTTGGGCAAAGAGCATCAAGATCTCTGATCCATTTGAAGAAGGTTGCAGGCTTGGCCCTGTCGTCAGTGCTGGGCAGGTATGAGTTAGTTTGAAATTGGGAAAATTACCTTTCTTGTCTTAAAATTGTCATTGTTGATACTTAATGGACAAGCAAATGCAGAAAGGTATTATTGATTTGCCGGTTGATCAATTGAAAAAACATTGGTGGTGATATCCCCAATGACCAGTTTTCAATCTCCTATGAGCATTAAAGTTAAGGGAAGGGAGTCTTCTAGGCCAAGGTTTACCACATATATGGATTCTTTATTTGACAGAAGGCTATACTTATTATCTGAGAAATGGTCAAACAACTTCTGATCCTTTTCTACATTGTCATATTGATGATATTGATGATTTGGAAGCCAATTATTTCAGTTTCTGTCTACTTATAATATTGATGATTTGGAAGCTCTTTACTTAACTATTTTCAACTCCTGCATTGAAAATCTGCCTTCTTGAGGCGTTTATTATCTGATAATCATACAAGTCTTATCTTGGGTAGATTATCTCATGGTTTCCTGTTTATTTCAGTATGAGAAGGTAAACAAATTTATTTCTACAGCGAAAAGTGAGGGTGCCACTATTCTATGTGGCGGTGGGCGGCCCCAGGTAAATGATATTCTATTTTCATTTATGTCATCTTTTTACTGTTCTTGTCCTGTTAAAATTGAAAGCTATCTGCAGCATCTTGGAAGGGGATTTTTTATTGAGCCAACGATCATAGCTGGTGTGAATACCACCATGCAAGTTTGGAGGGAGGAGATTTTTGGTCCTGTATTGTGTGTTAAAACATTCAAAACAGAAGATGAGGCTATTGAAATTGCAAATGATACTCAGTGAGTTACTTGTTATGTAACATAATGTGGTTATTTAGATCTCTGACTGTGGAAATGGTAAAGAGCTGATTCCTTTTTGTTCCTCTTCTATGATTTTCTTCAGCTACGGATTGGGTGGTGCTGTACTCTCCAAAGATGCTGGAAGGTGCCAGCGTATAACTGAGGTAGGTGTAGAATTTTAAGCTATATATACATATATATATATAGATATATATTTCTTTTTGGAAAATAACAGAGTTGATCCTGAAGATTCATTAAATGAAAGCTTGCTGGGTGAGTTTCCCATAATTACTTTATCCACTGTGTATTCATTGTGCTGATCCAGAAAGCCGTATTCAATGATTTTTGGCTCTACTTGTTTTTACCCTGCATTTTATTTTTACCATAATTGGCACTTAGCTATTTCTTTTTCGTTCATGTTTTGTTCCTTCTTGTGTTCAATTCTTTGCCTTGTTTTATGAGCATAAATTTGAAAAAATAGTAGTGCAAAGATGTCTAGCAAAGAAGACAATCCCTCATTTGGTTGATAAACATTGTTTAATCATTTTCTTTTATTGTATAAAGCATGATCAAACTTTGAAATCATTGTGACAATTTAGACTGATAGCATTCTTCGCAGGCTCTTCAAGCTGGGATTGTATGGATTAATTGTTCACAGCCCTGTTTCTCCCAAGCACCCTGGGGGGGAACGAAACGAAGTGGATTTGGGCGTGAACTCGGAGAATGGTGTGTACTTTCAGTGTTCTTACTTGTCAATTAAGGTGTTGGGAGAGTTCGTCAATATACATCATTCATGCTTATTCCCTCATTTTTTCACAGGGGTCTCGAAAACTACTTGAGTGTGAAACAGGTGACTGAATACATCTCAAATGATGCATGGGGATGGTATCCACCTCCGTCGAAGTTGTAATGTGCATTGGATCGAGGTATGCTAGTTCCTTTGGCTTCGATCATGAGGATGGTATCCACCTCATTTTTTATATGATGGCGAACTAGCTCTGTGTTTGAAGTGCTATGGTTCAGGTGAAGTAGTTCTCATGTACTGAATCCTGCAAAATAATTTGCCGCCCTGTTGTCATCTTTGTGTTAAATTGGACTTTTAATGTCTGTTTTTGTTGCTGAATGGGACATGGTCAATTGTCATGTGTTTATTAATACTGATATTGAGGAGGTGAAATAACTTAAAAAATCTATGGACTCATGGCAATGCAGTGGCATTTTATTATTTATATTTTGGTCTAGTTGGTTTTTAGGTCGCTTTAATAAAAATTATGTATTTTGTTGATTTTTTAGATATGTCTAATTTTAGAAATAAAATGCTTAGTTCGTTAGAAAGATACACATGGGCTGTAATAGGTGTTTTTGGATAAATTTTTAATTTTAATTTAGTTTACATGTATAATTTCTTTAGTACAATGCCTGGTATAAGTGTTTTTAGTTACTTTTTGTGTATTATTGGCATAATGCCTAATTTACAAGAAACATTAAACCATCCGCTTGTTGTTATACTTTTAGATTTTTGTTTTTCAATTTTGCGTATTGGAAATACATCTAATTGTTATTATGGATTATAATGATTGATTTGGCATAAACCAATCATAATTTTTTGAGATTAGTATAAACTAATCCAAAAGTATTCATTTAATTACATATAAATGGTGATATCATTAATTTTTATTTAATTACATGCTAATGATGAGTTTATCTATTGTTGTTAAACAAAGTTCAGGAGTATAAGACATTTTTATGCTTCTAACTAAATAGTTTTTAGTCAAAAATTTAACTAAAAAAATCCAAGATTGAAGACACCCAATTTAAGAGAAATATTAGGAAGATACTGATTTTTCAAAATATAACTGTCACAATGTGCAAAAATTCAGAACCCTGTTGAACTTCCTAAACTACTAAAAGTAGCTGCACGTGGCCATTAACAATTATTTTATTTTTTATTTATTTATTTTTGACAAATATGTACAAGGCATACATACGAGCTGAGTTCTATAACACATGTACTCTCCACCAAAGTGAATTATGATTAAACTCCATAATATTTAACAAATATTGTTAAATATTTAAAAATAAATACTTATCCGAAATACCTTATTAGATCACTATTAGATCACTTTTAAATTATAGTGTTCGATGCTCCTCGCGAGACTCTTGAGGCTTTAATTTAGTACTCCTTCCACGGCTCCTTAACCACAAATAACCACATAAACAAGTACCTAACATAATTAGCAGTAGCACCACCACGTAGAGTCCATATGTACCCTATGAACTCACTAGCATCATCATCATCACATTGCCTATGGCGATTTCTTACTCCAACATGTTCTAAGTCCGGCTGTTCGGTAGTAGCTCCTTCAACTCTTTGTCTGCCTCCTCTCTTCTCCCATTTCTTCTTCTTTCTCTTCTAATTCTCTTGTCTAACCCAGCCCATACATTAAAGGCAAAGATGAATTCTGATAGCAAATGAAGGCATCCAGCCATTTTTCCAATGCTCTGAAGTAAAAGAGAATTTGACAATACAGTGACTTGTATACTACAACATTATATGTTACAGTGCATAGCTATTGTGCATACATGAAGAAAAAAATGGAAGGTAAAGATTTAGGAGGTAAATGGAGGGCTTGAAAACACCTCATTTCACGTCTACTTCTAGAAGTTTGAGAAGAGTTGATAATTTTATAGATGAAAATACGCTTATAATAACTTTGTAATAATTAGTAATATCCTTATATTTTGGAAGTGAATACAAAATTTTTTTTTTAAAAAAGAAATCCTTGCATTGAGCTTCCTCTCCTTTCATTATTGGAGATCTACAGGAATTTTTCTTATAATTTTATTGAACAATTTTTTTTTAAAAAAAACTTTTTACATATATATTAATATATATGGGGTTGTAGGAAAGATTTGAACATATTTATCTAAACTTATTTTTTATATAATTTATCATTTCTCTAGCATACTTAATTGAGGTTATTAATTACACTATAAGAAAGTTATTGTTTAGAAACAACATTTTTCGCTTCTAATCCGTTGCTAATTCAGTTTAGAAATAGATTTGAAATGGAATTTATCTGTTTCAAAAAGCTTAGTTTTTCGTTTTTAAATTTAGAAACAGATTGGAAACGGAAACCAATCAATTTCTAACTTTTGAAAATTTAAACGAAATAATGTCTATTGGTAATCCGTTTGTAAATTCCGTTGTAATTCCATTTTCGAATTTAGAAACATATTTGAAACATAATTGTTAATGTTACAAAAGATAGAAACGGATTTCAAACGAAATATTTTTTGTTTTATTTTTGTAACACCACATTAGAAACAAAATTATTTTTGTTTCGAATCTATTTCTAAAGTTAATTTAAAAAAATATTGAAACAATTTAATTCAATTCTAATTCATTTCTAAAAGTCAAGAAAAAAAATAAAAAAAAATAAAAGTTATATCCCTGTAAATTATACAAACATGCTACATTAAAAAAATTTTAAACCTAGAATCTGACAAATAAAATAAATTCATCAATTCCTACAAAAAGAGAGGCTCAGACAAATATGTTGAACATAAAATACTAACAAAATGCAAATACAACTAAATTCATGAAGATCAACTGACAATAGAGGTTTTTCAATCTCAAATGACTTAAACAAGATAGAAATGTAAACCAGTTCACATTCAAATAAGTTATCAAAACGATACATAAATGGGTCATCACTCACCAGCCAACCAGTTTCAGAGACTTTTAACATGTAACAAGAAGATGAAATTGTAACCAGACAAGCTGGCTGAGAACAGAAGGAAACAGGAATATCTAATAAGAACAGAAAAGGACTGGATAGAAGATATCAGTATCATCATAGAATGTACATCTCAAATGAAATTCCACCGATTGAGTCTTAAACCCATGAATCCTCTTTCCAGGGGGAATTGGGCTTCTCTGACCAAGTGAGACAAATGAAGACAAAAGTGACAGGTTACACATGAGCTAAAAATGTACACATACTCCTAGAAGTCTTCACAGCTAGCTCCAATGATGAGTAAACATCAATGTAACAAGCTCTTTACCCTGTTTGGTCTCGAGAGGGAGTGGAGGAGGGGTGAGGAGTGAGGAGGAGTATGGATGGGTTTGAGAAAAATATCGTGTTTGGTTCATGGAGGGTGTGGAGAGTAGTTTATTTTTTGTTTAGTTGAAAAAGAGGAGTGGGGAGGAGAGAAAAGAGTGTAATGTGATTTGACTATTTTGCCCTTTGTACTAATAAAAATAGGTAATAATATATATAATAATCAATTGTAGAATAATAATAATAACACTAATATATAATATATGATAAAACATTATAAAACACACACAATAATTAGGGAAAAATATTTATTCGATTATGAGGAGTCATAACATCTCGATTATAATTGACAAATATTGGTTAAAATGCTGAACACCCGATGATCATTCAAACATACTCCTATTTTTCATCATATTTTTCATAAACTTAAAAAATCGTGAAAACATACTTGGGAAAAACATACCCTATTTTTCATATTTAACAAAAATATGCTCATGATAAACATATTCACAACCCCAAACAAACAATCGACTAGGGATACTGATAGAATTCTACATATAGAGTGAAGGCAAGATTAATGGTATTTTTGCATTATTTAAAAAAATTAAAAAACAATAAACATCCACTCCCCAAAAGACCCCGACTTTTGGAGTGGATTATGAGTGAGGAGGGGTGAGGCACCTCCTCACCCCTCTCACCCCCTTCACTCCCTCAACCAAACAACACCCACACCCCCAACACCCCTCACCCTCCTCCCTCCCCAACCAAACAAAGCCTTATGTAAGCTGGTATATTTGACAATGGAAGCTGGAATTCACCTTTTTATCAACATTGCTTTATTTTACTTTACCTTTGCCGCAAACAAGATATGGATTAATCCCTCCCTCTTCTTACCTTACTTTATGAAAAAGGTTCACTACGCCTCATCCAAACAAGTATCTTCAACTTATAATAGTACAACAGTAGCAGTTCTCCATGCACAACATCACAATATCAGATGGAAAATAAATTAGACTTTACTTTTCTCCACCTCCGGAAACTAGCAAAATGTCTTCGAGTCATTTTCGGCTTTCTCTCTTCCTTCAGAAAATCTAAAATTGACAGCACTACTCTTTTTCCACTTCTCCAACACCACAAAATGCCTTCAATGCATTCTTTGCCTTCGTCCCTTCTTCAGAAAACCTGAATTTTAAGTATTCACTATAATTGTATGGCCTAAACAATAAAGGATGGCTTTCATCCACCAACTCCTCCGGGGTTTGCACAGAGCCCCCATCCCTTGGTCGAGACCCAAAAAGGACAGAGTATCTTGTCTCCTTGCTTGTAATTGTCACCCCTATGCACAGGAGCTTTCAGTCTTCCGTTTGTCCAAGCCTACCATTTCATTGAACATGTTAGACACACACAAAAAGTACTAAACATAAATCAACAGAAACATACATGTTTGTCTGCGTATCTTCCCTTATAGAAACCATTTGTGTACTTAGACTATGTGAGACTATTAGAACAATATATGCTCATCTTACCTCCAAGGCATCCCCCAACATGACAGTGTAAGTGTTTGGTAATGGCATAACAGTTATCCAAGAGTCTTCTGTAGTTTGCACCTCCAACCCTTGGACTTCATGCTGGCAAACGATGGTTAAAAAGCTCACATCAGTATGAGAACCCATTCCGCTCTTGACACATTGATCCGGAGAAATCCAATACTTTGATAATCGCAGCCCGCAATTCGATTCCACAGTGAAAGAATCCATGTGCTTCTCAACACCCATGCTCTGTAAAATCATCCTCATAACCATTCGTTCCAACTGCTGTAACTTCTTGGCGAAACTCCACACTATGTTGCTGAAACAACAAAATATTTATTTATTTTGTATCCTTCTACAATCTTCCATATGCATGTTTTACTTCTTCAAATTTTACTCCTACAAATTAAAAGACTTGGTAAAAAGAAAGATAGAAAAAATAGAAAGGAAAAAAATTTACCAAAATTTAGGGTTGCCCTCCGGCCACATGAGGTGTGTGAACCTCTCGGCGGCATCCAAGGCCGGAGCCTCATCCACCCGGAGGCTCTCAAAGGTCATGTCTGGGAGATTGCCGATGAATCCCCCTAAGGGAAACTTGGGGTTGTTGCCCATTTTAGTCTCTAGAGGTAGACTGAAGACATCCTCCATCGCCTCACGAAAGATCAAACCTTTCAGCTCCGGCGTGATCCGGTCGTACACAGCCTGGAAGCAGCCGAACTTCTCCAGTGCCTGGAACACTGCCGTGCGCGCAGCGTCCCAGTCACTGCTGTGGGGCTGGCTGGGATTCAGCCCGGAGAGATTAACCATGGGGAGCTGCTGCTGCTGCTGCTGCTGCTGCTGCTGCTGCATCGTATGTAATCCCATCTCTCTCTATCTCTCTTTCTCCCTCTGCCTCACTGTTTTGATTCTTAATACTTAATAGTCAACGAGTGTTAGGTTGCGGTTGCTGGGTTATATTCCGGAAGAGAAATTTATTCCCAAACATGAGTTTTAACATAATACTATTGAGAGGGCGTTTGGTTAGATGTAATGAAAAATACGATTGAATTTGATTTATAAATTCTCAGTATTTGAAAAATTCAGGAGAATCAAATTCAGTGTTTAGTTGGATGTATTTTAGAACGTTTAAATTAAAAAAATTTTCAGATTCTGGTTTTGAGAGATTTTTAATTTAGTATTTTATTAAATAATTAATATAATATAATATATTAATTATATATTATATTATTAATATTAATTACACTATAATCATATTTTTATTTAATATTTTATAAAAATATAATTATAGTGTAATTAATTTTTATGAGTAATTAATATAATTAATATATACTTAATTTATTATAATAAAATATAATATATTAATTATTTATTAAAATAAATAATATAATATAATATATCAATTATGACCTAATTGATACGTGGATCTTGTAAACACCATTCGTTTGTAAACAATCACACAAATAAAATATCTTATCTTTAAACAAATGTTAAGTTATTATTAATTATTAAAAAATAATTTTTTTTTCAACGTCAATTATTTTGAAAAAAATATGTTATTATTATTATTTTTAGTTGAATAACTTGTTTGTAATTTAAACAATAATAATTGTATTTAAGTACAAATAAAAATAATCAATTTGAGTATATTACCACATAATGAGATTACCATGGCAATATGAGTTGGAATATTATATGGTTGGAAATATTACGGTAATTTAATATAACCATGTTTGGTTGGGAACTCTTATTACCGGGAATAGTTTATTACCGTTTTTGGTTGTCATGGTAATCAATTTGTTAAAATATAAAAAATTATAAGATTACCATGGTAATCAAAGATAGACACCAAATTTAGTGGTAATAAGATTACCACTTTCTTGGTAATATTTATAAGTTGGTAATGTGATATTACTATCCACATTACCAGCGTGACATACGCCAAACGTGGTAATATTTTTCTATTACCAGCGTAACACGTGATAATCTTTCTAGTTCACCGCAAGCCAAACGGCTCCCTAGGGGGTAGTTTGGTTCATGAGTAATCTTTTCGATCATCGGGAATCAAGTGGTAATCGGATGAGATTACCATGTTTGATAATCGTAAGCATCTGTAATGTTGACCAGTAATGTGAGATTACCAATAGTGAAATCTTACCAAATAAGATGAGTATCGTGATTGCCACCAAAATAAGTGTCCATCCAGTGACATTAAGTTGGTGGTAATGTGTAATGTTTTTGTTTTTCCAATTATGCCCTCACTCATTTAATTCAATTCCTTCTTACACTCTCTAATTTTTATTTTCCCTTATTATTTTTGATATTATAATTTAATTATTTATTTATCTAAATACTCTAAATTAAGTTTTGTGAATTTTTATATGTAGAGGTATTTTGGTAAATAAAAAGATATTTTAAAAATTTGTACAAAAAATAATTTTTGATATTATAATTTAATTAATTAATTATTTAAATACTTTAAATTAAGTTTTTCAAATTTTTATACGTAGGGGTATTTTGGTAAATACACAAGTATTTAAAAAATTGTAAAACATAATTTTTAATATCATAATTTAATTATTTATTTATCTAAATACTTTAAATTATGTTTTCAAAATTTTATACGTAGGTGTATTTTGGTAAATACAAAGGTACTTTAAAAATTTATGGAAAAAATAATTTTTGATATTATAATTTAATTATTTATTTATTTATCCAAATACTTTAAATTATGTTTTTCAAAATTTTATACATAGGGGTATTTTGGTAAATACAAAGGTATTTTAAAAATTGTTAAAAAATAAATTTTGATATTATAATTTAATTATTTATTTATCTAAATACTTTAAATTAAGTTTTTCAAATTTTTATATGTAGGCGTATTTTGGTAAATACAAAGGTATTTTTAAAAATTGTAAAAAAATAAATTTTGATATTATTAATTAATTATTTATTTATCTAAATACTTTAAATTATGTTTTTCAAAATTTTATACGTAGAGGTATTTTAGTAAATACAAAGTTATTTTAAAAAATTGTGAAAAAAATAATTTTTAATATTATAATTTAATTATTTATTTATCTAAATAATTTAAATTATATTTTTTCAAAAATCTTATATGTAAGGGTATTTTTGGTAAATTTGATATATTCATCGAGGTGATTACCATGACTAACCAAACATGGTATTGAAAGATTATCGATAATATAAATTTTCAACCAAACATAGTAATTTCACATTACCACAACATTCCCGGACATATAACATTCCCGATCACATTACCACGGTAATCTCATTCATGGTAATATGTCATTCATGTAATCAAACGCCCTCTTAGTATTTTTAAAAAGGTCACCTAGGCGATTAGTAGGCTTGATGTGATGTTTTTGAAAACATGTTGGTGAATAAATTTCAGTATGTAGTTATTTTTACTAATTAAAAATTATTTATTAGTCCTTACAACGCTTTTTAAATATCCGCTTCAATCTCTCCGACATTTTAATTTCTCGGATAGTCCTTTTTCAATTTACTTATTTTTGGTCCACTCGCTAACTCATGCTAGCCGATTATTCTATTTAAAAAAATCTAATTTTTGACCCTCTTACGAAATGTGCTTCCTGTTTATTAAGTATATATTTTTATTTAATATTGTGTGTTTACGCGTGACTACATAAGTTTCATTTAATATGTAACATTTTTATATAATATTTGTTTTTGATGTTTAATATCTTAGTTTCTTATTTATTTTTGTGTTTCTCTATTTAAAACATTGAGGGGAGAAACAATTGACAACTCAAAGATGGGGAGGGAAATGTCACTCTTTAGAGATCTCTGGAGTGGTCGACTGTGGCGGTGTGGCTTCTCGGAAGGCTTCTGGCAGCGAAGATCATGGTGGGAAGGGTATATGATGACAGAACCTCTCTAATGTGCAAGCAGTTAACTCCTCTATTTCCGGGGATCGCTCCGAGAGAACTAAACCCTCTATGCTCAGTGACATGGCAGCGTCTAAGGGGAAGGAGTTAGGTGACCTTGGTTGGACCTTTGTTCAGTACCGAAAACAGAAGAGTGTTAGCCCTCAGGGTGACGGTGAGGCCATTCTGGGCAAGATGGTGGCAGGTGTTAACTGACCTCAGTCGCCCGCGTCTAGTGGCAAGTGCGCACGATGTTTTAGATCTTCTCATTCCATTGTTGAGTGCCATCATCAGGTTGTTTATCGGCGTTGTGAGTGCACCAGTCATGTTGCGATCAACTGCCCCTTGGAACCTTGGAGGAGCCCTCACAGGGAGAAAAATCGCTTGCGCACTCAAAATCAACCCTAGGAGGAGATCTTGGGGAGTCGTGTGTTGTCGAAGTTCCAAGGATCTTCTTCAAAGTCGGCAGGCCTTTTTCTTCCTTCTAAAGTGCAGCTGTCAATCTTTGTTCCTCCGGAGGTCGGTGGTATCCGTGAGGATTTGGAATCGATTGGTGTTCTCACTGCGGGCTGGGCAGATCAGTAAGAAAGTCCTAGAGGAAGCTATCCCCTCTATTCTTAACGCCCCGTTGATTGGGCCTATTACTCCGATAAATGTCGATGCTTATTTGTTGCCGATGGCTAGCCTTGAGGAGGTGAAATCGGCTAGTGCTTTAGGAGTTTTTGAGCTTTCCTTGAAGCAAGGCTTATGCTCTATGTCTATATCTCCTTGGTCGGCTAATTTTGGTGCGCTTAGGAGGGCGTTTGGGTTCGACCAATAGATGCTCATCTGGAACATGCCGATGCATGGATGGTGTTGGAGTGTTATCTCTGAGATTATCATACTAGTTTGTGGAGCTTGTGGCGGTTTTCTAAGATGTCTAAACCTAACAAGAGTTTTACCACTGCCTTGGTTCGTCGTCATTTGGAAGTTACATTACCGGTAGAATTGGACCTCCGCTTCGGCATGAGGCGCTATCTTCTCTTAATCATTGATGATAAGGGTTGAGTCACGGAGCCTCCCGATTGAACGTGTTGTTGATAAGGGGAAAGCTCCTTGGATCCTTCCTTCGGCGGAGGACCTGGCGGTGAATTTATCTACATTTGGGGCTTCTGGCAAAGCAGGTGGAGTCATCGTCCATGGAGGTGCAACCGCCAGTGATCACTCATCTGACGGGATTACCCAAAGGCGGAAGGGATGGAGTACTTGGTGATGTTCAAACGCAGCTTCTCATTTCTCCGGCTGAATAGTGGAGTCATTTACCGATGGAGTATAACTCCCAAGAGGATGATGGTCACCGACGTCCAGTGACGGTGGCACTGCCACATAACGTCGGGGAGGTCAGGCGCTTGAGCTAGAGACCACATCGGACTGATGGGCAAAATATGGTTGGTGGGTCGAGTTGTTGGTATTTGGAAAGAGCGTGTGGATAATTCGAGGATTGCGGAAACTAAAGGAGAGGCGCTGTGCGACCCTTCGTTGGATAAGCGCGAGTAGCGTGTCGACCCTCCATTAGCAGCGAGGCACGGCGATGTGCTCCTTCTTAGTTTAACCATCATTGGCACACGTGACCATACAATGGGCCAGCAGGGATGCTATCTCTGGATCTTGAAGAAGATTCCTCTTCACGTGATATTGACTCCAATATGGGAGAGATACATCCGGCTCTCCTAAGCCCAAAGTGGATGATAATGGAGCTAAGGTTAGCTCTATAATTCTTCTTGACAAAGGAAATCTTTGTTGGGCTCTATGGATCCCATTGGATCGGACCCAATTATTGTTAGCTCGGTGGATCCAATTAGATCGGACCCAATTGCAGCCAGCTCTGAGCCTAGTATTCTTGTTCATGATCCGGCCCATGCTGATTTGGTTAATGATGGTCGCATGGGAAGCCCATTTCACAAAAATAAGGTGTACTGCCAATATGGGTGCGTGGCTTGATTGAGGTTTGTCTTAACAGGGTGTGGAGGTACATAGTTCTATGATTTCTTCTAATGCTCCTTATGGGGACTTGTTCTTTGGGGTCCCTAGGTCTGACTTGCGTATCACTTCGAAACTACCTGATGTAGTTCCTCCTAGTGGATTTAAGTAGTAGTTTATCGCCGGATAGTGGTCCTTGGTACCCGATAGGGAGATCTCCGTCGATTTGCCATTAGAAGTGGATCGACACGATACTTCTATTCCGATTACCGATCCCAGAACCCGGTTGTTGATACTGGGATGAGTACTTGTTGGTCTAATCCACGATTGATGGCACCGATGATGATCCCAATAAGGATCTCTCTCAGGTGATTTGGCTCTGGAGGGATCTACTTGAAGTTGATTACAATATTGATGAATCTGAATCTAAATTTGAGAAAACTATTAGATCCCTAATGCATGGTCTGCGATCTGAGGTAGTTGATAGTCAGTAGGTCCAATCCTAAGAGGCCAGAAGAAGCGAGAGATAGAAGAAGCCATTCTCTAGATGGACTGAAGATGCGGGTTTTTGTTCTCGAGCCTCCTCGATCGGTGAAGAAGAAATGTACTCGCGATGAGCTTCGCGAAGGTACTTCTTCTATCCCCCCTACCCCGGCCGTTAAATTGATAGCTATTGTTTTGCTTGTGGTATTCATTTCTCCGATTCATGCTCCCATAGAGATGATTGCATTACTCATATTCGCATGTTAGAAAAGTGTAGATCGCCCTTCCAAAGGGTGTCGAGACCTCCTAGAGTCACTTGTTCTTATTTGGTGCTTTATGAATATTATCTCTTGGGATGTTAGGGTTCTGGGTAGACCAGCCAAACATTTTTTAGTTAGATATTTTTCTTCTTTTTGCACTGCTTGTGCTTGAGTGTCTTTGCTTGTAAGAATCAGCGGTGTGGAGCTCACCAATGCTATTTGGAGTGAGGTTGGGGGGACGTAGGATGGATAACTTTTTCCCTTCTGCCCGTCTTGTGGGTTGGCGGAGGGATGGTTATTGGGTGGAATAGTTTTACTCCTTGATGGTAAGGTGATTTTTTTCGGCTCCTTCTACATGATGGTAGAATTCTCGTTGCAAGAGAGACAATCTTCAGTGGCTTTGCACCTCGGTTTATGGACCCAACACTCGCGATCCCAAGGCTTTGTTTTGGGAGGATATTAGGAGGAGCTATAGTGGTGTTAACTGTCCTTGGGTGATTTATGGAGATTTCAATGCCATTTTTAGCCAATTATAAAATGATGGGACCCCCACTGCTGGAAGATATTCGATTAAAGCGAATTACCTATTGAACGACTTATCCTTGTTAGAACCGCCCTCTATGGATAGAAGGTTCACTTGGACAAATGGGCAATTTGACCCTATTTGGGTTAAATTGGATCTTTTCCTCATAAATTTTGACTAGGGGGTGCACTTTCCTAGGGGCATCTAGACCTGCTTATCCAGGCTGGGTTCGGATCATGTCCTTATTTGTCTTGAAGTTGGGAAGCATGTATCCAGGCCGAGACCTTTCCGCTTTGAGCTAGCTTGGTACATGGCAGATAGGTTCCTTGAGCTAATTCAACAGTGGTGGAGTGTTGACACCCCTGCTGGTTGTGGTGCCTTTGTTATTTCTAAAATAGTGGCGTGGATGAAAAAGATGCTTAGACATTAGGCCCATACCTGCTTTGGTTTTATTAAGCTCAAAAAGCTTGCACTGCCGAACGAATTAGATTCCCTATATGTGTCTGAGGAAACCACTGCTGTCTGCACGGAGGAATTGGCTAAAGAGTGCTCCCTCTTGCAGGAGCTCGAGGAGATCAAGAAACAGGAGGAGATCTATTGGAGACAAAGGTCTAGAGTGAACTGGTTAAAGAAGGTGATGTTAATACAAAATGTTTTCATGTTGTGGCTAACCGTCAAAGGATTAGGAATTTCATTCCTAGTTTAACCCAAGGGGGACCCAGTTTGTAGATACTGGGGATATTGGTCAGATCTTCGCCACGGGATTCAGATACCAGTTTTGACAGCAGAGAGAAAATAGGTGCAAGATTAATTGGTAGCATCTTCTTTCTTTTAAAGATCGGTGGATCTCTCACACCTAGAGGCCCCTTTCTCCTTAGATGAGATCAAAGGAGTGGTTTTTGCATTGGGTGCAGACAAAGGCCCTGGACCAGACAGGTTTTTCGTTCTTTTTCTTTTAGCGATTTTGGGATGTGGTCAAAACGGAGTTATATGTCCTGTGTAAGGACTTCTACTTCGGAAGGGCTAATCGTGAACAGATTAACTCGGCCTATATCACTCTAATTCCTATGGTTGAGAGCCCGAAGTCTTCCTCTGATTACAGGCCCATTAATCTGATCAACTCTACACTGAAGATCATCTCCAAAATTTTAGCCACAAGATTGAGAAAGGTCTTGTGTTCGTTGGTGGATAACTCTCAGTCAGCCTTCATTAGAGATAGATGCATTATCGACAATATTGCCACGATTGAGGAGCTTATGTTCAGTCGTCACAAGCGCAAGCTACCAGGTTATATAGTGAAGGTTGATTTTTCTAAGGCCTTTGACATAGTGGATTGGGATTTTCTGTTAGATTTGCTAGAGGCGAGGGGCTTCGGTAGGCGTTGGGTTGGCTAGACTAAATCTTTACTTTGCTCCTCGAAGGCCTTTATTGTCGTTAATGGTTCTCAAAGCGGTTATATGAGATACCGATCGTGGGGCCGAGGTAGGAGGACCCCTCTCCCTTCATGCTTTGTTTTTATTACGGATGTGGTTGAGGTCTATGTTTAAGACGCATTGAATTTTTGGGTTTTACAGTTGCGGGTCCTTTTGGGTGACCGAGAGCCGGATGTGTAACACTGCACTATGCCGATGATCTGTTAATTTTGACCACGGGGGTTCTAGAGGACCTCAGAATCATCAAATTGTTGTTATATCTTTTTGAAAGTTTGTCCAGATTGAAAACTAATTTTTGTAAGACTTGTCTCTTCTCCTGGAGAGCAGACCAACTCCCGAATTCTGTTGCTTCATTGATCCTCGGTACATGTGGTGAGTGCCGCTTTTCGATCACTTATCCCAGGGAATTCCAATTTCAGGAAGAAGGCCGTGGAAGTAAGATTTGGAAGCCTTCATTGCAAAGTTCACGTACCTAAACTCCCTAGAAATCTCGCCGATTTCGGTGGGTGGCAGATCGCCCGTCGATGAATTTTGTTTTGTCCGCTATTCCAACTGATGGATGTCCATATTTCGCCATCGAAAGGGTTATTGAAAGGCTATCGACCGTATTAGAAGAGACTTCCCTGAGTCCGTCCGATATAGATACCCCAAAGCGCTTGCTGGTATGTTGGATGAACATCTGTCGACCACAGGAGTTAGGCGGGTGGGGTATCCTTGACTTGAATGACTTTAACCTCGCCCTTCTCAGGAAATGGTGGTGGAAGTTGATTAATGATGGGAACTGGTGTGGTTAGTCAATCATGCACTATAACTATGGAGCTTCTGATTGGAATTTGTTCATCCGATCCGTGTATCCCTTCTGCAGTGGTATCTTTTTAGCTACTTTCCCGCTTTCGTAAAGTGTATCATTCAAACTATTCGAATAGAGCTCCTACGTTATTTCTAGCGAAACGGATGGTTATTTGGGCGTGCTCCAAATGAATATTTGCCCGAGGTGTTTCGGAGACGGCTTTTTCCCGACAAGATGTTGGGGAGCTTATCACCCAAGTTAGATCTCGCACCATCTGAGGATCCAGGGTTGAGCTGCTTTTTAGAACGCTTGCTCTACATGAGGGCGATCAAGAGGAGATGGAAATGGTCGATTTTAACATCTAATAGGCTTTTATTGTCAAATCCTTTTTATTCTTTCACGATCGACGGAGGGTTTGTCGTCCCGGCTTCCAAGGCCATTTGGAATTTCTTATGCTGTGGAAGGTCAACATCTTCAATTGGTTGGTTTGGAGGAATAAGATCACGTCCCTTTGAAAAATTTAGCTTTCGGGACGATGTAACAAGCTCCCTACAACTACGTGTGTTCTTTGTCATGCGGACGGCCGAGCTCGAGTTGATCATCTCTTTGCGTCGAGTATCGGGTTTGCGAGCTCTTGTTTGGAATCTTTTCTTGTGACTCTTTAGGTTACCTGATCTCCCATTCTCTATGCGGGACATATGGAGCTCTTGGTGGTTTAGGGCATGTTTGGTTTAGAAGTGTTCCACCGAAGTGTCCAAAGTCCGAAAGTGACACCGGTGGAAGTAAAGAGTTCAGGTGAAGTCCCCAGTTCAGTGTGTTTGGTTGCAATAGGAAGTGTGAGAATAGTGATCAGTTCTTGTGTTTGGACGTGAGAGTCGAAAGTCCGAGTGGTCGATTCGGAGTTCATGGTGTTTGGATTACGCCGCAGTGGGGGATCCAATCACCACTTGATGATATGGTGAGCTTACCCCTTCAAGTATGTTTGAAGAATGTTAGAGTTGAATCTTTAATATATATATATATATATATGGTTTTTGTTTATTGTTTGGTTTTTATTTAAATTTCAACATTGATTTAAATTTTAAACTTAATTTTTATAATTTTTATTTATTTTTATTTTTATTAAATTTTGTTTGTTTGTTGGTTTCTATTTAAATTTTCTCATAGATTTAAATTTTAAACTTATTTATGTAATAGTTTTTAAATTTTATAAATTTTTGTGTTGGTTTCTATTTAAATATTGTCATAGATTTGAATTTTAAACTTAATTTTATCATTGTTTTCGATTTTTTTAATTTTTGAGTTTTTGTTTGTTTGTTGGTGTTGCTATTTAAATTTTTATCATTGATTTAAATTTAAATTTAATTTTGTAATTGTTTTTAATTTTTAATTTTTAAAATTTTTGTTCATTTGTTGGTTTTCTTTCTATTTAAATATTGCCATATATTTGAATTTTAAATTTAATTTTGTAATTGTTTTTAATTTTTATTTTTTTTAATTTTGTTTGTTTGTAGTTGCTTCACTACATAGTCATCACCATACACATATGTAAAAAGTTGCACTATGAAATAGATACAACTTTGATATTTCATTGAAAAACAACATTGATGGAGTTTTTATATACATGATCAACTATTATAATATACAACCATGCCACTTCCTAGTTAGCAGTTTCTGAAAAGCTTAAGAAAATAAACAAAAACCGAAAACATAGGAAACAATTGAATGCCTGTGTTGTACTAACAACAACTGATAACACCAGGCTAGTTCGAACGTCTTCAAGCTTTGCCATCCATGTCCACTTCATTTTGTCATCTTGGCTCAAGTGACAAAAACATATGCATACAACACTTCATTGGCATTATAGGGTCCCATATGAACTTCAAAACAAAAGTAACAAAAAAAAAGTAGACCAAACACGCAATGAGTTGGCCTATGCCACTGGATGCTCATATCTGGCAATGAGTTGACTGAAGTGTAGGTATTGGATATCCACCGCCCCGCCACACTCATTCCCAACAACAATAGCAAGCAGGATAACACACCATTGACTCACTTTACCGAGCTGGTTATGCCTTCCCAGCGATGCATTGCCTCACCCAAAGTGCACCGTCGTTTGAAAATTAACATAAACATGCAAGGAACCAATGCCTCAGTGCACAATGTTCTGGTGTCATTATCATAGCCATAACAGCAACTCCTGCAGAAATTGCACAAACAAAGTGATAACACATTCAATCGGAGGCATGGAAATAAATAATAAATGAAACCAATAAATTGATAACATTCATCAGGATAAAGGGAATTAAAAGTAAATGAGTAAAAGAGTAATAACTTGATAACATTCAGTCAAGGTATATTAATAAATAGTAATAAATGAAAGCAATAATAAATGATAGATATATGATAAGAGGAATTGAATCTAATGAAAACACACACATAAAGTTAAACATGAATACCAATAAAAACAATCCATAGTTTATAATAGCTACGCACAACATGAGTAGAAAACTCAACAAAATAGGGTACACATGAAAGTTCAGTGGCATGTTTGCAACACAGGTAATGCATGGTGCAAAAACTTAACGCATGGATGAAGATAAGGCATAAAGTAGTCAGTAGAAAAAAAACTAGTTAGGTCCACACTTGTCCAATGATCTAAAACCCCCCAAAGTAGTCTTCATCATGAATCGAGGAACTTCTCAACCCAAAAGTTGCGCACCTCAATCTTCTTTGCCATGAACTTACGGGCCTCATTTTCCATCTCCATGAGATGGTCGAACACCCGTTTAAGATTTTGATCAGTGAATCCTTGAACCTCCATTACCTTTGCATACAAAATCTCTGACTAATGGGTGGAGCACCTAACTGCAGAGGCCATTTCCCCAACAACATTCACTAACTTAACCATCATGGAATTGTTTTTAGATCCCCTGGCTCGCTGTGGCCTTACAATAGAAGACATTGCCGAGCTACTTACGATAAGAGGGGCTGAGTTGCCATCTCCATCACCTTCAATATTTGCAGGCTCAATTGGTGAATCACTGTTATCATTTTCATTGTCCTCATTACCATATTTCTCTCCAAAATCTGAATAAAGAGATGTTGCGTATGACCACATCAGTCATATTTTTCACTGCAAAATAATTTTTCGGACCTTCATACTTCTCGATGAGTTTGTTGATAAATGGCTTTGCAGCTTGGGTGCGCCTGTTTTGAACAAAAATTAAATTTTTTTTATCATAACTTAGTAACTATAGTCAAACAAAGCAAGGGCCAAAAGTCATCAACTAACCAACCTCAGTGTATGTGTACGTACCAATTGGATCAAGAGTGATCATTTTGTTCTCAGCATCCCATCTTGCCCCACTTATTTCCCTGGCCTTTTTAATCTCAACATACCTAGCCTTTAATGTTCTATAATGATTTTCCACGTTCTCAGGAGTGAAGTCGGTGCCAAATTTTGCATTCACAGCAGTGGCTGCATGTGTGAAAGCTACTTGTTTGAAAGATTTATCACACTTAATTCCCTTGTTTGCTTGGTCAACCAACAAAGGAATCAAGAAATTGTCAAACCTATTCTTCCATCTCTTGTTAGGGTACATTTCTGTTTGCCTTTCATGACCTTTGTAGTTGAACTATCAAGCCTGGTAGTGGTACCCTCCATTACGCTTCTCGTCTAGTGCATACATCAAAACGGAAAAATTGATATTAACAAGATTTTCTTTTTCAGATAAGGAAAAACCAATACACATGTTGAATGAGATAATCAAGCAGGGGAAAAGCTAGATTCAAGGATATGGAAAACTCAAAGGAAAATAACACAAATTTTAAAAGAAAATCCAGCTAGAAAAGAAAATATTAAGAGTCGGACATGAGGAGTTAAATTTTGCGCCACATTTCACTTGGCGATCTTATCTCGAATTCAACCATTGTCGACTTTTCCTCTCGATTGTTCATGTTGTGAATGATACTATGACAAGAGGAGATGCTCATCTTGTATGTCTCTATTGCCTAAAATCTGATCATTTGGATCAATCGACGAATGTAATTGTATAAAATACGGCGGTAATTACTAGCCGGACTTAGGGTCTTGTAAGGTAAAAAGGGATGCAAAGTAAGGATTTTTGAATCGATTTTTAAGTATAGCAAATGCTCGCTCCACCCTTGGCCGGAACATAGAGTGCCTAAGATTGAATAATTTCTTTGGGTTCAATAGGCGTCCTTCCATTGAGAGTTTTTAGATGGTATCTAACGAGTAGAGAACTAGTAAAGCGGTTCACTAGTAGTGTAGCCGACATCTCACCAGAGTAGTGTTTCCACTACATAAAAACACTAAGATCAAACAAAATTCATTTAAACTTGTCATAATTCACAATTTAATGGGTGTCAACGGTCCTATTAACTTCAAACCCTCGGGTTGTGGCCATGAGAGTAAATCTCTAAGGATGGTGAAATAGTTTCTGTGATGCTTCCCATCAGACAAGAATGTAAGTGAATCTAAGATCGAGGATTTACAGCGCTAGCACATTTTTGAGTTGGCCTTTTCCGGCCCTAAAGCAGGGGCAATTCATGAAGTTTTCGGGATGGAGGTATCAATATGTGTGCCATCGAAAAAGACCAATATCTGATCCTACATAACAAACAAATGGGAACCTTAAATTCTTGAGTCACTCACTAGTTTAAGTTATTATTACTTTAAGTTTACCTTGAAGAAGGGATACCAATTAGGGTTGTTTTCTTGTCCGGGTGGCAGTTGCCTATAGGAGGCTGAACCAAATCATCGCGCAATGCGTACACTGCCGCAAGACATTATTAAAGTACCTGCTAATTGTTTCCTCAGATCTAAGGAACTCTATGCGCATGGTCCTATTCTTTGTATTGTGACCAACAATGTGTAGGAAAATCACAAGTTGTTCCTCGACAGAGACATGTCTCGTGTCAACAAGGAGGTGGGTGTCAAGCATAACAGGAAGCCAAATGCATAAAAAGGCCCGAGCATCCATTTTTAAGATAGTTAACACAATAGTCTTGACCACCACCTCAAGAATGCGGTTCATGTGCCTCTTCTAGTTAGATCTACGAACAACAAAGGAATCACGAGACCTTCATATCCTATGTATGTTCATTTTTTCAAATAAAATTGCAACAATGACAACAACTATTGTAAAAGCTCTTGCGAGGGGCCTCACGCACTCATCTAATACCCAACTATCGATCGGCGACATATTATGGAAAAATTATGATTCATTTGCCTTTGTGAAACAAAATTAAAAAGATGTGGTGTATCCTGAAGTCGGCAAAAGTTGAACGTAATTTTACAATATAATAAGCTGCAAATTATATAATGCATTCAATATTACAGTAACATCGGTGAATTAGAAGCACACATGAAATCTGGGAAGACGTTAGCCTTAACAAGATGGCATACTCTACAGAACAGAGAATAACAAACATATCCAACAATTTAAGCAAAAGTGATAGGTAACTAGTTTGAAAGAAACTAGATATATATATATATATATATATATATATATATATATATATATATATATATATATATATATATCACAAACAGAGTAAACATAATTAAAAGGAAAGAAAGAATAATTGAGCAGGTATATACTTTTGCAAAGAGAATGACAATCTAAGCGAAAGTGTGAGTTACTATCACAAACAAAAGTAAACAAAGTAAACATAATTGGAAGGTTTATCCTTTTGTAAAAATAGAATAACGAGACATATCAAGCAAAAAGTGATAGGTAAATAGTTTGAAGGAAAACCAGATATATACTTTGAAAGTCTACAATTCTTGTGCTGCTTATAGTCTGCATTAAGAGCATGTAAAGTAACTAACAATCTAAACATCATTGGTAAGTCTATAGATTTCAAAAAGTGAATAGTAACATATCCAACAACCAAAATTGTAATCGATAGTTATATACTTTGAGAAATTTTTGCCAGACAACAATCAAATATAACTCAATAGAATTAATTTGCATGAGGAGCACGTACATATAACTGAAAAATATAGTTCTTTGTTGAGAGGAAGATAAAACATATCAAACAAGCATAATAGCGAGATAACACCATCAAGTAAATCAACATAATTACGGTGCACTACTACAGAGTTAGCATAGCAAGATCAAATAGTGTTGACATAATTGGTAGGTATATAATAGCCATTAAATGTTAAAAAAAACCATAAAACAAAGCATTACTAACAATTACATGGATTGCATAAATTTAAAGATGGCAACCACAAACAAGTAAGCATAATTAGGGGGAGAATAGTTTTCAAAAAGAACATTTTGCTAACATCAACAACAAACACTAGGAAAATATGCAAGAATAGCATGCCAAATATTGCTAATAAGAATGTAAAAATAAGCGTAGGTTATATAGTTTGCATTAGGGACAGACGAGAAAACATATACTACGAATAAGAGGTCTAAAAAGCAGGGAACAACCAAAACAAATTCATAGATATAGAGATTATTGGATAGTAGATATACATTATTAGCAATGAACATTCGAAGCAAAAATTGTTTGGCCACTCAGAATGAAATGAAAACAACAACAACAATCCGGTGACAACAAACCAATTCCAATATGAAGAAAATTAAAAAAGAAACCCATGTCTGAAGAGAGAGTGTATAATCATGCGTTAAAAAGGGTCATGGCAAAAATAGAAACTGACCATGGATCTAGCTAAAGATAAATCATGAAATAACATTTGTAAATTAAAATGAAAAACATGATGCGATACGAAATGAAGAATGAACAACATCCATAGAAATAAATTTAAAACATAGAGCACCCATGGATCTGGTCATGGCGAAAGCAAACTAATTTCATGGATGAAACACAAGTCAGAGGAACCTAAATTAAAAGAAACCCATTAAGGAGAAGATTGAGCCATTAGAAAAACTAACAAGAAAAACTCGAACAACAAACTTCAACATGGGGAAAAAGGGCCTTGAATCATGAGTTTGGGAAGAAAGAAAGCACCTTAGGAAAACCCCAACTAAAAACCAAATCAAAACCCTAAAAAGAACCCGTTAAAAACCTCTGCAAAAGAAAAAACTACGAGATGGATTCAAGGAAAAACAACCTCAAAAACAAAAACAACAATAAACCACACTATAAAAACTATATGGAAACCCATAAAAACAGCATGATCCAACAACCCATAATTACAATCCTTACTGGGAACCCCTAAAAACAACAAGATTAGGGAAACTCCGTGAGAGGAAGAGAACATTATCTTCCAAAACTTGCAAAAGAAATGAATA
>NC_052473.1:12347057-12432256 GCF_009730915.1 Dioscorea cayenensis subsp. rotundata
GACTTCAAGTTATGATGATTTCCATGTCAAAACCTTCGGTGTGACATCATGGCCTCACTGACCTTTCCAACAGCCATGTTGGCAACCCAAGTGTCGAGTGAGCTTCAACGGAAACATATTGTTGTTCATTCTCTTGATGTTAACCCCAGCCTCGCCAGAATTCCGCTCGACTATGGAGCAACTGCCACTACCAAACATGACATCATATCCCTGGGAAAGTAGCTGTCCCACACTGACAAGATTATGGGCTAATCTAGGGACATATTGGACATTATGCAACAGCTTCAAGTTCCCATCTACGGAACTAATGGCGACTGTTTCCTCACCCATCACCAAAGATTTCTTTGCCGTCACCCATCCTAACACTCAACTACCGAGACTCATCGAGGGTCTCAAAAATCTCCTTCATCCCTGTCATGTGATTTGAACAACCGCTATCTATAATCCAAACTGAGTTTACACATCTTTCACTTTCACTGCGCACTAGCAACAAGCTTGCTCTCTTCTCCTTCACCGTGAGCCATGAAAAGGTTTGCTAATCTCCTTCTCCTTCTCCTTCTCTTCAACTACCAAAGTTGCTCCTTTATCTGTAGGTTTCTCCTTAAAATAGCAATTAGCTTTGATGTGCCCATATTTTTTGCACAAGTGGTACTAAACACCACTTCTAAACCCCCTCTCCTCGCCTATTTGTTGCTTCTATTCTACTCCCCTGCCTCTGCTTCTCCCATGACCAAAGCCTCTGAATGAACCTCTCCCTCGACCTCTCGATGGTGCTTGAAAACCCTCCTAGCTGCAGAAAATTCTCCTTTTACTAGAAGGACTTTCTCCTCAACTTGATAACCTTGGCTGATTAGTCTTGCTTTATAAGCTTTCACGGATCCAGTAAGAACATCCAAGGTCCTCTTAGTAATGTCCTTGGACTTTTCTATCGCCATCACTACATGATTAAACTTGGCCCCCATGCTTCTCAGCACCTTTTCGACCATCATAGCTTTAGAGATAGTGTCTCCAAGCCTCTTCATTTGGTTCACCATCTCTTCAACACAAGTGATGAAGTCATCTACACTCTCATTGTTCTTAATCTTGAGATTTTCAAACCCTTGAAGCAGTGATTGCAACTTCACTGCTATTAGCTTGGGGTCACCTTGATATTATCGTTTTAACCATCCCACGCATCCTTTGTTGTCTCAGTTGCCTCTATACGAGAGAATAACCTGTGGTTCAACGATTGTTGGATCATGTAGAGGGCCTTTGAATCTCTCTTCTTGTGATCCTTCATCTTTGCCTCATCCTCTTCTTTTGGGATTCCCTTCTCAACCAGATTCCAAAGGTCTTACGACCGAGACAACATTATCATCATGATGCTCCATGGGCCATAATCTTCACCATCAAACATCGGTAAGGGGGGCAGTCCGTTTCCAGGATGCCTGCTGCTTTGGACTTCAAGATAGGAGGTGGAGCTCTAACACACAGAAGTGGAACAAGATACATGCTCTAATTCCACTGTTCCAAATAGCTTTGGTTTATAGGGATGATAGTTCTCGAGTGAGTGTACACTTTTGAGCAGAATGGAGAAAAGAAACTCAGGTTTCTAACTCATCATACTTCACTAGTCTGGAATTCAAAAGCAAAGCACTACAAATACTCCAAAATAAGCAAAAACATAAAAAGCATTAAAGAAAACATCACTTTTCAGGATAGTGCACATCACTGTATACAAAACATCATATATAACAAGACCTTGATCTCCAACTATTAATGCATGGTCATTGTTACTATGTACATAAGTCATTCTTGTAGATCTTCTGATAATACCTACTAGATTTGGAGACCAACCTTCACATGCCTACAGATCCCATGCATTACATCTACTTTTCAGTCTAATATTCGAACAATTTTGTCATGAATTCGTAGGGTGGAGCAGGCGAAGAAAATAACTTGGCAATAGCACCGGTAAGAGCACCTTGCTTCACTGGCAGTTGAAAATGTTTAAGGATTGAGGAATATAGGGCTTAAGGAAGCGTAAATACTAAGACATGTTGACTGTGTAGGGGCCACATGTGTTAAAATGTTGCTTTAAAGCTCACATTTTGAAACAGGTTATTTTTGTAGGTGGGTACTTATTATGCCCGTGTTTCATTTTGAGCACTTTATTTCAATCTATATCAAAATGAGCATTTGACTTTAATTTCCTTTCAACAGGTTGGTGGTGGGACTATTTTGGTAGACAATTTCTGACGTGGTGGCTGGAATTCTCATGTGGCAAGCTTTGTTCCACGTCATACCAAGTTAGGTAGACACATACGTCACGTAATTTGGGATAATGTGGCAATTGTTAGGTACTTGGCTATGGGTCGAGATATGACACCTACCCCTGATGAAATCACTTCTATTAGCTATGCACCATGCAAATTCAAATTTGAAGGGACATGTTAAAAGACAAGGGCATGGTCCATTCCAAAACTTGGAAGACAGAACTGAATAACCTTGGGGTAGATACCCAACACACTACAAGAAAACAATTCACTACCGATGTAGTTTTTCTGACAGATTCATTTCTGTCAGTAATATTTTCTTTTACCGACAAATACAGATACATCACTAACAAAATATGGACAGAGATTCGTATGGGTCAAATTTTTAATAGCGCCCATATCACTGACGCCGACGCCGACAAAGTTTTGTTGCAACACTACCCGCCATGTTTTTTCCTTGCCGCTAAAAGATTATTGACACATAGTTTTTGTTAATAGCATTGGAATTCCATTGGTCTAATTTAATAAAAAATTAACGATGTATTATTGCCGACGGAATTTCGTTGGTATTGTAGGGTTCATACCAAATTTTTAGGGCTAAAGTTTTACTGACGAATATGTTCATGTTAACACCGACATAAAGCTGTTGGTAGAAGTTTATAATAATACCAACACATGTATATCGATAGAATTCCATTGGTACAGTACGTGCCATAATAAATTTTTTGGCGCCCAAACTTACCGACAAATATCTCTATACTATTACCACCAGATTTTTGTCGGTGTTAATATTTATTATTACTGGCGTACTAATATTGACAGAACGTTGTTGGTATACTGTGGGTAGTCCTAATTTTTTAGGGTTGTCAATTTACCAACATATATGTTCAACTTATTGGTGACAGAAATCCGTCGGCAAACATTTCTAATAATACCGACATACTAGTACCGACGGAATTCCGTTGGAATGGATTTTAATAAATGTAGTTAATTTTTGGCAATGGATTTAAAACATACTAATTTTAAATAATTTTCATGTAATGACTAAGAAATATTAGTTAATTAAATTAATTATTAATATTAAATTTAAATTTAAATTATAATTAATTAGTTAATTATATCTGAACCCTACTCTCTTTTATTCTCCCATCTTCTCAGCTTTACTCTCCCAGACATCCTCGCCGACTCACTCGTTTCCCACTTTCGATCTCCTTTCAATCAGTGCCATAGTCTTCCATCCTCATCTTCACATCTCTCATCTTCGCATCAGTAGTTTCGCCAGCTCACTCATCTCCCTCTCACTACTAGCTCTGCCTCACCAACCTTTCCCTCGCCTTGGCGACCACTTACTTTACCTCTAAGGTTCCACACCACCTCACCGTAGTCCTTCTTGACTCCCTTCTCTTCTGATCCTTTCTCAAGCCCCGATCCCCATCCCTTTCCTTCCATCAAGAGGCAAGCCAACATGACCAGTTAGGTGAAAAGCCTAATCTTGAGAAGAAAAGGAGGACCCAAGAGATCGGAAGTTGAAGGCAAGGTGAGTTTAGAGGATTTTTTTCTTTTCTTTGAATTCTTGAACTCTTTTTTGTGGATTTTGATTGGAAGTTGGTGAAATTTGATTTACAGGTGACACGTCCGTATATGCATGTAAACTGCAAGTGCACGGGGGTCGAAGTAATAATCCCAGATGAGTGGGTATCGTATCCACAGAGAGTAGGCAATAAAGACACTTGAGTTGTTTCTTAACTAATGTGGAAGATGAATAGTGATAAGTGTGACAAAATATGAAATAATGAAAATAAAAACAACAAGATAGAAGGCACAAGTAAAGGAGAAGGTAAGGCAATCGATAAAGATGGGGTATCCGGATATTGATCCACCTAGGACAATCGTTTCAAGTGCAAAAACCCTCTATTATACTTCCTAATTGATGTAACAATGAGTCATGGAAATCCTTAATTACATGATCCCAAATCTAAGGTAAACCATGCCTAACTCTATACATGTCCCGGAGAAAAGATTGATTAACCTCTCAATCTCGCACTCGCATAGAATTGCAATGAGCTCTAGGGATTCCAAGTGATAAACGCTATTCCTATGTATAGACCTAGCCCCTTGGTCCAGGTGAAAGATCCCTAGCCACAATTAAGCCTAGATGCTAAAATCACTTCAACGCTTCACTGCGTTGCACTCACAACTAAGCCCCAGCGGAAGGTCATCCCTTAGACCTTTCACTCTACTATGGCCGCAAAGAACTCTTGGAACGTGGAGGTAGGATAGATCACACCGGAGGGGAAAGGGGATGCTCCGCTACCTCTCGACTCACCCTCTCAACCCTCTACAATCTAGCTTTGTCTAACTCTCATGGTGTGTCACTCACTCACAAGGGTTATCAAGAAGAACTCTCAACCCTAGTGTCACTCTAAGGGAGCATTCATACAATCAAGTCTCTATGATTGGAACTCACAATAAACATCAATTTATTGAAAGCATAATAAAGAGGTTCAATGAAACGAATACATACTAGGGTTCACAAATACCTAAGTATCATTAGGGGTTTAACTCTCCATGGAACTAGATACAAACAATGAAATCGAATGTAAAAACAAGGCATCCATAGAAAACCCCCTCGTTAGTCATGGCGATGGTCTTGTGGAGAGTCCTCTACTCATCGCAAGGGTCCCTTTGTCTGGCCTAGTATACACCTCGCCGGATCGGTGCAGACGAAAGCTCTCCCACTAACCTTCTTCCAAATGGAGCGTGATGTCGGAGCCATAGAACCTCTCCAAACCCTAGCCAATACCTCTCAAACCCCTAACCACCGCCCTCCCTCAAGTTGGGGAAAAGATGGAGAAAAGAATGCTGAAATCGGGGCTGAAATCGGCTTTTAAAGGGCTGGAATCGGGATTTCACACGCCCGTGTGGGCGCCCCTATGGATTTTTCACACGGGCGTGTGGAATTTCCACACTCCCGTGTGGATTCTCTATTTTCCTATTTTCTCGGCAGGCTGTGAACAGTGCTGGTACAATATTCTTGCTACAGTACCGGCCCGAAATACTCCCGAATCCATGCTTTCATCTAGGTAACGTAAATGGGCACAAGTTTACGTCGTGGATCGCTTTGTTTCTTCAATAACGGACATGTTGGTAGAGATCTTGTTCTATATGCACAAGTTAGAATGATTGAATGTTACTACCCTTGTGCCCCTCCAAATAGTTGTGCTAACTCGAATACGAGGAGGTTGGCACACATTCCCGCAACTCGAACCCGACCTATGTCTTCGCGTTTGAACCTTAGCAAGATTTCCTCCAAATTGGTGCATTACGACCCACATTGGCTTCTTTCTCTCATATTCGGCCTCACAACCCTACATGCATGAAAGTAACATAAATACACACATATTAGCGTTAAAACCCGAGAAAAGTAATGCTCAACACAAGGAAAGAACACTTCGTATTCTTATCGTACAAGCACTTATCAACAGGTTACTTGAATTACAAGTGGAAGCAAAGGAATTGGTGAGTTTTTTTTCTAGGTTTTATTTGTTAGTATTTATTCATGAATTGGATTGCAAGCTTTTCTCTATTTGGTTTGATCCTCAGGAAGCAGTTCTCTAGCTGTTTCGTAGGACTAGGATCCAAGGTGATAATTTTTGCTTGAAATTTGGCAGAATTGGAAAACACCAAAGCTGAAATCCTTGGTAAGGATCTTCCTCACTTATAGATGTTGTTTCTGACCATGTTTCTATGTTGATGTGATGAGTTTTATATAGTTTAAAATGTATGATGTTTTATTCAGCTTGTTCATTAAATCAAAGATTTATAGATGTAAGTTTATATATGTAAGTTTATTGTTGTTGATGTGATATGTTAGGCCAAGCCAGTGTTCAAAAGTAGCTACAATTGAAAGAAGCATAACATGGTGATGCATGCAGGAGGGATCAAGTTGTGCATCAGATTGAGTGATGAATCAAGCCATGTATGGGATTTGGATCTAATTGGAAAAGTAACCAAGATATTTGAGTACAAACTACTAAGCCTTCATTAAGATTTGATTTTCCATGTGTTTGATGATGATGAATCTTTATATTCTTTACTGTTTTTTTTTCTAATTAATTTTGGTGAGTAAGTACTTGTTGAAAAGGAGTGCTTAATTTGTGTAGTTCTCTTTTCAAACAAAAAGGTTTTAAATTTCTTCTTCGTTTGTTTTGTCTTTGTGTGTGTTATGCTTAATGAATAAAATAAGGAGCATGAGCAAATGAAAGGTAATGTATATTATTTTTATTTCTCTATTTTTCCCTTCACTCCAAACATACTAATATTTATTTAACAAGTTTTTGTCTTTGAGGAGCTTTTCCCTTCACTCAAAAGTTTTTGAGGAGCTTGTTCATGATTCATCGTATTTTTTTATTTTTTTCCCCTGGTTTTTCTTCATGCAAGCATTATGAATATGATTGAAACCTAACCAATTTTTTATACATATAATATATATATATTGTTAGGGGATGGGGCAAAAGGGTTGAGCTTTCTTTATTTGATTGAAATTCTATTTAATTTTTATTGTTTGAATTAACTTTTAAAAATAAAAATTATTACATGTTATGAAACTACACTTTAATGTTATTTATTTTTCTATTGAAGGTTGCCTTGGTAAGGATCTTTTATCTTCAACCCTGTGGGTCTATCTACCAACAACTATTGATGTGTCCTCCATCATTTTGAGTAGTTGGTTTGTGAAGAAGGGTAAGATCTAAACCCTACTTGCATTCTTTCTGTTTTTCATTGATTTTCATTATGAGAGTAGTATGTTTTGATGGAATTTGGAAGCATATGCTTTTATTTTCATCATTATATTTGGAAAATGAGAGGTTCTCATGATAATAGTGTTAGTGTTCTTCATTTTTTTGTTATGATGAGTTTGAGTAATGTATGAATTAATTTCGATTTTTATGGGTGGGAATATATATTCTTGGCATTATATATGAAATATTGCAATCCAAGAACACATGTCCCTGTTGTATTAATTTTATATATATTGATCTCTACTTAATTTGAAACATTCTTTTATGATATAGTTATTAGAGCTGTGGTTGGTTTTTGATTGGTCATGCGTTGGTTCGTAGTGGGTATTGATAAGTGTCTAAATACATCACTTTTTTTATATATATTTTATGCACTTTCATGCATATTTCTATGATTCTGATGCCCTTTATGCTTTTTATTTGTTATTATTGTTTAAGGACATCGGAGGATCACTTAGTGTGTGAATGAGCTTTTGTTTTGGCATAAATCTAAGAATTTATTAAAGCTCACACATATCCTCAGGTTCCAGGCAAGAAAAGAGTGGATTTTTAAGCACTGAGCACTGTAGCAGTGGTTACTGTTGCTGCATTACTTTAGCAATTTCACTGTAGTAGTGTGCGGCCCGCACAGAGGAGACTAGGAGGTGTGCAGCCTGGTGTGCGGCCACACACCAGCCCACACACACACGGGCAGAACCCTTGTTTTGAAGTAATAAAAGGAAAGTTAGGGCTTTTTGGGAGAGGAATTTGGTCATCATCTCCTCCATCCATCTCCACCATCATGTCCACCATTCTCCACCATCATTTCCTTCATTCTCCATCACCATCACCGGATTGGAAGATGATTTGAAGAGCAAAAACTCAAGGGGAGAAGAAGGTTGCACTCAAGGAACACATCAAGGAGCTTAATGGCATAGATCCGATGAGCCTTTGTCACCACCTTCTAGACTACATCCGAGGGAGTTTCTTATGAGCATTTTTATTGATTATTTTATGTATTCTCTCCTTTGATGTGGAACTATACTCCCAAGGCCACCGGGTTCCAATGAACCTTGGGAGAGGAACTTGTTTGTATAGATGGATGATCATTGTTAGTTTTAATTGATTGTTGGCATGTTTATTGGTTTCAATCTATTGTTTTGATGTTCAACCTACAATGGATGTATTCCATAGATTTTGATTCTTGAATTGTATATGTATGACAGGATGCTTGCATGTATTAGATCTCACAATGATTGAAGGGGGATTCAATGTGCCGGTATACCGGAGTTTCATATTGGAGATACATCAAAGAGGTTTCAAGATACAAGGACTAAGGGAAGCCTAGTCTTATGCATATTTGATAGCCTTTGGTAATTAGTAGTGGTAGTGCTTCAAAGTTGATTACTTGTATTAACTCATGCTAATGTACGGTGCCTAACCAAATGCAATGAGGGAATTAATTGTTTGTGGAGTACTTTTTTTTTTAATAAAATTATAGTTAGACAAAATAATTGCTAAGGTATTGATTTTGATTAAAGCATGTTCTTCTAGAATAGCACGTATATATATACTAACACCAGAGCATGTCATGTGTATGCAAGTCTTTCTTCTTAACATAAAACAAAAACCCTAATCTTTTTATCAGGACTCCAAAGATGTGGCAAAAGCTACATGTTAAGATGGATCAATTACCTCACACCTAACTTGAAACGTGGTAGCTTATCTCACCAAGAAGAGTCTCTCAACATTGAACTCCATAGAATTCTAGGCAACAAGTATATATGTATTCATATATGTTTATATATATATATATATAGTTATGTATATATATATATATAATATTTTTATAGATGGGTACAGATAGCTAAACCTGATACGAAGGAAAAAAATGTAAGTTCAAGGATGCAAGCTAATAGACAACATGTATATCAAAATATAAATAATCATACAGTTATCATACATATGGTAGGTTCTCTCTCATAATATTACTTACAAAGCTTCTCAACTAGAGAAGCAAAGAAGGCATGCAATAATATAAGAAGCAAAAAATACTCTTTTGAAGTGCAGATGGGAAGTTTAGAAGAAAATAGTCATGCAATCCTTGAAACTTACATTTCATTATAGTTAGAAGGTATAGCACATCTCAACAACAGAAGTTTCAAAGAATACTATTCTCAGAAAGTTCATATTGTTGGTCCTTGAAATAGAAGCACCACAGTTGATTTAATTTTTTCCCCAACATCTGTTCACTTGATTCACTTTAGAAACATTGTAGTCTAAAACATAGAATCATAGGATTCACACATTTACCAAAAAATGAAGTAATATTTTCATGTAGCTTTTGTCATTTAGGTTCACACTTTAAATTGGTAAGCATATTTATTTAAAAGTAGGTCTGTGCATTCAATCTGTAATGGCCCTTCTCTCACCCATATCTTACTCCCCCTTCAACTCCAACCCAACGCATTCAAATATATATCTAGGCAAATGATGAATTCACTATATATATTATAGTATGCTTGCAAAATATATAAGTTCTACAAAGTAATTATTTAATATGTAAGTGATAAGTGCTTGTGTGATAAGAATGCGAAGTGTTCTTTTCTTATGATGAGCATTACTTTTATTAAGTTTTAGCACTAATACTTGTGCATTTGTGTTACTTTCATGCATATAGGGTTGTGAAGCCGAATGTTAAATAAAGAAGCCAATGTAGATCGTGAACCCACTATTAGGAGGAAATCTTGAGAAGGGTCAAACGCGAAGACATAAGTCGGGTTCAAGATGCGAGAATGTGTGCCAACCTCTGTGTATTCAAGCTAGCACAATGGTTTAGAGAGGCACAAAGGCAGTCACATTCCAGTATCCCGGCTTGTGCATTGATAGCAAGATCTTCACCAATGAGTCCGGTTATTAAAAGAAAGCAAAGCATTCTACGACGTGAACGTGTGCCCGTTGACGCTACCTCGATGAAAACATGGATTCGGGAGTGTTTCGGGCCTGTACCATAGCAAGGTATTGTAGCAAACACTGTAGTAAATTATTGTAGCAGGTACTGTTCATAGCCGGCTGAAAAAGAGAATTCCAGAAAATCCACACGGGCGTGTGGAAATTATCCACTCCCGTGCGGAAATTCCATAGGGGCATGTGGATGCCCGATTCTAGCCCTATTTAAGCCGCGATTCAGCCCCGATTTCAGGATCCTTTTCTCCATTCTTCCCAAACTTGAGAGGAGGCTGCACTAGGGTTTTGTGAGGTATTGGCATGGTTTTTTGAGAGGTTTTTCAGCTTCGACATCGCGCTCCACTTGGAAGAAGGTTATTGGGAGAGCCTTCATCGGTACCGATCCTTCGAGGTGTGTCCTAGGCCTGACAAGTGGACTTGTGGAGGAGACGAGACTTTTCCACAAGACCATTGTCATGACTATCGAGGGGGTTTTCTATGGATTACTTGTTTTAACATTCGATTTCATTGTTAATTGTAACTAGCTCCATGGAGAGCTAATCCCCTAGTGGGTACTTGGATTTGTGAACACTAGGATGTATTTGTTTTATTAAACCTTCTATTATGCTTTCATTAATTGATGTTTTATTTGAGTTCCAATCTTGAATGCTTGATTGATTGAATCCTCCCTTAGAGTGACACTAGGGTTGAAAGTTCATATTGGTTCTTGTGAGTGAGTGACACACCCGAGGGTTAGATAAAGCTAGTTTGGAGAGGGTCGAGAGGGTGAGTCGAGAGGTAGCGGAGTGTCCCCTTTCCCCTCTGATGTGATTTATCCTACCTCCATTTCCTTGATCTCTTTGAGGTCATAGTAGAGTGAATACGCTAAGGGATGACCTTCTACTGGGGCTTAGTTGCAGAGGCAACGGAGTGAATCGTTGAAGTGATTTTAGCACCTAGGGCTTAATTGTGACTAGGGACCTCTCACCTAGACCAAAGGGTTAGGTCTATTTCTAGGAAGAGGGTTTATCACTTGGAATCTCTAGAACTCCATGCGATTCTATCCGAGTGCAAGGTGTTGAGATTGTTGGATTTCTCCTCCGGGACATGGTATAGAGTTAGTCATGGTTGACCTTAGATTTGGGACCGTGTATTGAAGGATTTCCATGACTCATTAATACATTAGTTGGGAGGCGTAATTGTCGGTTTTGCACTTGAAACGATTGTCTTAGGCGGAACAATATCCGAGTACCCCATTTATATCAATTTCCTTTATCTCTCACTTACTTGTGCTTTTCTCTCTTGTTTCTTTCATTCTTGTTTACATTACATCTTGTCAACACAATCATTATTCATCTTCACTTGGTTAAGAAACAATTTAAGTATTTTTACTCCCTACTCCCTGTGGATACAATACCCACTCACCTGGGATTTTATTACTCGACAAATCCGTGCACTTGCGGGACATACGCAAGGGCCGTTGTCAGTAAGTTCTACAAAGTAATTATTAATTTACAAAAAATAACCAAAAGGATAATTTATGATTAATTTTTAAATTAATCATGCTCACTCATCACATGAAATGAAAGTTAACCATAAAGTAATGAGCAAATTGTTGTTGCTTATTGTCATATATGTTGCATCTTTTCAAATTGTGAACAAATGCTAAAAAGGTGACTCTTTATTTTAATTTGTCTTTGTCTTAGACCTTTTATTAGATCATTAAGATTTATATACAAATTGTTTTTATAGATAATATAAAACGCTATATTTAATTTATATATACAGTTTAATTATAAAATCTTTCATATATAAATATGTGTTAATTTATGTGTATTATAAAAATGTTTTTACATTTGTGCACATACACTTTTCTCTCAATTGGGATATATTTTTCCTCAATTCAATTGCTACTATTTTTTTATATAATACATTTATTCTGATTTTTTTCTTAATATAATTGTTTCCCTTAACTTTTATATTTATCTGATTATCATAAATTAAAAAAATATTAATTTTGTACCACATAACGTGTAAAATTAAGTCAATTAAACAACCTATTCAATCAAACTAATGCAATAACATATCATAAAATATAATAAATAGCATTATTTTTAGCTCAAATTTAATTAAAACCAACTTCTCCTAGATTGCAACTGCATTAAGACAATCTGTAGTGGTATTTGCATTGTCCATGTCTTTGCCAACCCTTTCTTTATGACATCAATCATACTGTCCTTCAACATCAAATCAAAGAAAGCCTCATTATCAAGTTGCCTACATTATTATTCTCTAACTCACCTATTAAACATACATCTATATGCTTTTGGGTCATTGTCCATCAATCTAACAATGGCATCAAGTTGGATAAATAAAATAGTAAAATAGTTTAAGTAACGTTAAAAATAGCTATCATTAAGATTTTCATAGGATTCTACTACTACTACTACTTAATAAAAACCATGTAAGAATTAGTATATATCACAATGTAACACATCCTTACATGTTATTAGGTTATCGACATCATATTATATAATAATTATCTATTGACATGAATCTAAATCATAAGTCATTACCTATTGACTTTTGATTACTTCTAGCTTATCAAGTTTTCCATAACATGACATGGTTACTTAGGAACTTATCTTCACAGGTGAAGGACATAACTAGGATTCTTGATTACTTTAATATAGCCAAAAAATGGATAGTGACCGTTCTTGGATGTATTCAAGATTTTATGATTGATTCATTACTTCTAATTACTTTAATGGAGTTGAGGACTTTATTTCTTTTGCATTCTCTCAATAGAATTTCATACGGGGGAGTAAAATTCAATGTCCATGTACTAGTTGCCAGAATAGTAAGTGGCAAATTACTGACGATGTCCGTAAGCACCTTTTTCTTAAAGGTTTTTCTTATGGCTATACTACTTGTACTTTACATGGAGAACAAGAAATTGGAGAGTCATCACAGATCTGAGTTGAAGATGAACCAATGTGTCAAGTGCAAAATGAAAATTCATATGCTCGTATGGTTGTGTATGCTACATTAGGGAGTTTTGATTTTGATGCTAATCAAGGTAGTGAACCAAGGGTAGAGGGTGAAAGTCCAAATCCAAGTGCTTCGAGCTTTTATTCTTTATTACGAGATGCAGATGAACCATTGTGTCCTGGATGCCTGAACCATACAAAGTTATCTGTTGTCTCTCAACTTTTAAATTGCAAGACTAAATTTAACATGAATGAGCCATGCTTTAATCGACTCATAATAGTAGTGAAGAGTATGATGCCAACAGATGAATGTTTTCCAGAAGATTTTTATAGAATAAAGAAGAAATTGACAAAACTTGGACTTGGGGTTGGAAATAGAGTTATACTTCTTAAATGCCACTAGTTTGACACAGAAAAAGGAATTAGAGTACACCCCATGCATGGCCTTATTGAATTATTCATAGTAATGAGCCATTTGTTTTGGTTGCACAAGCTACACAAGTTTATTACAGTAATTACCCCTCAACTATGAAAGAACGACAAGATTGGTGGACAGTATTCAAAACAAAGGCTAGGAGCACATTTAATCTTAGCCCTATTGAAAATGATGATGAAAATGTGAATGATCTTCTTTGAGGGGTATATCAAGAAGATGATGCATCTTTTCCAAGATTAATTACTCCTTCATAAGAACTTGATAATTCTGCATTTCTAGTTGCTAATGAATTTGAAAAGGTTAATCCTTCAATATTTATGGAAGATGATGGAGATGATGGATCTAAAGAAGAAAATGAATATGACAATGATAGTGATGAAGCCAATGAAACTGAAGATGAATTGCAACATGAAGAGAATGAATTTGCATCAGCTGATGATGATTAATCTTTTGAAATAATCAAAATCTCTTTATTTTTCTCAGAAATTAGATAATATTACTGTGTTTTGTAATATTTTTCTTACAATGCACTATGTTTGGTAATACTATCTACTATGTTTTATTGTTAATGACTCATGTATGATGACCCTATGATTGTTTTTTCTTATGGGTTAAAACATATTTTGTTGGTGTGCTTTTTCTTATTGGTTACAAAATATTGTGTTGGTGTGCTTTTCGACATATGTTATTTCTATCATTTTGTGATTATTTTTGAAACATTTTTGACTTTCTAATTTTATATTTGCTAACATATAGGTCTAAATTTGGTAACATGAGATACACCAAAGACCAAACTAAAGGAAAGGATAGAGGTAAAAGTGGTGTTTCATTAAATCATGAAGTGATGCAACGAACTACCAAGGCATCTTCAGCATCTCTCCCCATCATTCCTTAATCCACTAAGATACCTTCAGCTCCTGAGATTTTGATAGATTTGCCATCGGCTTCCGACCCTAGCCTTATCCCTTCCTCGACCACTTGTTTGTAGGGGATCTATGATGAGCGAAAACGATGGGTGTACAAGGTCTAATAGTACGGGGGCTATGGTGGGATTACCTTACCCTCTTAATCTGAATGATAGTGTACATCTAACTCCAATAAATGTAAAGTATGATTTAATTTATTTAACATTTTTTTTTTAATATTCATATTTGTAATAATAGAGATTTATTTAGTTTAGTATGTAATATATTTCTTTGATTATGTGCTAGTGTTATCGTTGAGAGGAGGGTCACAATGACAGTTACATGTATTATAAAAAAAATTCAAAGGTCCATGGCTGATATGGAGAAAAGTTCCGAGTGATGTGGAGGAATAGATGTGGAAGACATTTTCAGGTATAAATTTTATTATAGGTTTGCACATTGCTTATATTTTAGTATTTGTTTAAAGTATTTATTTTTTTAAACATGTTTTCTTCTCGACAGTATTGTAAATGGAATCCAGAACATAACAATAAAATCAAAAATGTATTTGATAAGACCAGAAAAACATGATTAAAGGGACATGCTAGCAGATGAGCAGATGAAGGCAATGAAAGAGGCATGTGTTACTAACATTAAAGAATGCAAAGGAATGGAAATGGAGTGGATCACCAAGGATGTGTGGGATGCCCTCATTGATAATGAATGGGGTACAGATGCATGGCAATCCAAATCAGGAAAAGCAAAGGCAAATCGACTAACAAAAAAGAGAAAAAGCATTACAAAGCACACAGGTGGTTCACAGCCTTTTTGCTATTCATGGTATCAAGCAAGTATGCATTTCTGAATTTAGTAATATTTTTAGTAATATTTTTCCAAACTTTTCATTGATTTAATTTAAATCCTTTATTACTACCTATTTTCCTTATATCATTATTTAATTTTTCTTTTCTTCTTGTTTTATCATAATTAGTATAATTTTCAATGATGTTTGTCTTCATTAATTGTTTCCATCGTAATTACATGCTAGTATCTTCGCTGTTGATTGAGAATTCATTAATTGTTGTTGTCTTTAATGCATGATTTGTTAGAGCTCACTGTATGTATGATAAGAAAGATTGCTTTTTTGTGTAATTTTTTAGGAAATGGTTGTTGATTTAGGGCTATTGAATCTGGATTCTAATTGAGGATTTTAAGTATTATATGTCAAAATTTTTTTATGATCTCTCACCTTAGACTACAAAATGCAAACTTATGTTTTGTTAAGTATTTGCAATGTTGCAATATGTATTTTGAATGCATTTTATGTGAATAATATTTGTGGGATTTTGCTTTGTGTGTGTGAATGCATTTTATGAGTATAGAAGGATTTTTTGTGTGAAAATGTTTATCTTTTCTGAGATAAGTTCACTAGGATTCTGGGCTTGTTGAAAAGAAAATATTATATAAAGAAGAATGCATAAACAAGCTATCTAATTTGATATCTAAATTGTATTGGCAATTTCATAATGATTTTACTTCATGTCAAAAGCTGTGATACAAAATTTCAATGCGTGATACTTGATCCATTTGATGTATATGCTAGAATTTTTTTTTATATTGACTTTGATGCTTATGTTCAAGTTATGTCTCCATCTTTTTTCATTGGTGCATGCTATGTGATCTAATGACATGCCTATATGTTCAAGTTATGTTTGCTTTGCATTCTTTCATTTGTAATGTAAAACAAAGGTTGTATGCTATATGACCTAATGACTAGCATTAGGTAATGTAAAATAGAGGTTGTAATGTCTTAAGGTTTGTTTGTGTTAATTTTAAGTGTTTAAAAATTCATATTATTGAATTTCAGATTATATAAACTGATGACTAGTACTTGTTATAAAATCATGAACTAAGTAACAATTATGTTAGTCCATGCTAATGTTATCTTTTATTTATATGTTATTTACTTGGAATACAAGCTGAGAAGCTAGGTAGGAAGGTAGGATATTCTGAAATTTTTTAGGTTACACACAAGCGCAAGGGTGGCGAGGGGGAATTTGTTGACAACAAGTCAAGAGTTGTTAGTGTATGTCAATTTGTGCCATTTATACACTTTTTTGTATTCATTTTATATTATCTAAATTATATATAATAATAGTTGCTTTTAAACATGTTACTAGAAAAATATAATGCTGCACTGGTTGACAAATATGGCGATGATACATCCTCCTATCCAAGTTTCGATGGTCAATCATGGTCTAATGTAATTGGAGGATTGAAAACTACTCGCACAAGTGTTTATGGATTTGGGAGTAGGGTGGACTCAAGGCAATTGTTTAGTGTACCAGCTACTACACCTTCCACATCTGATTCAGGTTGTGGACCATTCACATATCAGCCTTTCGCAATAAATGAACCTATATTACAAAACCAACTTGCGAAGAAAGTCAAAAATTTAGAAAATATAGTTTTGGATATTCAACAAGGTAAAGTAGGGTTGCAAAGTATGCTGGACAAAATATTAGAGTAGGTGGAGCTTGGGCATCCAACATTGTTTCCTAAACAAGCCA
This sequence comes from Dioscorea cayenensis subsp. rotundata, assembly GCF_009730915.1. NCBI lineage: Eukaryota > Viridiplantae > Streptophyta > Magnoliopsida > Dioscoreales > Dioscoreaceae > Dioscorea > Dioscorea cayenensis. The sequence goes on from NC_052473.1 coordinate 12,363,941, forward strand.
ATCGGGAATTAATTCAAGGGATGCCGGTGTAGAAGGCATTGAACAAGGTGGAGAAGGAGAAGATGCATAAGGATATGGAGATGGCATTTAGTTTGGTAATCTTACTATTTTGTTTTTGTTGGACTACATTTCAACTTGTCTTAGTTTTTTGGTAGAGTGTTTAAGACTTTATAACTTGTAAGATTTTATCATGTGTGCTCGGATTGCATTATGAATTTATAGTTTTATGGTAGACATGAACAAGTGATTTTATTATGTCTTGTTGAACAGTTCAATGTATTTAATATTATGTTTGTATCATGTACCATATAAGTTTAATATAAAAATTTGTAGAAATAATAAATAAGTAATGTTTTACTAAAGGAAAAAAGGATATGTATTCCAACGGAATGTATTTTTTACCAATAGAAAATGTAAAGTTTGATAAAAAAAAAATATTTTTACCAACAAAATTCTTATATATTATTATCTTTTACTCGACAAACAATCTACTATTATAGATGGAGTATTATCAACAAATACGATTTACCGACCAACTGTAATACTTTTCCCGACATAAAAATATTTTTCTTTCGACATATATTTTATGAATTCATACCCTTTACCGAAGGATGAAAATGTCTTTACCGACAGAAAAACAACCTTTACCAACAAAAATCTAACAAATGGATATTTTTTAGTGACCAAAAATAATACTTTTCACTGACAAAAATGTTACTTTTACCGACGGTATTATATTAAATTAATAATCGGCACCGACGGGCAAAAATACTTTCTACCGACAGACATTTGTTCATTAATGAGGGATAACACCGACATAGTCATTTTAATGAATATATTTTAAAAATTCAATACTGATGGAAATATAAACATCACCGACAAATAGTATTGTCGTTAATGTTTTATTTTTACCGAAAAAATTTACTTTTACCGACAAAATGGCATTACCGACATGGTATTTAGTGATGGATTATTCCCAACCAACATTCCGTCTGTAATGATATCTACCAACGGAATGCCTACCATTACTGACAAAAATTTCCATCGGTATTGAACTGTTTTCTTGTAGTGACAAATCTAAATTAACCAAAAACCAATATAAACTTACCTAATTGTGGTCGTTGGTCTAGGTGAAACGTCGATCGGAGATTAATGGCTCAACAAGATTCAAACCGTGAATAAGAGATAAACCACATATGATATCCTCCTTGTCGGAATCACCTCTATTCTTATCTTGAGGTTTAATGATAATAATGAAGTCCCCACAAATCATCTAGGAGAGTGATCTACTATCATTACTAATCTAAATCTCATTCTAGAAATCTAACTTAAGATACTTACAATTCGGACATAGACTATAGTGCGCAACATATTAAAGTTACCTTAAATTTCAAGAACTCCGTAGTCAAATAAAATATGCTTAAGTGAATCAAATTCCCTCTAAGGATGGAGCTATTACATTTCTTAATGCTCCTCAGGATGGGATTGTCTCACCAATATCCAAATCAATTGGCTATCTTATATTAGTTTGGATTCCAAGATGCAGCAAACGTTTGTGTGCTGATGGTCTAAGAAGTCCCTAACTAAGAATCTCTTAGACAACCTACCAAGGCTTTCTAGAATTCCGTGAAACTAAATTCATAACATAGAGAAGAAACCTAAGGGGGACCCAATCAGGAGGTCTCCACTATGCCTTTTAATGTTGAAGTTTAACTATACTCTAATTAACGAAATTTGATCAAAATATTTAATCTTCTTAGTAGAGTAGACTTAGTCAATACTACAAGCCTTATAGTAGTTATCTAATTGAATATCTAGCCTTTTTGAAATTAAAAAAGGAGATCTAGATTACCCCTCTTTCCGGTCGACCTTTAAGAAACTGACCCAAAGTACCTTTATTCCTAGTAGAATTGGGGGGGATGGGGGGGGGGATCAGAACTAGATTGCCTACTTGTTTGTTCCGTATGGAGGAAGGTTTCTTCTACCTTTAACTTTGCCAATAGTCTTGAGCATCATTTGATGGTTGATTAGGGAGGGACATCATGATTCAAAATTCCCTTTTGTAAGAAGTGGTTAATTTTATCATTAAAATTGAACTCCAAGCTATCAAAACCCGAGTATGCCAACAAATGGAAGTATATATCCCTACCCTAAGTATCCTCTGCTTGCTAGGTCAATACAATAATTGGCTTATAAACTAAGTCATTTTCCATTAGAAGATCCCCATTTAAAACATTTGGATCTGAAGACACCAAGGTGTAAATGGAATAGATCTTCTTCAAGTAAGCAGTTGAGACAATGGTCCAAGTGCTAAGAAAAAGTACCACTCATAACGAGGTAGCAGTTTGAACTATGGCAGACCAAATATGGTGCTAAACTAACTAGGTGGAGGTTACTAGGCTCACTTGTACTAGAAGGTATTTATAGGCCTTTAATTAGGGTCAATAGAGAGTCCAACATCCACTTGAGAAGTGGCCCAATCTTTTGCAATCATGGTGCATAGATCTTACTCAGCTTAACTTGATTTTGCTTGGTCAAGTTAGAGAGAAATGGTATTATCTACCTAGGCTTACCCAATTGTGAAAAATCTAAATTGGCCTGAATGAGCACCCAAGTTGCCCTACCTATAAAAGTAGCCACACAGGTAGGTGTTGTTTAAACCGAATGTGGGTCTGGTGCACCTGACTCTTCATGAAGCATGACTTAATTAGGTTAGAAAAGGGTTAGTGCACTCATAGTGGTGGCCCAGTCTCACTTGGTAGAGAACATGATGAGTGTACAACATTTATATATTTTATACCACTTTGTACACTCATTTGGCATGAATTAGAGTCATATTGTGGAATATGATGCTAAATATAGTGTGTTTTACATTACCAGGCTTAGGGCAGCACTTCAAGATGAGAGAAAGCCAAAGAGCATTTCAGACCTCAAATGATGAAGTTGGAGGTCTCTCAGCATTATTTGAATAAGGACAAGGCAAAACTAGTTGGCTTACGGGCAACTTACGGCCAACCTTACAGTCGTAACTCAATTCCAGAGGACCTTGCGGCATTCTTATGCTCCTAAGGGAGATTTAGAGCCAAGTCAAAGGACCTTACGGGCAAGGCTTATGCCCATAAGGAGGCTTGTAAAGACCATCCAAAGGAGCTTACAAACACAGCATATGGCTGTAAGGGTAGTCTCAAGAAGCAGAATAGTGAAGCTTACGATCTAGTATTTAGGTCGTAAGCTGGACTGCAACACAGATAGAAGACCTTACAGACATGACTTATGACCATAAGTGTTCTAGTAAGGCTCACAACTATCTTCTCCAACTCCCTTACGCCCACTTTCTTACGCCTGTTATCAGTATGGTATAAGTAGACATGATGGGGATTTTTAGGGCATTTAATTCTTATTTTTTGGGTGATTCTTGGAGGCAAAGTGAGGAAATATAAGAGATAAATCCTAAGGAACAATTTCAAGGTGGAGTTGGCTCAACATTCAAGGGTATTGAAGATCATAGTTGTCAAGTTCACCTTGGTGGCATGCATGAAAGCTTACCTAGGGTTTCTCCAGTGATTCTTCATCTACATGATTGAGAAGGGGGTTTTCATTGATTTCATGTTTCCTCCTATTATTTGTATCTTGGATGCTTGCCCTCCATTAATGAAAGGCTAATTTGCAGATGCTTGGGCATAGTTGAACTCTAAAGTTTATACATTTAACATTGGTTGTTGGATCTTTGACAGTTTAATTGTTTTCCTAATTGCAATCATATCTATTCGAGTCTGATTACGTGAGTGAATGCTTGATTGCTAAATTGGATAAAGCCCTAGCTATCATGTTTGGTATCATTACGTGATGAAAAAAAATTCCCACCTAGCATAGACTTGCCACAATTAGAGAGCATAGTGAGTACACCTCTGGTTAGGGTAATTTAAAGACTTTGTCTCCCGTAATCCTTCTGAGTGTGTTAGTGATAATCTCCATGCTCTTTGCAATCATGTGGAGTGGATTTTAGGAGAAATCGCATTTCGGCTTTGTATTCGGATCAGGGGTAATCTCTCTCTTTGGCGGAGATTATCTATTAAAGAGATTGTCATCAGCCCACAATAAGGTTTCATAGTGTTAATGCGATTATGTGGATGCCTGTATCAGCTTTGCACCTATTCAATTACTCTTCACCTAAGAATTCGTGGTGTAGTATAATTTTGGAAACCTTTGGGTTCAAATAAGATTGTATGATTAGACAACCTTTGTCCAGTACTTCATGACCCTAGAGGGATGCTATGCCCATACATCGCTTTATTCCTTCACTTATCTCCTATTATTTCCTATATTTTCTTATATTTGGTAGCTTTTGTTTACACACATCATATTCTATTAGTTAGGCTAATTTTCGAGTTTAGAATTATTACTAGTGTTCGCTTTCTTCCCTTTGGACCGACACTCTGCACTTACGCACACTTCCGTCCCTATCAAATATTATCATGATGGTAAGCACAGGAGTGCTGAACCCCATGCATTTTACTGGAATCTGCATTGAGCTGAGAAGCATAGTTTTACTATTCCTAGCACCATCATACTGAAGGAGCACGGTCGGTAAGCACGGGCATGCTTACCCCCATGAGTTTTACTGGAAGTTTGATGAGAACATCAGTAGGGCTACTGTGCTTCTTACACGAGCATGCTTTCCAAGCAAGGGCGTGCTTACCCCTGTGTTTACTAGATTTGTCTAGAAATCAATCCCTAGGATTTGGAGCCAAGCACGATTATTAGCATGTCCGTAAGCACAGGCGTGTTTACATCGAGGAAAGGATAATATAAGCCCTAAATTAGATTTTGAAGGTATCTTCTTCTCTCTTTTTAGAGGCGTGGATTAGGGCAGCTGTCGGCACTATTCAAGGCCAGATCTGGAGGGGAGATAAGCATGGAAAATGGAGGATCATCAGTGATAACTATTTTCAAGCCTTCTCTGACATGATTGTGAAGCAAGAAGAGAGTTTAATGGATTCTCTCTCTATTTTTCTTGTTTCTTTCCTATGGTTGTTTGTAAGACAATGAGGGGCTAACTGTCTTTTGGTGCCCTGGATTATATACCTTGACTTCTACTGCTTTGAATTTAGTAAAATTGATTCTTGAATGTCCTTGTGGTCTTCTTGTTGTTTATATCGCTTACCGTTCTATGTGTTTCTTGCCTTGATGCTTGTATGTTTCTAGCTTAGTGAGGGACTTGCCGACTAGCCATGTATGTGTGAATTTTTGTTGCTATTTTCCTTGTTGGGTTGTCATTGCATTTTAAGTTGTTATTAACCTTAGATTGATTTGTTGTCTAAAGGGTGATACTCATCTAGCTAGGGCACACATCTAGAAAGGAGCTGAGTACGCTCTGAGCCATAGGCAAGGACGTATGTTACTAAACCCTCCGTGGTATTCACCACAGTCTCTTCCTTCTTCTCTATTCTTCTATTCTTAGTAGATTAATTAATTCAATCAAAATCTTTGAACCAGCTTGATATTGCAAAATGATCATGTATTGAGAGCTATTCCAGTCTCTATAGATTCGACTACTTGATCCTATTAGGTACACTTTACTACTTATACGATCCGTGCACTTGCGAATACGCAAAGAGCATATCAGCATCCCTTAATGCAAGCAGCTTCTCATTAATTTCCGCATCCGGCGTCATGCCTCAGGGAGCATGGCAGCACTTGAGATGGGGATGGAGATACGAGCCAGGCCTCACCAATGCCTCATTCCTCACCCAACCGGCTCTCAGGTATCTGCACACCATCATCGCCCAATCTTTTGTTGGGTGAGGCGACAACACTAAAGTGGTGAGGCTGTGGAGCTCTTATTCCTGTTCAGTCTTATTGAGTGTCACCCCATCCACCTTGCCTATGTGTTGGCAGATTTTATCAATTATCAGGGCCAACATGTACGCTTGGGTGTGATCTTTGCCGGTCTATACATTACATGACTCATTAGGGAGTATAGGACTGGGAGATCAGCTCTAGGGCTAGGTGGTCATTGGTGGCTTTGCTTCCCTGGGGATGGATATGCTACATTCGATAGGGATAGTAGTGCACCATGGCTCCAGATAGATCCTCACTCCGACCCCCTATCAAGCAGCCACTAGAAGGGGGTATGAATGCGAATGAGGAGTCAGACGATGAGTCTGATAGTGAGTCATCTCTTTCATCGCCCACTGCACCAATGAGTACAGCTAGCTCGATAGCTCCTCAACACCGATACAAGATTCAGGAGCTACAGACTGAGGTTAGATGGGTACGAGAGGACCAGTAGGGCATTTAGTCGATACTAGCATAGATGCAGGCCGATCTTGGCTATGCTCTAGATATTCTGGCCAAACTGATCGTTTCCCCGACCCTAGCTCCTCCAGCATCTACTCTTTCTTTATCACCACATCTACCGATCGACTCTACTCCATCTGATGCCACTGAGCACTAGTTTCTTTCCTTTATCTTTTTGTATTTTTAGATTTTGTATTCATCAAATATTGCAAGGGTTGGCCCTGCCTATTTTGTACTTATTTTGAGAATTCTAATGGATTTTATTTTCGGTTTTTGTTATTTTATTTTTATTGAGCTTTAATGATCCTTCCTTATGCTTCACAGGACCTATTTACAACACTTAACATCCTGAATTATAAAGGGGATGCTCACTTGGTCATTTATTGACCTTGAGTGACCCCCAACTGCTAGGGCACAATAATGGACACACTAGGCCGCTTCCTAACATCAATAACCTCTTCTATCTGAACAGGGGAAGTAATTGTATTCCACTCCCCTTCTATTCTTATTTACATTGCCTTGTATGTTTCTTTTTACACACATTGAGGATAATGTATGAATTAAGTGTGGGGGAGGGGTTTAAGTTTTATTGTTAACTCTTTTACATGCCAATATTGACTTATGAAGGTGTATTTAATATAGTGGGAGTTTTTTAGTATTAGGGTGGACACATGCGAGTTTGTTCCATTTTGAGTTCTATTTTTTTTTTAGTGTGCACTCTATTATTGGTGATTCACCTAATTAGATCACACAACTTCTCTATTGTAACAACTTAGACCAATATTGGATTTCTTTTAGTTATATTCATTGTACTTCTTATGGTTGAATTGAGAAATATTTTTGCAAATTTGAAAGAATTTGTTTTGAAAAATAAAAAAAAAAGAGAAAAATTGAGAAACAGAAAGAGATACCCCTATTAGAAGTATGAAGCTACTCTCGATAAGTTAGATACTATGTATGCCCTAATGAGAGAAAGAACTACCTCTTTAAGTGAGTGAAAGATACTGTACTTTGGTAAAAAATGTGGAAAGAGTTACCTCTCTTAAAGTGTGAAAGCTACTCTACCGTAGGAGATGTGTAAAGCTACCACCATAGAAATAAGAAGTTGTTTGTGAATGTTTGCTAGTGAAGTCCTCTAGGTCAAAAAAAAAGTGAAGTAGAGAGTTGTAATACACACACAATGATATTCTTTAATAGAGTGTTCACTATTTTTGGAACTTGGAATTTTTAGCATCTTTGTGTTGTTAAAACCCGAACTACTTGAGAAATTCCCAAATTCTTGAGCACCAGATGTCTTGCACTATCTCCACTTGGTTTGTAATGTTTTATTTTTGCTTGAGGACAAGCAAAAGCTTAAGTGTAGGGAAATTTGATGAGTGTACAACATTCATATATTTTATATCACTTTGTACATTCATTTAGCATGAATTAGAGTCATATTATGGAATTCGATGCTAAATATAGTGTGTTTCATATTAACAGGCTTAGGGTAGCACATCAAGATGAGTGAGAGCCAAAAGAAGCATTTCAGACCTCAAACGATGAAGTTGGAGCTCTCTCGGCATTATTTGAATAAGGACAAGGCAAAAATGGGTGGCTTACAGGTAGCCAATGACCAATCATGCGGTAGTAAATCAATTCTAGAGGACCTTGCGAACATGCTAATGCACATAAGGGGGACTCAGAACCAAGTCAAAGGACCTTATGAGCAAGGCTTATGCCCATAAAGATGCCCGTAAAGACCATCCAGAGGAGCTTACAACCATAGCATCTGCCCATAAGGGTAGTCGCAAGAAGCAGAACAGTGAAGCTTACGGTTTAGCATTTACGGCCATAAGCTAGACTACAACACAGATAAAAGACCTAAAGTATGTGACTTATTTCCATAAGTGTTCCCATAAGGCTCACAACTATCTTCTCTAGCTCCCTTACGACCATGTCCTTACACCCGTAAGCAGCTCGTAAGCAGTCGGGTATAAATAGACCTGATAGGGATTTTTAGGGCATTCAATTCTTTTCTTTCGGCAATTCTTGGAAGCGAAGTGAGGGAAGATAAGAGACGAATCACCAACACGTAAGGAGTGATTTCAAGGGGTATTTGGCTCAACATTAAAGGGGATTGAAACTCATAGCCGTCAAGTTCATCTTGGCGCCATGTATGAAAGCTTACCTAGGGTTTCTCCAGCGATTGTTCATTGACATGATTGAGAAGTGGATTTTCATGGATTTCTTATTTCCTCCTATTATTTGTATCTTGAATGCTTTTCCTCCATTAATGGAAGGCTAATTTGTAGATCTTTGAGCATAGTTGAACTCTAGGATTTATACTTTTGACATTGGTTGTTGGTATGATCTGCTTAAATTATGTCCATTATTTATTTAGTTGTATATTTGTTTTACTTTAGTTTAGAGAAATTAGTATTTTGAACAATCTTAAATTATTTTGTTTACTTAATCTTTAATTTCCGTATATTTTATTCCTCCGAAAAAATGGGATCTTGAAATCTAATTTATTTTTCTGCGGACTTGAGAATCGGAGGAATTTAGTAATTTCTAAATTTGTACCTTGTAAATATTTTTGTATCTGAATGTTTTGGTCTCCAAATGAGCAATATGCAACCCTGTCAGTGGGGGTTAACTAAAGTTAGCACAAAATCAATGATGGAATGGGAATTCTCATTCTATTGTTTGGGGTAAATAAATAAGTTATAAATTATTTTTTATTTTTATGTTCAATACATTTCGTGCATGCTCCTACACTTAATGAGTCAACATGTTCATCCTAATTTGATTTCTTAAGTTAATTGGCCCATTACATCTCATATGTAATTCCACATGTGCATCATCTTTATATTCAAAGCATTGACTATTTATCACTCTCGTCCTTGCATATTGTTAAGTTATTTGCAGTTAGTTTACTATTTCAACTACTAGCACTATCTAGAATTTTTCCTTAATCCAACAAAAAAATCATCTAATCTTATTAGGAAAACTAATTATCTTGATATTTTTTTAACTAATAATTAACAAGATAGAACATGTTTTCTATAATTAGAGATAAGAAGCTACGTGATCTTAACATAATAATCCTTTTTCACTTAACAAATAAAACCTAGTAGATTTTGCATAAAAGAATATTGACAATAGTCAAGAAAAACAAAAAGGGGACATTTGACGGGAATAAGGGAAAAATTGCATACCTCTCTTGTGTGTGCGTGCTCACAACGGGTAGATGTCGGAGTGCTCGGAAACCCTAGAAATGTCAAAAAGAGAAAGCAAGAATGGGAAGGGGAAGAAAGGAGGAGGAGAGAGTTTTGAAGAGGAGGAAAAGTGTTGCGCGAAGGGGAAGACCATGGAAAAAGGAGGGAGCGAAGGAGGTTCACGACGATTAGGGTGAGGTTGGGGAGAGTGTTGGATGATAACTACGAAATTTTTTTGTTGGGATGAGGTTTTCTGTCAATTGTTGTAATGTTGGCATTTCAAGTGGGGCAAAATTAGCTTTTGGTTATGTTGTCCATAAGTAATAATAATAATAATAATAATAATAATAATAATGTTTAATTGTGAAACAAAATTTAAGTTTGATATTATTTTTTAAACAATTTCACTATAATTTTACATGTCTTAATATAAAAAAATGATTATTTAAATAAAAAATAACTTTAATATTTAAATTAATGAGTGTCAAAATTTTGACAGTTAGTAATTTGTGTGGGGCGATCTTCTAAAAAGAATTACAAATTGTCCAAGTCAAAATTATTAATGATACTCATTTCAGAATGTTATATAAATATTGTTATAAAAAACTATTCAATGAGGTTTGGAACAAATTACCTACTTATCTCACTAAAAATGCTTATTAAAAAACATTACCTCTAATTAGTTAAAGTTCAATCTATTTTTTATTCAATTAATAATTCAAATAGAGCATTTTTATCTCAATTAAAAATTAAATAAAACATAAATGAATGCATAAAAAAAAGAATTTAAAATCCAATAAAAATGGTCACTTAACCAATAAAGAATTGTACCAAATTCGCTGGTGATAATTTAAAAATTCGTTAGTGATATTTTAACCCTCCATCGGTGATAGCTTGAAATTTTGTTGATGACATCCTATGTTTCCATTGGTGATAATTCACAATTTCCATTGGTATTAATCCAAAATGTCGTTGGAGGTGATAAAAAATCTGCTACTAAAAATTTATAATTACATTGGTGATGATCCACAATTCGGTTGGTGATAATATAAAATTCCGTTAGTGATAATATCAAACTATTCCATTGGTGATAATCCAAAATTCCAAATGAAGTAAGAATTCTTTTGAGCAACAGAGTGTTTGGAGCATGAAATGCTTATTATATTTAAATATTAATTATTTTAATATTAATTTACTTATATTTAATATATATATATATGGCATGACACACACACACATATATATATATATATGTGTGTGTGTGTCATGCCATTCCCCTCCATCCCTTCCATTCCTAAGAAAATAGGGGTAATGAGATCCCCCTACATCAAAACACATTGTACAATTGTTTTGAGCATGTCTCCCTAGTTTCAAATCCAAATGAAGTGATTTATGAATTTTCCTAATTTGAACCGATTCAAGGAGTAAATTATAAGATAATTTAGAAGTTGGCCTTAGGTCTACAGTTTGGTCTTCTTTGTTCTATATCTATTCTCATCCTTTTGTATTCTCATTGATAGCTTTTAAAGTAAAGAAGAGACTAAATTAAAGTTTCAATTTATTTAATAACTAGTCATTAAATTTTAATAAACACTAAGATGAAAAACAATACAAAAATATGATTTATCTATCATATTCATAAAAATAACTTAATTTACTATTTTTTCTATAATAAAATAGCCTAATTAAAACCTTTGATTAAAAAATCTAATTTATTCACAAACTAATGCAATTATAGCTATATTTTATGATGTCATCATGAAGTGTACTACCTGTTTGAGAAGAGAGCTCAACCCTGAGTATAGGTTGCCAATGGATATTAAAACAAATTAAAGCTTAGGGGATGGTTTGAAGAAGGATAAATTTCTCCACCTCGAAGAAGATATATCAACCTTGAAGAAGGTATTAGAGTTCACAATACCCCAGGTGCACTACAAGAAAGTTACAATTTAAAAACAGAATATTAAAAAGCGAATTTATTCCCTGCTTGAACTTGCAACATGATTAGCAGCGTAATAACAATCGCTTTAAATATGATTTTAATAACAACGGCTTACAAACGACCATTTAAAAATATGATTTATTAAAAAAATTTAAAACTATCCGCTTTCTAATCCATTTTCTAATAGAAAGGGACTAGAAACGGATTTAAAAATTAATATATTATTAAATTTTAAAAACTATCCGTTTCTAATCCGTTTCTAATAGAAAGGGACTAGAAACGGATTTAAAAATTAATATATTATTTAAATATCATTAAATATTAAAAAATATCCATTTCTAATAGAAGAGACTAGAAATGGATTTAAAAATTAATATATTATTTAAATATTATTAAATATTAAAACATATCCGTTTCTATTAAAAAGGGACTAGAAACGGATTTAAAAATTATTAAATATTAAAAACTATCTGTTTATAATCTGTTTCTAATAGAATGGGACTAGAAACTGATTTAAAAATTAATATATTATTTAAATATTATTAAATATTACAAAATATCCGTTTCTATTAGAAAGGGACTAGAAACGGATTTAAAAATTAATATATTATTTAAATATTATTAAATATTAAAAAAATACTCTTACCTTTGGTTATTACTTATCAGCCCCTTAATTTTTAAAATTTTGACGGTCTCCTGCAAAATTTGACTTTTCTTTTTTCTTTTTTTTTGCCCAATGAAAATTTGAAGTTTTTTTTAACACTACAAATATTTGGATTCGAATCTTGTAATTTCAAGCTTTTTTAATTAAACTTATCTCGATTTCATTTGAATTCATGAACTCAATGAGCTTAGCAAGATATATTTTTCCAAATGAACCCCTGAAAAACATTGTAATTAATAATCTCACTCCATCAAAAACCAATGTTACCATTCAAGAATTTTCAGCAAAGTCCTTTCTTTCATATTTATTATCTCAGACTTGTTAAATGTACTTGTTAGAAAAAAAAAAAGAACTAATTTCTTTCTCATTGAATCCATAAAGAAAACACAGAAAACAGATAAAACAGAAAAAACAAAAACCAAAAGACCAATTCCCATAATAAAACAAATCAAAAGAGAAGATGAGCTACCTGTTTCTTCAGCCTTACAAAGAGCCATCTCGCCATTGATATCCACACTTGAGCCCAATCCTTTCATCAATCTCTCCTCAGAAAGAGAAAGAGTGTCAAAGAGAGAAGAAGAAGAAGAAGAACAAGGATCTTGTGGATTTTTGAACTTTCGGAGATTTCTAGTGTTTCTTCGGCCCTTGACACTGTCTCGAGCATCCGATTTTGAGGTATCAGAAATTTAGTTAGGGTTTATGTTTTCTTTTCTCCTTCTGATTTTTAGTGTTGTTCGTTGTTCTAGTAGTGCTTCAATTGAAATTCGTTGGTGCAAACTTGGATTAGGATTGTCCCGTTCTAGTATCTTTGAGGAGTTCGATCATTAAGGGAATTTTAGGGTTATAGAAGTTTCAGAAATTAGGGTATTTGATTGAAGAAGGTGTACTAATAGTTTATTATAAACTATTAATTGTGGCTTTCGATCTTGTTTTGGGTGGCATTTGCCTTTTCAGCAAACTTAGAGACATGTATGGATAGATAGATATATATTCACCATTTTCAAGTTGTGCATGCTTTTTCAATGGTTCAACTTAACAATGTGATTTTTTTGGGATGATAATGTGTTTAATTAATTGAGTAAAATGCATGTAATTAACACAATAGAGCTTCATAGTTATTGATATGTAGAAATATATATATATATATATATATATATATATATATATATATAGATGAACAAAATGCTTGTTGAGTGATAGATACAAGGCCTCAAGATGATACAAGGCCTTGGTGTTCGGAACTTGGTTGGGCATCAGTTGAGTGATAGATATTTGGCAGCACTCGCCTTTCATTTCTCCTCTTCAATATTAGCCTTTTTGTTCTGAGCAAATCTTTCAAGCTAGACCGAACCTGAGAAAAAAACATTAGAAAGATCTTATAGCTTGTTTAGTAGTACGCCAGCAGCCACTGAAACTCTGTTAAATCAAGCAAATGTATTTATTTATGCCATACTAAAAGATGCACCTCTCTGCTCAGGCTTGTCTTTTTTCTGTACCTCTAGTTTACCTTTAGTTGTTCCAGATCCAGACAAAGCAGGTAAATAAGATAAAAATGGTGAAGTACATCATCCTCTACTTTGGAATATTTGGTACTGTTCTATTGGAGTTCTATTGGGATAATGGTTTGTTGTTTCCTGTATTCAATGTGGGGGGAATGAATCTGAAATCCAATTTTTCTTTGATCTTACAGTGTAACTTGTGATAACAATAGGGAATGATTAGTATTTTGATTCACTGAAGTATGCCTCCCAAATTGAGAATGTCTCGTTATGGTGTTTGATTGCTGTGGCTCTATTTTTGTGAGAATTGCTATCTTAGCAAACTATTATGATGTATTCGTAGTTACATTTCTATTGAATGATATTAAGGATTGATGTCATTATCATTTTCTTTTTCTTATTGTTTATTCATGATTAGGATTTTGGTTTATGGTAGTTTATTTTTTCAATGTGGTGAAGTCTTTATCACAAAAAATAACAACCTTAGTTAGTTCTTGTGACTGCTTTAGATTTCAAATTTATGTGCTTAATCAAATGGTGTAGGTTGATGTTCTTAATACTATTAAATATGTTTTTATACATTCTTCATGGATTAATGTTTCTGAGCAAGGTCATAGTTCCTTATTGATTGTTGCCTTATACTAACAACATAAAGTGTCAAAGGTGGACAGAAGGATGATTCACATAGTAATTGCATAAACCTTTTTGTTGGGTGATTGAATATGCTATGCGGTAGTGCCAGTAAATTAGATTTTGTAATGGATTCCTGAATGCATTATGTTTATTTAAGGGAATAATGTTTTGTATTTTTTATTCCATTCATGGAGATCATGGTTTTATGGTACAAAATGATGTTCATATCTTTGTCTAATTGCTTAGTACTCAGCTCCTTTAGCATGCTGATATCTTATTTTTGTTTTACTGCATGAGGGATTGTTGATATTTTCACATAATGGTTTGTATTTTAAGGGAATAATGGTTTGTATTTTTTATTCCATTCATGGAGATCATGGATTAATGGATATGTTTTGCCGTTTGTTCTTACTTGTTGATATTTTCACATATTTTTGTTTTACTACATGAGGGATTGTTGATATTTTCATATATTTGTCTAATTTGCAATATCTTACTTGTGATTTGGGTTTGGTTTACTTGTTTGTTTATTTGTTTAGGTCTAACTTCATCGCCAGTTCATGTTGGAATTGGGCCAATACTAAGGACACCCATTAATGCCATGCATTGGATCCCTTACTTGGTGTACCTTCCCCGTTTTGAGTCTTGGACTAGTGTTTTATATTTCTAAAAAAAATATATATAAACCTATTCTAACAAAAATTTATTAGAGAAATAAGAGTTATTAATACTAGGCTAGCTCAATGGATAAGGTATGCACTCTCATAAGAGGTCGGAGTGTTCAAATCCCACCCAACCCATGGTGAGCAAGAGTTCATTGTATACCTAGTGTAGAAGCAAGCCCTAGGACTCTCAAAAGCCATTTCTTTTGCTGAAACATCCTTATATTTTATTAATTATGTTTTGTATTATATATCTCTTATAATGATACATGCTGTGTGTTTCTCTTAAGCTCAAGATTTTGTTCTTTTTATTTTTTGTATTATATATTTAGATTTATGTTTATATAATTACACAAAAAAATTAAAAGTGTAAAACAACAGAGAATAAGAGACTAAAAGGAGATGCTAATGAATTACTTACATTATTATTGTGGTTGTTTGTGTTGTAGCAATTAAAAAGCAAGCAAGCAGGATTCAATGATATTTGGATCTAGTCCACCAGCCATTCATTGGTTGCTAATTTTTTATTTATTTATTTATTTATTTTGGTGATTATGCTTTTTTGGTTACCACCCACTCTTTTCTTAGGAAGTCTTGTCATTTTTTGGAAAAGTCAAAAACCATGTTTCCATTTTCTGGGACTCATTTTATTGTATCTAACAAAGTTTCAATGCTCAAAAATAAACTAGTGTTTGGCCCAACCAATTAAATTTCATGCCGTACCATCAGACCATTAGGTAGTGGGAAGCTTTCAAAGTCAGCATTTGCTATCATGGTGTGTGACACGGGGCTTGTCGGCGTGGCAACCTTCAAGACTCCTCCGTGCGGCACTTGTGCGCACTCACAAGTCAGCCTGCTCTCGTTGGTGCAAAAACCTACACCAGCCCAAGGAACATACACAAAGGATGGACACAAAGATAAGAGAGAAAAACTTAAAACTCTCTATTGATAGAAGAAAGCTATTACAACCGAAGCCAAACTACAAGCCTTCCTCTCTCCCTCTCACTTCTCCTAAGTGAGAGCTCTCTTCTCCTTATCTTCTCTTCTTCTCCTAAGAATGAGAATGAGAATGAGAATGAGAGAGTGAAGAATGGGATGAATGAAATGAAGAATGGAGGGGGGATTATATAGCCAAGTCTTGGAATCTTCATCCAAGAGCAGCAGGGACGAGCAGCTCATCGAGACGTTCCCATTCCAAAGAGCTAGATGCCGAGCCGAATTCCTCTCCAAGGACTAGCAAACGAACAACACTCCTATTTGCCGGGTCCCGACATCAATCCATGCTCCCCATTAGCTATAGAGTGTCTCCTTCCTGTCAACAGTGCCTGATAATCACTGTTCATCCACCCGGGATGTCTCGGTACCATAACCGGCCTACCGAGAGACTGTCTCCGCCCGTCGCAGCGTCTGTCCGCACGAGAATACGAAGGCTTGCTGCTTCAGTTGAGCGGGTCGCTACTCCGCTCTCGGACAAGATGATCCGATCATGTCCTAGTATATTAGACCGTTCAGAGTGAAATCCGAAATTGGTCTAAGGGAGTGGACTAACCACACTCCCGGCTTCTCTTGGCCTTGTCACTCCCGCGCCAAGGGCGTGACGCCAAAAAGCCCTATAACAGTGTGCTCCTTGACTTCTAGTTTTACTTGTATGTATATATATATATATATATATATATATATAATATTAGAATACAATAATTAAAAGAGTTATTTTTAATTAGTTTAGGATCCGCTATCTAAATTTTTTTCTCACATTATTCTATAAAAATTAAAAATACTAAATAAACGTATAATTTCTTTTGATTTTTATTAAATAATTTTTTTTGCTTTATCTCAAGAAGAGTTTTTATTTTTTATTTTTACAGTGGCATCTATTGGTCAATTTTTTTTATTAATTTGTTTATAATAAGTGCTACTCCAAATCTATTTTTTCTAATTTATTTAAATTTTTATTAGTTAGACCTCTAATTCTTACCATTTCCCTTATTGCTACAGTTTTATTTGCTTTTCGTGCAATTTGATGGGGCGAAAGTAGTTTAGTTCTCAATTGTTTGTTGGTAAAGAGAAGGTATCGCCTCTTTCCTGTGAAAATCATATTTGTTTTTTGCATGATGTATTTCTTAAAAGGATCTTGTTAACAAACTATTGCACAAGTGAGCTATATAAATGGACCAATTATTGATGTTTGAAATAGTTATCCTAATGTGTCAATTGTACATTTTTAGTTGATATTAGCTGACAACTTAGCTTTTATATAACCATTTTATTCTCATTTTTTGTTTATTTTTTAGTTAATGAATTTAAGGGCTAATGATATAATGAGTGTGTTGACTAATTTTACATTTTTAACACAGAACTATTAGTAACATGGCTGCAAATAGGAGTTGGATGTATGCTATGCTTAAGGATGGACTTTTGAATCCCAATTTCTTGCGAGGAATAAATGAGTTCATCGATTTTGCAAAAATGCATCCAGAGTGTATGGATGGTATCAAAATTAAGTGCCCATGTAATCATCGCAAGTGCCAAAATCGAGCTTTTCACATGGAATACACCGTTAGATATCATCTAATGAAGTATGGATTTGTAACGTACTACTATTTGTGGGTTCTCCATGGAGAACCTTCTATGTCTAATATTAGTATTCATGGACAAGATGTGGGAAATGAATCAGTTTTGGGCGTTGAACCACTTTCGCAAAATCTATGCCAACAAATGGTCATGGATGTTGTAGGTCCTGATTTCTCTCATACTAATACAGAGGAACCTCCAAATGCAGCGGCTCGAAAATTGTTTGAAATTCTAAGAGCTGCTAATCAGGAGACATGGCTAGGTTGTGAAAATCATTCACAATTATCGGCTGTTGCAAGAATGTTAAACATGAAAGCAGAACATCATTTGACAGAGAGATGCTTTGATGACTTTTGCCAGTTTTTGAAAGAATTATTACCAATTGATAATGTGATGCCAGATAACTTCTACAGCACAAAGAAGTTAGTTCAAGGATTAGGTCTACCAGTCGAGAAGATTCATTGTTGTTCTAATGGGTGCATGATATACTGGGGAGAAGATAGTGAATTAATGAGTTGCAAACTTTGTCAGTTTCCTAGATATAAGCAACGAAGAGTTGGTTCATCCAAAAGTCAAAAAAATATCCCATACAAGAAGATATACTACTTTCCTTTAACCGCAAGGCTACAAAGATTGTATGCATCAAAGGCAACAGCAAAGGAAATGAGATGGCATGCAGAACATGAGTCAGAAGAAGGGGTTATGCATCATTGTTCCGATAGTCCTGCGTGGAAGCATTTCAATAGTACCCATCCTTCATTTGCATCAGAGAGTTGAAATGTAAGATTGGGATTGTGTACTAATGGATTTCAACCTTTTGGTCAGTCAAGTCAACAATATTCTTCTTGGACAATAATACTCACTCTGTACAATTTACCCCCTTCTATATGCATGAAAGAGGAGTATATGTTTTTGACTATAATAGTTCCTAGTCCTAGAAATTCGAAGGATATGTTAGATGCGTATTTACAGCCCCTAATTGCAGAATTGAAGCATTTGTGGGAAGTTGGTGTTGAGACATATGATACATCAAAGAAAAATAATTTTCAAATGCATACTGCTCTTATGTGGACCATAAATGATTTTCCAGCATATTCAATGTTGTCCGGGTGAAGCACTGCGGCCTGCGGGTAGGACTGCTTGTCCATATTGCAAACAAGATTCAGATGCATTCACTCTAACAAAAGGTGGGAAACAATCTTGGTTTGATAATCATCGTAAGTTCTTACCTCACAATCATACCTTCAGAAGAAACAAAACAGCTTTTCGGAAAAATAGAACACTAACAAAGATAGCTCCTAC
This sequence comes from Dioscorea cayenensis subsp. rotundata, assembly GCF_009730915.1. Taxonomy (NCBI): domain Eukaryota; kingdom Viridiplantae; phylum Streptophyta; class Magnoliopsida; order Dioscoreales; family Dioscoreaceae; genus Dioscorea; species Dioscorea cayenensis. The sequence continues at coordinate 12,382,714 of NC_052473.1, forward strand.
TATTCCATCTGGTGATGAGATCTTGAAAGAAATGGAAGATTTGGGCCTAAGGAGTGTTATAGATTCTGGTGCACATGAGATTAATAGCCGCATTGCTAAGATCAGTGGTTGGAGAAAACGGAGCATTTTTTGGGAGTTACCTTATTGGCGGACAAATCTCATTTCGACACAATCTTGATGTTATGCACATTGAAAAAATGCATTTGACAATATATTCAACCCTGTTATGAATGTAGAAGGGAGGAGTAAAGATAATGCTAAATCTAGGGAAGATTTGAAGGAATTTTGTTGTCGGCATGCCTTAGGAAAAGATGATGCTACCGGAAAGTATCTAAAAGCATGCTACACTCTTGATAAGTAATCAAAAATTGTGCTTTGTGAATGACTTCGCAATCTTAAATTCATGTATGGATATGTGTCAAACATAGGCCATTGTGTTGATGTGCGAAAGCTAAAGCTTTTTTTTGGTATGAAAAGTCATGATTGCCATGTCTTCATGCAGAGATTACTTCCAATAGCATTTCGGGAATTGCTTCCATCAAGTGTTTGGCAGGCATTAACAGAAATGAGTAATTTTTTTAGAGAGCTCACTTCGACTGTACTCCAAGAAGAAAACATGCTAAGGCTTAATGAAGAAATTCCTCTAATTATATGTAAACTAGAGCGTATATTTCCCCCAAGCTTTTTTCATTCAATGGAGCATCTTCCGGTGCATTTGGCTTATGAAGCATGGATTATGGGTCCAGTACAGTATCGATGGATGTATCCATTTGAGAGGTAAAACCTTTAAATTGTTATTGTGCACTCTCTACTTGAATCATATCAATTGACTTGTTAAATATATATATATTTATATATATATATATATATATATATATATATATATAAATTTGTAGATATCTCAAAAAACTGAAAAAGAATGTGAGAAATAAAGTAAGAGTTGAAGGCTCCATACGCAATGCCTACTTAGTTGAGGAAGCAACATCATTTTGCGCTCATTATTTTGAGCCACATGTAAGAACGAGGCATCGAAAGACACCCCGTAATGATGATGGTGGTGAAGATGTAGAAGAACATTTTGGCAACTTATCAATTTTTACACGACCCGGTAAAACATTGGGAAAAGGAAAAATTAAATATCTTAATGAAAATGAATATGCAGCAAAACAAATGTACATCTTATTAAATTGTCCGGAAGTGCAACCATTCACCAAGTATAACTACTTATTTTTTTATTAAGAAGATTACGTAGTTCACTTCTCTCTATATACTAATATAAGCTTTCTATTTCAATGTATCAGGATCTTTGTTGATGAGTTAATTGCGGAGAATCAGCACATTGATGATAGACATGTTGATGAAAAAATAGAACATGAATTTCCAGCATGGTTTCACCGGTTTGCTCATGATCCTTCCAAAAGTATTTTCAACCAATTCTTGAAGGACTTATCGAAAGGTCCATTAAGGAGCTACAAGTCTTATAATGGGTGCATAGTAAATGGCTACAAATTTCACACAATAATTTATTGCCCAAATAGTGCAACAATGAATAGTGGTGTATGTGTAAAGGGCATAAATTATACTACAGATGAAAATGATTACTATGGACAATTAGTTGAGGTTTTATGCTTGGAGTACCCGGGATTACCAATTAAGAGAACAATCTTGTTTAAATGTGATTGGTTTGATCCAACACCAAAGGTGGGTACAAAATGTCATCAACAATATAAACTCATGGATGTCAATCATAAGCGGTTCTTCAACAAATATGAACCATTTGTTCTTGCCTCCCAAGCAATTCAAGTTAATTATGAAACATATCCTAGTTTAAAAAGTGACAAGGCTGACTAGTGGGTAGTATTCATATTAAAAGCTAGATATGTTGTAGAGCTTCCTAAACAAGTTCAACTAAAGACATCAACATCATGTGAAGAACCTTTTCAGCAAGATGAAATGGAAGTTTCATCTATACAATTCAATGTTAATGATGAAGAACAACCTCTAAATGATCCAAGTGGAGAATTGATTAAAATTGATGATGAAGACGTTGAGATTGAAGATGATCCTATATTTGAATCCAAAAACAATGATGAAGATGATGAGTTTGATGAAATTGAAAGTGGTAGTGAATAAATTAAGGTAATATATTTTATAAAACTCTTGAAAGTAATGAAATGAATAATAATAATAATAATAATAATAGCATAAATTGCTTTTTAATTCCTTCTGATATGTATTTGTATATGTTCTTATATAATAATACATGTTTAAGCAGCATGAGAGGAACGGGTCGTAAAGGAGGTTCAAGTTACAGAGGTTCATCTGATCAGTTGAGGCATATGGGTTCACCCACAGATCAGAGGAGTTGGCATGTGCATGGTGAACATTATGATAGTTTACATTCGATAGCGCGTGATGCTCCAGATTTACTTCTGCACCTAATGTATTGCCGTGACCATTACAGTCATCTGTTGCCAATGCTTATGCGGGATCATCATCATCTTCTGCTTCTACTCCTTGTGCTAGTGGAGGGGTTACCCCTAATGGTGAGCCTACTATGCATGCTAGAGATACTACGACATCATCCATGGATTGCTTGCCCTTTGCTCTTGATGAGTCAAGGAGACCACGCATAAAACTAGTGAATGGAATGTAAGTATTAAAATTGCTATATTTTTATGTACAATTGTTGATGATGAGTCATTTAATTTATTCATTGTCTTTGTATATTTGTAGGTTACATCCTTCAGATGTCTGTGCTCGAAAAATTACATTCATCTTTAAGGAAAGAATGGATGAGAATGGATACAGCTGGAAGAATGTCTCTAAGGAGACAAAGGACTTCTATTGGAATGAATTTCAGATAGATTTATATAATATTTAAATAAAATTTGTTTTCTTTTATTTGTAATGTTTATTGAATTTATAAATCCTTAGCATGTTGGTAGAAATAAATAATTGATGTTGTTTGTGAGGATAAATAAATTGTAATGTTAATTTTTTGATTGAATATTAATTGTATAGGTTTAATTTCAATAACCTAGAGATTATTTGGTAATAGGGATTATGCTTACTACTTAAATTGTTAATTGTTAGTGAATTTGAAAATCATTATCATGATTGTTTTGATGTTGGCAAAGCAAGTAATTGATGTTGCTTGTGGAACTAAATTTTATTGAATTATTAATTATATAGTGTCATTTTCCATAATCTAGATCTTATTGTTAGTATTTTAGTATAATTATAATTAGCAAAACATTAGTAGTTTAATATAAAACATTGGTTAGTATTTTTAAATCGACAATTATATATAATATGTATGTTTGTTTATATTAAACTACAGAAATTCTTTGTATGGGATGAGTCAATGTCAACTGCTATTAAGATGGCATGGCAACATAAAGCTACAGAACGGTATAGAGCATTGATGTGTAGTTTGAGAAAGGGGAAAGAAAAATCAATGCATGTGTTTGACTCTACATGGAAAACATGGACTGAGGCATGGAATTCTCCGGAATTTAAAACTAGGTGTGAGAAAGCTACAGCAAACCGACTCACTGAGATTGCAGGACCTGGATCTGGTATACCCCCGCACACAGGAGGCTCCATTTCTCATTCTTCCCATGCAGATAGATTGGTAATTTGTTTAATATTTATATAAATATGTTTTAAAATTATAAAGAATTAGTTTAATGCTAATTGTAACAAAATTCAATTTGTTGTGTTATTCTAGCGATCGAGGCTTGGACGTGATCCTCGCCCTTTTGAGCTTTTTGAAGTGACTCATACAAAGAAGGGTACCTCCATGCTTGTTGATGCACGTGCTCAATCTATTAAGGTAAGCAGAACAATTTTTTGTGGGGTTTTCAATTATAGACTTTGTCTACAATGTTTTGTGAGTTTATATTAAATTGTTTTGAGAATAATATTTAATGAGTTAAGTTAACTGATGTAGGATCGCTATTTGGAGCTTGTGGAGCAAGCATCTCAAACACAAGAAGGACATGATGAGCTTCCCATTGTGGATGAAACAGCTCTATACTATGAGGCTATTGGGGGAGGAAAGAAAAATCGGGTTTATGGAATAGGATCCCAAGCTTGTATCTTTTATCCACAGTTATCTTCAAGTTTTTCCACAGGTTCATTATCTGAGACACTACAGGCTGAGGTTAGAGATTTGCGTCAAACTCTTACTCAAGTCCAAGATCGTGAGGAGAGGCTTCAACAAAGTTTGCTTGATATGAAAGAGGAGTGGGACCAATATCGTGAGGAGATGATGCGTCAAATGAAGGACATGATAATGAGTTTTCAGAAGAGGATTCTTCAGCAGTCGCAATTTACTACACAGGAATCACAACCATTGACTGATGATCATGATGTTGACTTAATAGGTTTATTTGTCATATGCTTTTTATTTTGTGTTGAACATATATACTTAAACATTTCTTTTTGTATGAACTAAGGAATTTATCTTATTTGTTGGTATTTTAGGTTTAAAAATAAAATTCATGTGCCAGGTCTAAAAAAAATATCATGAATATAATTTTTATTTTACTTGAATGTTAGAAACGGATTAGAAACGGATTTATTTTTTTTAATATTATTTTTTAATTAAAAAAATTAGAAACGGATTAGGAGCAAAAAAACTTTTGTTTCTAATGAGGAGGGACAAAAATAAAACAAAAAATATTCCGTTTGGAATCCGTTTCTAATTTTTGTAACGGTAAAACCTTATGTTTTAAATTGATTTCTAAATCTAGAAACGGAATTACAACGGAATTTCGAAACGGATTAGCAACATACATCATTCCGTTTTAATTTTTCAAAAATTAGAAACATATTGGTATCCATTTCTAATCCGTTTCTAGATTTAGAAACGGAACATTTTTCTGTTTCTATTTAAATTAGAAACAAGAGTTTTCGAAACAGATAAATTCCGTTTCTAATCTATTTCTAAACTGAATTAGCAACGGATTAGAAACGAAAAATATTGTTTCTAAACAGTAGTTTTCTTGTAGTGATAGTTTGAACCATCCACTTAGACTTTGAGTATCTAAAAAGAAGCTGACTTCCAATTATAGATAAAAGAAGTGTCTTTCTCTAAGAAAGACCAATTAGGCATGGCACAAAAATAATATCAATCCATAAAATGTAGGTGTTTCTTTAAAGTAAGAAAAATAATGAAACTAATGATGGAAATGTTTAGGATTAAGTAAAATAAGTTAGATAACAAACCCATAGAGGATCCTCTATAAGTTAGGAACAAGCTCGACGGGAACTAGGTTGTGAAAGAAAGAATATTATAAAAACAACATTGAAGAGGAAGGCGTAAGATCCGTAGGATTTGGGAGTTTAGTATAGGAAAGGAGGTTGGAGTTCAAACTTATTGCTCACTTGTATAACATTAGGTAAACAAAAAGATGACAATGCCTTGACCCAAACAACTTCTCTTGAACTACTGAGAGTAGACACTTAGAGCTCACTTCTAAGTGACGCATGCTTCCATTTCACTCCAATTGACTCCGACCAAGGAAATGCTACAGAAAATGGATATATATATATATATATATATCCTTGGTCCTAAAAAAAACTGAGGCAAAATGAATATAATAAAAAGGAGAAGGAATAGGAAAGGTACATTGAGTGAGAGGATCTTCCTTGAGAGTGAAAGAAGTATTTTGGGCAGACTAGTCTTCTCACAAATAATAGTAAAAAAGATGAAAAAAGAGATAACGTATTACATGAAAGGGATTGAGATCAACGTGCTCATAAGGTCTCGAGAGCTTGAATAGCAATAATAGATTTGGGTGCTAGAGTAAATAAATAAAAGTGGATAGTGGACCCTTATCCTCATATATATTGCTATTTAAAGGCAATATCAACAGTGGAAATTTACCCAAAGAGGTGAGTTATGATCTTTTGGCTTGGATATGCCTCTTGATTGATGATCTTGTCAATGTAAGACACATGTTTAACGCTATTGAAAAGTTTTGAGATGATGTTTCCAAAGCTTATGCTTTGACTTATCCTTTGCCCACTCCAATCATTACAATTCAGTTGAAAATATTCCATAAATTAAAATGTCTAACCCATTGGAGATGTGATCAACTAGTTTTCTCCTCACAATCACGGCAGATCTTATAGATCTGTAAAATGAATACACCTCTAAGTTGATATTCAGAGAATTGATCCTTCAATATAGTCATGAATCAAACTTAAATTCACCTTCCTTTCTCGAGGTGAACAAAGGTTAGTTTACAAAGTTAAGAGAAGGGTGTTAGAAGAGATGAAGAAAAGTGGAACAAGTCTATTATGCCTTAACAACATACATAAGTGACCCTTTGGGTTTACATATAGAACACGATAAGTATACATATACATCTATACATGCATATACAATACAACAATACATCTAACACATCCCCTCCTCAAACTCAAGGCGGATCGTGCATCTTGAGTTTGGATAATATAAATAGATGCTGATCACGTGTCTGCATCTTGGTGAAGAAATCAGCCACCTAGACCTCTGTATAAAGATAGTGAAGTGGCATAGCATGTGCACATACATGGCATCGGGTGAAGTGTGCATCCACACAAATGTGTTTGGTCAGCTCATGCTTGACCGGATCTACAGCAATCTGAAGGGCTCCAGTAGTGTCATAGTGAATAGGAATGGGAGAGGTGATCGATACACCAAAGTCCTATAGAATCAAACACAGCGAAAGCACCTCCTAGACGATAGAAGCCAATGCATGAACCTCAGCCTCAGCACTAGACTTGGCAACGATAGGGTGTTTCTTGGTCTTCCAAACAACAAGAGAAGATCCAAGAAAGATACAGTAACCAATGACAGAGACCTGATCATCAGGAGAACTAGCCCAAGTAGCATCGAAATAGGCTTGCAGCTGGAGAGTGGACTGGTATGGATAGAACAGATCATAAGATACAGTGCTATGAAGATATCGCAGTACCCGAATAAGATGAACATAATGAGCAGAAGTGGTTGCCACAATAAACTAACTGAGAATATGAACAACATGTGATATGTCAGGACGGGTGATGGCCAAGTAAACCAAACTACCAATCAGATGTCGATAACAAGAAGGATCAAATAAGGGAATCCCATCAGAAGCATGAAGTTATAAATGTAGCTCCATCGGTGTAGCGGTAGAACGGGTATCAGTCAAACCAGAGCGATCAAGTACCTCGTGAGTATAAGAGAGAGACGGTAACTATCAGGATGAGAAGTGACAAAGATACCAAGGAAGTAATGAAGTGGACTTAGATTAGTCATCAAGAAAGTCTCACATAACTTCTGGTTCACAAAGGTAATGTGAGCAAAGTCATCGGCAGTAAGGATTATGTCATCTATATATAGAAGAAGAATGGTCGACCGCGAGGGGAAGAGTAAATGAAGACTGACGGATCATGTATGCATAGAGTGAAACCAACAGCCTTAATTACTGTGCTGAACCACTCAAACCAGGCCCATAGAGCCTGTTTGAGCTCATAAAGAGTGCGGCGAAGATGACAAACAGACCCCGGAGTCACCCAAAGGTCGGGGGAAGGAGTCATGTAAACATCATCCTTTAAGTCCCCATGAAGAAACACATTCTTCACATCAAGCTAATGAAGAACCCAACTACGAACAGCGGTAACAGCAACCAAAGTGCGTATAGTGTACATGTAGGCTTATGGGGCAAAAGTCTCCTCATAGTCGCGGCCATACTCTTACTAAAAGCTATTAGCAACCAAACATGCTCAATAGCGCTCGAGAGACCCATCAGAATGAGTCTTCACATGGTAGATCTAGCAACAAATGATGGGAATGGCATGAGAAGGAAGGGGAACATAATCCCACGTATGAGTCTGAGTCAAAGCATCAAGCACCTCTACCATGGCAGTTCACCACTCAGGTAATTGAACTGTTTCCCTATAAGTACCTGGCTCAAAGACATTGGAAACACTGATGCTAACAGAAACATAACGGATAGGGGGATGTAAAGTAGAGCGATCACGTAAAGAATAAGTGTGAGAGGGTACCTCAGGAGCAGGATCGGGAGTAGGAGAGGTGCTAGAGATGACCAACAGAGATGGAGGCTTTGCATGATCCCGACGGTGGTATGTGAAATGAACAGGCGGATAAGCAAAAGGAAGCGAGGGAAGGAGGGAAAGATACTGCATGAGATTAAACATATAAAGGAGAAGAGGGGTCAAGAGAAAGAGTGAGAAATAAACTCTACAGGAGGGTCGAATGATAGCGGAGAGGAAGATAGAGGGGGACCATTCTCAGCCAAAAGGGGTAGGAAAAAGGAAGGACAGAGGGACAGAAGGAGATGGGGACTCAGTGGAAAGAGGAGAAGCATAGAAAGGTGTGGACTCATCAAATGTGACATCATGGGAGATACGAAGACGATGAGTGTTGGGATCTTAACAATGATAACCTTTATGGTCAAGGGCTATCCTAGAAAAACACAAGAAACAGACTGGGATGTTAGATTTGTTCTCTCCCGTGGTGAGAGTAAAATAAAGCAGTGACAACCAAAAACACAAAGATGATCATAGAGAGGAGGTATCTCATGAAGATACTCACCTATACTATGATTATTAAGGTGAGAGGAGGGTTGTAGATTAATGAGATAAACAACAGTGCCGACAGCTTCAACCCAGAAATGAGGGGGAAAAAAAGGGCTTAGAGAAGTGCACGTGTTGTCTCTAAGATGTGACGGTGCTTATGTTCAGCGACCCCGTTCTAAAGATGAGACCTAGGACAAAATAACTGAGACAAGGTGCTTTCAAAAGATAAAAAGGCACAAAAGGCATAAGAGATGTACTCACTACCAAAGTCAGACCGAAAGTTCTTAATAGAGGCAGAGAACTAGGTGTGGATCATAGCGAGTAAAAGAATGATAGATAGACAATAACTGGCTACGGTGAGGTATAAGAACATAATAGTGATGATCATCTTTAGAGACAAAGGGAGCAGGGCCCCAAATATCAGAGTGAATAAGTTTAAAATGAGCAGTAGTCTAAGACACACTTAAAGGATAAGGACGTTAGAGTTTCTTAAAAAATTTACAACCAAAACAGACGACATTAGAAGGAGGAGCAACAGCTCCTAAAACACCATGACGAATAAGAGATGACATACGAGACAAACATAAGTGGCCAAGATGATGATGCTACTTATGATGAGACTAAATGACAATATAACAGTGATGAACGGGTCTAGGTGAAGATGGAAGACAAAGGGAATCCAACGCATAAACTCCATTTTGACGAGGGCCAGTTCCAATCACCGTCCCATTGCGATCCAGCATACGACATGAGGTATGGTCAAAGATAACTTGATAATCATAATTAGTACACTAGCTAATAGATATAAGATTCATGGATAAATGAGGAACATGAGAGACTAAAGGAATTGAGAAAGCACTGGAGGAGAAATGACCAGTAGAGGAAACAAGAAGAAAGGTGCCATCAGCAGTTCGAACACCGGTAATGTGAGATGGTGAATAGGAATAGTAAAGATAAGTGGAATCAGGGGTCATGTGGAGAGAAGCACCAGAGTCAAGAAGCCAGAGAGGACAGAAACTAAACGAAGCAGATGAGGCAACTTGAGTGTAACTCGCATGTCTAGTGTAAGAGGTGGAGTCTGCCAGATTGGACTGCTGCAACTACAGGAACATAGCTAAAAACTGCTGATCTGTAGGAGACAGCAGAGTAGGAGAAATCTGTATAGAGTGTACCCCCTGTGAAGGAAGCTCGGAGGCGGGTTCCTTCAGCACGAACAACAACAGATCCATAAACATCTATATTTTTTTGTTACAAAGACTAGAATGAGGATAACTTTTATAAATGGTTGGATAATGTAGTAATATAATAATGATGGTGGATAATATAATAATAAAATAATAATGGTTTTGTGGTTCTGCGTGGATGGAGGGAATAAAAGTGTTGGATAATATAATAATATAATAGTGATTCACTTTTAAGTGTTTTATGGATCTGGTTGGAGAGGGTAATATAATACTAATATAGTCATGAATCAATAGTTTGAGTGTCTTGTGGGTGGCTAGTTGAACAGGCGCAGGGCGACTTTTGACCGGGCTCACAGATTTCAGAGACTGGCGGAGAAAATTTTGGCTTTTTCTTTTATGGAAACAAGATGATAACCAGAGAAGGAGAAGGATGTGGCTAGTTAGAGAGAGGAAGAAGGCGATGAGGTTAAGCGACGCGAGTGGCTGTATGGCGTGGTTGGCCACTGGTGTACAGGCCAGACGGAACCAGTGAGCAAGAAAAGGCAACGGTGGGCAACTAGTGAGGATGGGCAAGCAACTGTGGGAGATGAGATGCGTACGAATGCGGCTTGGGTGGAGGGTCAGACCTAAAGTGTTTTTAAGAATGAATGAAAGTGGCTGGTGATGAAGAAGAAGTTTTGTTGGCGATGAAGAAGAAGAAGAAGATGGCCAAAGACAGTGGCCAATGAAAATAGCTGGAGAAGGCGAGAGAGAGAGAGAGAGAGAGAGAGAGACCGGCAACAGCGATTGACGGAGATGTAGGTGGTCGGGAAAGGTAGTTGGTCGTGTTGGAGAAGTAGCGGGAGGGGTGGCCGAAGGAGATTGTCGGCAGCAGCTGAGGAAGAAGAAACCTAGTCTAATACCATGTTAGAAGAGATGGAGAAAAGTGGAACAAGTCTATTATGCCTAAACAACTTATATAAATGACCCTTTGAGTTTACATATAGAACATGATAAGTATACATATATGTCTATACATATATATACATGTATATATATATATACAATACAACAATACATCTAACAAAGGAAAGGGGAAGGCAAATGATATATATATATATATATATATTTAAGTTTCATAAGAGATATGATCTGATCTATTAGATTCAAATATAGAAGATTGGCCATTTAGTGGAAAAGGAATCTCCAAGCTAATGAAGTATAATCTATTAGCCTCGCTAAACTATAAAAAAGGATCTTCTTCTTTAAAGTAAAAATTTTTTATAAAAAAATTTCACAACTAAAATACCCTTTCTCCTCCTTAGAAAAGTATGCTTATTCAATCATCAAAAAGTTTCTTCAAGCTCCAACACCAACAATGCCTTTCTTCTTATTTGTAAGGAATCTTAACAAAGAGGTAAAGCTATTGACCGACCTCAATCAAGGAGATTGGAAAGTGCTACAAGGAGATGCAAAAATGAATATAATTTGCATTGCCAATAATGCAAGATTTTTTGTCATCATCATCCTCATCATTTCATTTGACTCATTCCACGATCTTTACAAATTAACAACTACACCACATCACGTGGTTACATCACCTCTTAAAATTTTAATTTTTATAACTGCTCTTATACCAGCTATCCATTCATAATTAACCAGCGAATCACCCCTTTCACTTGAATCAAACCACAAAGTTATTTAGTTTCATAGATATGCCTATGTCTACTCGCATTGCTAGTTTGAGTAGCATCAACCTCAACTATTCTTCGCTCATGCTTACGAGAGGATATTCAATGAAAGTTATTCCTTCTCAAACACTAGAACTTGCAGGAGGCCATAGGAAAGGCTAAACTAGTTGAAGTTAAGTGTAATGCTACCCGAACATCACTAAATCGCTCGTATGGTGCCAAACCGGTTGTGACTTCCTCGCCACCATTACAGGTACTAAGCGCAACCAAACTCTCATCACTTCCAATTAAATGGTTATCACCCACAGAGATGGTCTTGAGGAGAGAAAAAGGTTTGTGTTTTAATTTTGATGTCAAGCTTGTACCATGAATCTCTACCATCCACCCCTAATTTCTTAAAACCTCTTCCAATCCCTAGCACAATCTGAAATTCTATTTCCCTTGACATCATCATGAACTTTCTTTTCTCAAGCATAGCCAAGCACAAATTTTCTATAATAACTTATAAGGCCGAGAAAACCACACAACCATTTGAGAGATCCAGTCTGGGCCACTCTTGTATTGTTGAGATCTTATCAAGATCTACATAAGACAAAAGACATAGAAGAGAAAAAAATTGTATAGCTAACACAAGAGGAAATTGAATATTCTTGGAGAATGAAACTCAATATGGGTTTTCAGATGTATATATGACATTACATCATCAAATTCTAATTTATAGACTTAACCTAAACAAACTTCTCCTAAAAAAACTCAACTACTTAACTAATCATAAGAGTCTTATGGAGAGCAAAATGCTCCTTTATTAACAACTCATAGCCATCTTCCAAAATTATGGAAACTTAATTTTAACCAATTGAAGAAGTAAAACTAAGATACTACCAACACAAACAGAGAAACCAAGTGAAATGCACTAATCTATAACACTTTCCCTTAGTGCATACTTACGACTAATAACTCCAAGAGATACTCTAAAACATTTAACTTTGGTTTTCCCAAGGCCTTTGCAAATATGCCTTTAACTATTGGTGTTGACTGAAGACTTTAACTGAAGACTGTGATAAGTTGGTGTGTTGTCACAAGATATGGTCACAATCTATGGACCATGTTGTATATCTACAGCAGCATGAACACATAAGATTAGATATCATGTTTTGGACTAACTAAAAGCTAGTGTCTTGATGAAGTTAAGTGTGTAAATCTATACAAGAGATGATGAAGAATGTTGTCCTTGTACTAGGAGTCATGGAAACACTTTTTGTTGTTTTGTATGTTCTAAAGTATATGTATGTTGTGTAATGTTGTTAGTTTTCCTTTAAGAAAGAAGAAGTTACTTCAAATGATTATTATCTAGTTCAGTGAGCGTGTTGCTGCCCTTTTGCTTCTCTGTTATTCTTACGTGAACTAGTGATATCAGAGCTATTTCTCTGTTTCCTCTCTCCTTGAACCTCCACCTCTATATCACTCTTCACTAAACAAGTTTCAGTATGGCTGAAAATAGGTTACCACCTTTGCCAGTATTTGATGGGGAAAGGTACCGTTAATGGAGCATTATGATGAGGACTCTGTTTCATTCTCATCATCTTTGGGATTTAGTTGAAAAAGGGATTTTGGAGAAAAAAATGAAGCCAAGACAAAGGAGAAAAAAAAAGAGGTTTTAAAGCTCTTTACCTAATTTAAAAAGTAGTGAATCAGTCATTGTTTTCCCAAATAGAAGCAGCTGAAACTTCAATGGATGCTTAGAATAGATTGAAAAGGCAATATCAAGGTGATCCCAAGATCATGGTGGTGAAGCTTCAATCATTACAACAGGGCTTTGAGAACCTTTGCATCATAGGCAATGAGGGTATTCTGGATTATGTGACTCATGTCGGAGAGTTGGTGAATCAAATGAGGGTGTTCAGTGATATTGTTTCTGAAGCTATGATGGTTGGGAAAGTTCTAAGAAGTATGGGAGCTAGATACAATCACATAGTTATTGTAATTGAGGATTCGAGGGACATCACCAAGCTCACATTAGATGAGCTCACAGGGTCGCTGTCTTCTTACAAAGCATGCTTGATTAGCCAGTCTAATCAAGGGGATGAAAAGGTCCTTCATGTAATAAATGAACTATCTTTATTGAAGGAAGTGGACAGGAATCCATCTAGAGGTCGAGGAAAAGGTTAGTTCAGAGGATCTAAACAAGGAAGAGGAAAAAGGGAACATAACAAAACAATAACAAGGAGGTAAACAGAGGGTGTTTTGGAGTAGCATCCAATATCATCATTTGTAAAAGGTATGGCCATATTAAAGCTCATTATTGGTCCAGCGACAAATCAGTAGAGCATCGGGCTTTAATGGTAGCAGAAGAGAAGGAGAAAGAAGTTACCAATCTATTTATGGTGCTCAACAAAGGAGGAAACCCAGGAAACTTGGTGTGGATCATCAACAATGGTTGCTCTAACCACATGACTGGAGAGAAGAGTCATTTCATAAATCTTGATGAATCGCAAAAGCTTAAGGTCAGGTTGGGCAATGATAAGGAGCTTGCAGTCGAAGGGAGAGGGAATGTCGCCATCAGCATAGATGGGGGACGTGTGAAGCTCCTCCATAATGTCCAGTTTGCAACTGGTCTTGCCACAACTTGTTAGGTGTGGGACAGCTGACTAGCGAGGGGATTTTCCGTTGTGTTTAATGGAGATACATGTTCCATATTTGAGAAAGCCTCTAGCGAGCTTATGATAAAGTTAAGCAAATGGAAAACAACATGATCCTGTTGAGTTTTCCTAGGTCTGGAGAAGTCAACATGGCTGTGAAGAAAATGATGAAGATATGGTGTGGCACCAGCATTTTGGCCATTTAAACTTCTAGAGTTTTAGTGTGCTTGAATTGAGAGATTTGGTAACTGGGCTTCTGGCGATAGTGTAGAGAAAATTATGTGAGGCGTGCATTCAAGGTAGACATGCACATGGTCCATTTTCTACTGGAGGATCGCACGGGGGAAAGGGGGAGTGAGTGTTTGTATTATGTCCACATCAATCTCTGTGGACCAATGCAAGTAGAGTCAGTGGGCGGCAACAAATATCCGTTTCTATTAGTGGATGACTTTTCTCATTTGACTTGGAGTTATTTTCTCAAGTCAAAAAGTCACATTTTTGAAACCTTTGTGAAATTCCAGATGTTGGTGGAGAGGCAAACTGGAAACAAAATCAAGGTTATATGATCTGACAGGGATGGCGAATTCGTGTCATGCGAGTTTAATGTTTATTGTATGAAGATGGGAATTATGCACAACTAACTCCACCATATACACTGCAGCTCAATGGGACCATTGAGCAGAGAAGTCATGTTGTAATAGAGAAGATCCGATGCTTGTTGAAGAATAGTGGCATGTCGTTCTCTTTCTAAGTGGAGGCAATAGCGACTACAGTTTACTTGATGAATATCTCACCTATTGATGCTATGCCAAACAAGACCCCGTATTAGGCTTGGATGGGGGTGAAGCAAAATGTGAGCCATCTGAAAATTTTTGGTTGCATAGCTTTTGCGCAGGTTCCTTTGCAGAAGAGGTTGAAACTTGAAGACAAGTCTGAGAGGTGTGTGGTTTTAGGCTATTGTTTGGAAACAAAGACATACAAGTTGTTTAATCCTATCACAGCTAAAGTAATATTAAGCCGTGATGTTGTGTTTAAAGAAGATGAACATTGGGATTGGAGTTTTGTCTCTAAGAGCTCAGCTATATATGCTTGGGAGGATCCTTTCATTGTTGATCAAGATGATGGTGAAACTAAAGATGAGAGTCAAGGGAATTCAACAAACTCAATGGCTAGTCAAGATCACTCTTCTCAATATTCAATAGCATTTGGACTAAATCCGCAGCCATTTGATGAACTTGAAGCTGTATTAGATGGTGATACCCTTCCACGGAAGACACGCCAGCTAAGTGATATCTATAGTAATTATTCATTTTCTTTGAGTGTAATTGATCCAATGTCCTTTAAAGAGGCTGTCAAGTTGCTATGTTGAGTTCAATTTAACAAAATGATACATGGGAATTGGTGGGTCTATAATGTCCTACTGAGAAGAAGATTATTGGGTTGAAGTGGGTCTATAATACCAAGTTCAAGGCCAATGGAGAAATTTAGAAGCTCAAGGTAAGAATTATAGCCAAATTGGTGAAGAAGAAGGAGGTTCACAGCATAGGATTTAGGTTGAGGGATAACTAGCTACGAATAGCTGGGGATGGATGATCTGAAGCTTCAAGAATTCTAACCCGTTGTCCGAACAATCGCAGAACCACAAACCAGAAACTAATCCACACAAAACTCACCGAAGTGTAGAGCACGAATTAGGAGAAAGCCGAAAACTTTTTCTCTTGCGAATCTGGGAGAACTCACAAGAACAATAATAGTAAGATAACTCTTATTTCGTGAATAATAATCAAAGTTCTATCCTTCAAAAGAGAACGCACAAGGCTATTTATAGGCAACTTAAACTTGGGATACAAGAAAACTATCTAATTAAAATTGTCTAGGGAATCAATCTAAAAATAGAAATAAAAATTTGCAAGGAAAACAATCTAAAAATAGGAAAATAAAATTGGCTAGAAAATCAATCTAAATATGGGAATAGTATCCCGTGGGTACTATAGCATGTGAAGATAACAGGCGAATCTCTCTACTCTTAATCTTGGAATATTTGATTTTCTAATTGATTGGGATTTGATTTTGTTTCCTTCCAGAAATTGGGTTGGTTTAGAAAAGAGATATTTTGAGGCTGATTTATCATAAAAGAAAATCACATCTCTCTTTGTTTACATAGGGCCAGCGAAGATATGCACAATTTTCTTCTTGGACGTGCACGTGAGTGTGGGGGTCCACACGTGGCGTAGCTCCAAATGCTTCTCTCTTGCTATCCTCTTGTTTAACTAAGTCTGAAATTATTTCCTGACTTCAGGTACACCTAAGTACAATTAAGGTAGAAGAAATTGAAAACACCACCATTTCAATATAATTAAAGAATAAGCTTAAGTTAGCGTTCACCTAGTTTTGGATTTGTTTACCGCGGTTTCATGTAAATAGTCTTTGATATGCTTCTTCTTCTATACCAGCTGAAGTATTACCATCAGTAGGTGGTGTAGTTGGCATGGGAGTGATGTCCTCATCACAAAGGGTATGCACAATAGCTGGGAGTTGATATTGAAGATGTCTTCGCACCTGTGACACATTTGGAGATGGTGTGTTTCATGTTCGCACTGATAGCTCGGAGAGGTTGGTGTTTATATCATCTTGACATCAAATCGGCATTCCGAATAGGGAGATTGTTAAAGAGGTCTTTATAGAGCAACCATTGGGGTTTGTAATAGAAGGGAAGGAGCACATGGTGTACAAGCTCCACAAAGCTCTGTATGGGCTAAAACATGCCCCAAGGGCCTGGTATAGCAAAATTGATAGCTACTTTGTGTTGTAGGGCTTCAAGAGGAGCTATAACGAATACACACTCTATAAGAAGGTTGTAGAGAGGTGATGTTCTTTTGTTGTGCATATATGTGGATGATATGGTATGTTTGAGTTCATCAATTGGCTTGATTAATGAGTTCAAGTCAGAGATGCGGAAGTAATTTGATATGACTGATCTAGGCTTGTTAAGCTATTTTTTAGGAGTTGAAGTGTTGCAAGATGAGAAGGGAGTGTTTATTATATAGAGGAAGTGCACTTTGGATCTTCTAAGGAGATTCAACATGCATAACTGCAAAGCTTCTTCAACTCCTATGTACATAAATAAGAAGTTTCAATGTGATGATGGTTTTGGAGATGCAGAGGATGGAAGATATAGGAACTTAATTGTTAGATTAATTTACCTAACACACTCTCGGTTAGATATCTCATACATTATGGAAGAACTCTCAAGGTATATGGACAGACCATCCCGATTTCATGTAGGAGCAGCCAAGCGAGTCCTTAGATACCTCGCAGGGATTGATGGACTATGGATTGAACTATACACACGCAAGTGAGTGTAGTTGGTGGGTTTCTCCTATATCGATTGGGGAGGCAACATGGATGATCAGAAGAGCACCACAGGAGTTGTTTTCAGCCTAGGATTGGGCGTGATCACGTGGATGTCAAAGAAACAAGAGGTAATAGCACTCTTGACGATTGAGGCTGAATACATAGCCAACTCTTCTCCTGCATGTCAGTGTTTTTAGTTAAGAAAGCTCATGAAAGACTATAAATTAGATGCAAGTAGTGTAACTATCATCTGGGTTGATAATAAGTCCGCAATTGCTATTGCAAAGAATCCCCTAACACCATGGAAGGACAAAGCACATAGACGTTAAATTTTACTTCATTTACAGTATGATTGGTAAAAGAACAATTGTTGTGAAGCATTGCAGCACAGAGGAACAACAAGCTATTATACTCACTAAGGCTTTAGGAGTTAAGCAACATGTTGTGTTGAGAAGTTTGATAGGTGTTTGTAATCTCCAGCTAAGGGGGAATTTGTTGGTGATGACTGAATACTGTGATAAGCTGGTGTGCTGTCATGGGATATGGTCACAATCTCTGGACCATGTTGTATATCTACACCAGCATGGACACATAAGATTAGCTATCATGTTTTGGACTAACTAAAAGCTAATGTCTTGATGAAGTTAAGCATGTGAATCTATACAAGAGATGGTGAGGAATGTTGTCCTTGTACCAGGAGTCCTGGAAACATTTTTTGTTGTTTTGTATGTTCTAAAGTATATGTATGATGTGCAATGTTGTTAGTTTTCCTTTAAGAAAGAAGAAGTTACTTCAAATGATTATTATCTAGTTCAGTGACTATGTTGCTGCCCTTTTACTTCTCTCTGATTCTCAAGTGAGCAGTAACTTGAACATTTGTGGAAATTCCCTTCAGCTCAATTTCTTGATCCAACATCTTTTCTCGAATGTAATGATGACGAACTTCAATATGCTTTGTTCATGTATGGAAAACTGGATTTGATACAAGTCTGATGATACTTTTATTATCACATTGAATCTGTACAACATAGTCAACTAAATCAAAAATATCCCCCATCAACTGCTTTAACTAAATTAATTATTAAGCTACCATCATTGCTGCTATATATTCGGCTTCAATGCTCAAAAAACAACAGTGGATTGCTTCTTACTGCACCATGAAATAGTTGTAGAACCAATTCTGAAATAGTATGATGAAGTTGATCAGTGGTCATCTGCATTACATTCCAAATCTGCGTCAGGATAGCCTTTCAACAAAAAATGATCACCCTTCATGTACAAAGGACCATGATCAATACTCCCCTTACATAATGTAGAATACTCTTGGCATCATCTAAATGAGAAAGTTCTTGGATTTTGCATGAATTGGGAGATGACGTCAACAAAATATGCAAGCTCAAGTCTTGTGATAGTTAAATAAATTAAACTACCAACAAGTTGTCCGAATTTTCTTTCATCCTTTAAATGTTTCCCATTATCTTTTATCAGCTTGAGGTATGGCTCCATTAGAGTGGCTTTTTCTTTTGACTCCCCAATGCCAAAATGTCGTACAAGCTTCTTTGCATATCCTTTTTGAGAAATGAAATATCATTGATATGATCTTTCAACTTCTAGACCAAGAAAGTAACCAACCTCTCCCATGTTCTTCATCTCAAAATGTACAACTAGTTCATCTTTTAGCACATTAGAAATTTCAGCTTCATTGTCTCCTGTAATTATCATATCATCCACATACAATAGAACTAGCAAATGCACATTTAATTCTAATTTAGTGGACAAATAGGAAACTACCTTAGAAACTTTGAATCCATGAAATATAAAGTATTGAGCAACTTTACCATACCAAGCAAGTGGTGCTTGTGTAAGACTGTATAACTCCTTCCTCAATTGATAAACATGGTGAGGATATTGCTTCAAAACATAACCTTTTGGATGCTCCATGAATACTTCATTATCCAATTCTCCATAGAGGAACCCATTCTTTACATCAAGCTTCCATAATTTCCAATTTTTAAAAGTTGCAAGAGAAAAAATGGATCATAGAGTTATCATTTTTGCAACTCTGCTGAATGTCATCTTATAATCTAATCCATAGCTTTAAGAAAATCCATGAGCCACAAGCCGAGCTTTACATCTATCAATAGTCCTGTTTGATATCCTCTTTAAAAGGTAAACCCATTTACAAGTAATGGCCTTGCAATTTTCTAGGTTTAACTCCAACTCTTTTGTTTGATTCTTGTTCAAAGCCTCAATTTCTTCTTGTATAGCAGCTTTCCATTCTAGATAGTCTTTGGCTTCCTTATAGCTTGCTGGTTCTTCACCTACTACTCTAGCAAAGAAACATGATGTAATGGTGCACTGATTGATTTGCACCTCATAATTTTGGAGATAACTTGGTTGTCTTTTCTCTCTTGCAGATCTCCTTTGAACTTGGTGTTCACAAAAATCTGAACTTGTGGTGTTTGAAGCTGGGCATTCACTTTTGTTTGAAGCCTTTATGTCATTTTTTGGATACAACTAAAAATTCTCTTTATCATCATTAAGAATTCTTCTTGAATGGAAGTTTTTTGTGCAAAATAATAAGAGGACACTTCATTGAACACCTCATCTCTAGAAGAAACAAATTTCTTTGTTTCTGGATTGATTCACTTCCCACCCTTTTTCTGTATGAATCATAGCAAAAAAGTATGCACTTCTTTGCTTTTTAAGTCAAGCTTAGTTCAGTTAGATTTTGTAATATGAACATAACAAGTTAAACCAAATACCCTAAAAGTAATTTATTCATCATATAAAAACTCAAGAGGAGATTTCTCTTTACCTTGCCATGGAGGCAGGCAATTTATCACACAACATGCATATTGAACGGCTTCAACCCAAGGCTCTCGAGGGAGATTCTTATCACGTAACTATGAGAGACTCATAGTTACAAGATGAGCTATCTTCCTTTCAGAGGTGCCATTCTGCCGAGGGGTATTTGGACATGTCATTTGTCGTGAAATACTGAAAGAAATTTTTAGACATATCTCCTCCATTGTCTCTCCACAGGAATTTTATCTTCTTCACAAATTCCCTCTCTACAGCATTTTTAAATCAGGCAAACTTTGATAATGCTTCACTCTTCTCCTTTAAGAATTTTACCTAAGTGTACCTTGAAAAATCATCTACCAACACCATGACGTAACAATATCCACTATGGCTCGATGTTTTTGTTGGTCCTATCAAGTCTATATGAACCAAATCAAACATGGCAGATCTGCAATTTGGTGGCTTCATGAAAGAAAGGGCGATACGAGTTGTCAAATTGACATCCTTGACAAATTACATCTTCATGGACATTTTGCAAAGTTGATATGGCATTGACCAGCTTCTTTGAAGAGATTGACTACAACAATTGGTAGCCTAAATAGCCCAACTGAGCATGACAAATTATTGTGCTCTCAGTTTAACTTGTCTTCTCCACGCAGGCTTCTCTTGCTGACATAACAAACAAAGAACCTTTTCTCTCTGCAGAGGTAACAACATCAGCAGATATAGTCTTCACATTTTCAAGTATTTTTACATCTTTAGGTCCAAACAAAACATATTTTCTAGATTCTGTAATTCGAGAAACTAAAACTATATAAATTTCTTTTCAAACCTGGAACATGAAAGACATCATTTAGCTCAACCATACTTTTGTCATCCGTACCAATCTCCACTGCTCCTTTTGCCACTAGATAAGATGAATTATTAGTTGTGACGATGACTCGCTCTCCTTTGTGTTGACATGCCTACGAGAGTAGTGAATCATTTCCGATTATGTGATGAGAGTAACATGAATCAATGATCCATTCTTTTTGTGTATATCATGATTAGAAAGTGCTTAATCTTGTACTAATTTAACAGTAACATCGTTTCATCCTTTAACTACCTCTATAGTGATGCATTGCTCCCATTTCAACTGATTTGCAACTTCATCTTCACTTGCAACATTTACTTTTGAAAGCTTCACTCTATAATTTTTCTTGATATGCCCAACTTTACCACATCTGTAACACTTGACAATATTTCAATTTTATGAGCTGTCACCAGAAGCTTTTCCTACATTTTACCTTTCTTTGTTATTCTTGTTTCCTACTAGTGTGTTTTTCTTGTTATGTTTTCCGTTTGAGAGGATAACCTCCTATGAATTAAAGGTCTTTGACATTTGTTTTGTTAAAGCCTCTTAGTTAGAAAGTAGACTTTCTAATTCTTCAACTGATGGTTAATTTGCCTATCCTTGAATGGAGATGAGAAAGGGAGTAATTGCAATTAAATATAGATCAAAACCTAGTATTATTGTACTAAGGGATTTCAAAAACATAACAGGTGCTCTATCGATTCGCCCTAATACCTAATCTCATACTACTATAGAATTGAATCTCTTCTAATCCTACTTTCACACAATTGCATAGATATCTAGGAAATCCCTAATAGAAATCGGAGCTCTCACTACACATCTCTCAAGGAAGAATCGCAAGTGGCCTATCTCTAGCGTACACTCATGATTCTCTTCAATCATGAGTGATATCATGCGATGAATCTCTTGATTTGAATCACGCAATCAAAATGAAACAACCACTCTTCTTACTCTAAATCAATGATATAAAGACATAGATGACCCCAACAAGCCAAAAGAAATCTATATTAAAAGCAATATCAAGATAAAATCATCCCAAGTTACATCAAACACTACAAGAAATTATATTTTTAGTGATAATCAAAGTTGCTACTAAAAGCAACAGTTTTAGTCACTAATATTAATGGTGACTAATTTTTGAGGCCATCACATGCTGTCATTAGTACTTCCGTAGTAAATACAATAGTGACCACTTAAGAAATATGGTCACAATTACGCAAAAAATTTTGTGACCAAATTGTTGTCACTAAAAAAGTTTAATATTTGCAACATAACTATGTGGCCACAAGTACTCATAATTTTGTGGCCAAATTGTTGTCATTAAAAATGTAAGTATTTGTGACAAAACTATATTATAACAAAAACCTTATTATTTGTGTTAATTTTATTGACACCAAAAGATACTAAATAGTGGCAAACAAAGTGGTCACAATAGTTTAAAAAATATAAAGTTATATCTTAGATAATTTTATCACAAAAGACAAATTTTTAGTAGTGAAATATTGTCACGCAAGCAAATAAAAATATTTAATATTATATAAAAATAAATAAATATCATCAAAATGTACAAAATTCTAATTTTGAATTTATAAAATTCAGAATTTTAATATCTAAAATACAAATATTAAATTATCTTTTTTCAAAAAAAATAAAAGTTATCCTAAACTATTCTCTAATCCAAATTTAGAGATGAAGTACTCCGCTTGAACCTCCTTCTTGTTTTGCAGACTCCTCTTGGAACAAAAATATTATTCTCTCTTCTTGATGCTTATTTCGCATATATAGCAAAAATAATAATTTTTAAAATTGTAAAAAAATTCTAATTTAATTACAACTTTCATACCATTATTTCTTCTCAATTGGAAGAGATCCACCAAGTTCCATGTTAAGTTTGCCTTTTATTATTTTCAATAGATAAAAAATCATTAGAAAAGAAAAATAACACAATCAAAATCTAAACAACATATTATGAAACCTATGATTTAAAAGCATCAAAAGAAGAAAACATTAACAAATAACCATCTTTGAAAAGAATTCAATAAATCAAACTTTGAAAATAAAAAAGATAAAATAACATAATGATTATCTCTTATCCATCGCATATACTAACTAAAAGAATTTACGAAAAGGAAAAGAAGCAAATCTTTTGACCATCAATAATATGCATGTCTACATCTAAAGCTAGTTGAGTCACTGTGAGTCACCGAATCAAATGATGCTAAATCATTGTCACCAATGAGGCCACACTCTCTCCCGAAGATAGGAAAAAAATTCCCTCATAACTCTTCAAAGAGGCTTTTTAAAATAACAAAAATCGGGATTTCACACACCCATGTGGATTTTCCACATGGGCATGTGGACTCTCTGTTTCTCTGAATTTCACACTACGGGATCACTAACAGCTACAATACCATGAACAGTACTTTGCTAAGTAATTACTACAGTGATCCCAAATTCCTCTTTTTCCAATGAGGCCACACGGTTGGGCGCACACCCATGTGGTAGGTCATGTCACTTCTTCTCTTTCGAATGTGTTGATGACGCTCTTGAAAACTCTGCACAAGCTGGAACATGAGTTTGTGACTGCCCTTGAGCACTTCCAATTTGTAGATAGATTTGCACACTCTTGTAAGTTGGCACACACCCTCATGTGTTTGATCATGGCTCGTGTCTTGACCCTTATTCCACACAAGATAATCCTCAAAATCTGCGTTTATGACCTATTTTCACTTCTTTTCTTCTTATACTACCTCCACAACCCTGAATGCATAAAAGAACACAAAAACACACGAATGAAACATAAAACCAGATAAAAGCAATGTTCATTGTAAGTAAAACATACTCAATAACATGCATACACAAGCACTTATCATTGATGCATTCTCCACAAGTGTACGGATTGTAACAACTAATAAAGTGGTAGCCCGGGAGGGGTAGGGTTGTCAAACGACAGGGATTGGACTTCCAGTACTAATTGCTCTTCTAATCTCTAGTAGGTCAAGCAATGGTTGGTAGCAAGAATCATTAAATGGTTGTTTGCTCACCCGCAAGTGTACAAGGTCGCCAAGTAATACCTTGAGCGAGGGCCCAAGGATCGTATTCCACGGGACTAAAGAGCTCCTATTACTCCTCCATCACTTACTTTCTAACCTTACAACTTAAACATGGTATACTACTCTAATACATGCGAGAATGCAAATAAATCGCAAGTATAACAATTCCAAGGCAAGAAAGGAGATCACAAGAGTAATGATGATATAAATAGGCCTAGGGATGTGGATCCCCAAGAAGGGTCATCATGATATATGGATGCATAAGAATAACATAGCAAGGGTGATTTAGACCGATGGATCTCAACATTAATTCAACCCCAATTTTTCGGCGGTCAAACCCTAATCCCATATGAATGATGACAAGGATCTCTTCCTAATCACATTCCTACGATCGCATTAAGAGTAGGGAGATCACGCGATAAAGATACACTTAACCTAAGTTTATCCTCATGGTTCAGAGGGGCTACTGACATCCAATTTCTCAGTATGTTGGTCAAAGAATACCCCTTTTAGCTCAATAAAGATCTAGTACATGCGAGTAGATCACATCTACATGTACAACTCAACAAAGAACTAAGGATTTCTCCAACTAATAGTTCTAGGCATGAAGAATAATGAGCCAAACCATAAATCACACCAATGCATTCCAAATAAAAGTATAGCATCCAAAATACATGATGAATCCCCCAAGGTTCACCTACATCCGGTGGCCTTGGGGGTCTAGTGTGCCATCATACAAACAAGTATAACAAACTCAAGAAAAACAAGAAACAAATGCATAAATGACACTCCCTACACCGAATGATGATGAAGATGAACAATGCCGGTTGAATGACGCTTCCTCTAGCCCAAAGAATACTGAATGCTCTTCCTCCTTTGATGATGAAACTCTCCCCTTGAAATCCAAGCTCTTGATCACCTCCAAGCCTCAAGCCAAGCTCCACCAAGATGATGTCTTCGTTTCTTCTCTTCTTCCCTAAGTGTTGGCTGCCAAAAAGTTTTCAAGAAAGCCTCCCAAATCCTCTCTTATACCCCCCCCCCAAGTATACTCCTTTTAAATCAGCCCGTATGCCCTTCAAAATGATACTCGAAATTCCCCCAAATGCGTTCCATACCGGGTCCATACTGCCTTAATGAGAAGGTCCATAATGCCTCAATGAGGGGGTCATTGAGGCAGTATGAACTAGGTAAACTCCATTCTAGCTCTCGTAATAGTATCCATACTGGGTCAATGAGCTCCTCATTGACCCAGTATGCCTTCAAACAAGTTCTTTTCCTTCTCTGGCTACAGTATCTATCCTGGGGTCAATTCAGGGCAGCATTGAGGCCGTATGGCTTGGATCAGTTCCTGACTGGAAAACTCTACAGGTGCTACAGTTGCAGCTACAAATGATCTTGTTACAATGTTGATGCTACAGTACTGCTGCTACAATACTCCAACTGCAGTAATCTACTACAGTGAATACGCTATAGTACCACGACCTGCTTTTCTTTTCTTTTTTGCCCAAATCATATCTTCGTGTCCTCCATGGCTTTTTCATGCCCCGTGAAGCAAATAATATCCGATTAAGCATGAAACGGGCATCAATTCTTATAAAAATACATGCTAGAGGTAACAAATACATATACTAAAATACATACATTTAGACACTTATCACTAAACAAGATAAAAAGATAAAAGGGTGGAACTATCAGGTATACTAGGATCAAGTTTTCAACAATAAGAGAGCAATGCCTTGGGACATATATGCTTTAGTGTACTGGCTTGCGTCTAATGTCTACCATGTACGTCCTAAGATCCTTGCGGGTGCTCAAAAGCAATGTTGCATCTACGATTGTCAAATATGGCATGTTTTGCAAGTATAACTACTGGAAACATACACGCTAAGTTTTGCAATTATACAAAGTAATCACAACTACGATAACCCACACGCGCCAAGTTTTACACAAACAACTACGCATATCAAGCACGTCAAGTTACGCACCACATGAATAAACATAAGAACGCATCAGAACTCTGTATTCATTAAAAACAAGTAGTAAAAGTACACTAAGCAACATAGTTCAACATCTCAGGGCACCGTGGAACGGTTAGCCCCTAATGATTTCATATAACTAAGAAGAGAAATGAATGTACTAAGGTGAGAAATCATGACTTCCCCCTTTTACAAAATCTCCTTAGTTGTGCTTCAAAAGCTTCATGGATGAGCTAACTCCATTTCTCTTGTACCTCCAACTCAACCTTGATTCTCCATAAAATATGTCAAACAAAAGATGCCCCATAAACCCTAGATCTGGGAGATAACATGGCTTGAACACAGTCATGCTCAGGCCGTGCTCTTCTATAGACTTCTGAGCGAATCAGCTAAGTGTCATGCAGAGAAAATCACTGGGAGAGCACAGTCATGCTCTACCCGTGCTTGGCTTGGAAGCACTCCCATACTTGTCAGTTACTTAGGCTCCTTCAAATAGTGATAATCACAGGGAGAGAGCACGGTCGTGTTTTGCCTGTGCTTGGCTTAAACACTTAGAAAAATATGCTTTCTTTGGTCGATTTCCTCCCGATATCTCTCCTATTAACTTTGAACCCTAAAGTCCTGTATCATGAACAAACATACCCAGAATAGCATAGAATATATCCAAAAAGTGCCAAAAGACAAGCAAAAGTATGAATTGGGAGTAAGTAAAACACGATATGAATTGGTGTCATCAGATATCAATCTTTTTAAAATTTATTTAAAAAAAATTAATATTATCAATTAGATTTTGTTTTATTAAATTTTATTAAATATCTATTTAATTTTAATTTTTAATTAATTTTTTTTCTCTAATACTATAAATCTTACGCATGATCTAAATAAAGTCATGTTGAACATTTAAGAAATTTTGAGGGATTAATATGGTCGCTCGCTTTTTAACCAAAACAAAAAAAAAACATTACAAGTTATATTTCTTTAAGGTCGGTTTGATTATTTTTAGATATTTAATAAAATAAATAATCTTACAAAATCCCAAAAAATATATTAAACAAAAGTTTTATATCTTAAAGATATATAAATTTTAAATCTTTGAAAATATAAATATTGAGGATTAGGTATAAATTTGGAGAATATATATATTTTTTTACATTGATTTTTATCTTGTATTTTAAGAAATATTTTAAATTTTGAAATTTTTTTTAAAAGTTTTTATATATACATGTATCCAATTTCGTCCCTAAAATATGTCAAACATACTTTACGTATTAATTTTCTCAGGGTTTCGATTTGCGCTCCAAGGAGAAGACTTTCATGACCACAATGGTAATCTTGTTTTTATGACAATATTTATAAGACACTCACAAAAACTAAAATATTGAGCAAGGAAAAATATTATTGTCAAAACAAATGAAAATATTAGTGACAACAATATTTGTAATCACATTAATATATATATTTCTTTCCCACCAAAATTACTTTGGCACCAAATTTGATATACTTACAGTGACAAACTTTAGTCACAAAAAGAATGCGACACTATTATTAATATATTAATAATGACAATGTAATTGTGAGAGATTCTAAATCGTCACAATTGTAATTGTATTAGTGACAAAAAAAATAAATCATCACAATTAAGTTAAACTATAGTGTCAATTAATTATTTTTTGTCACAAAAACCTCACATTTGTGGCAAAATGAGAGATAGCCACAAAAAAATTGCCACTAAATGTCTTAATTCTTGTAGTGAAATCTGAACACCAAAGAAAGTTACCCATCCATGGGGTTCATGTTCATCTCAAAGCAATAGAAATAAAACCCTAGAACACTATTTATAGAAGAAAAACCCCCTTCTTAATGTCTTTAAAGTAGGAATGGATATGAGCCTATATCATTGCCTTTGATTGTCACTCTGGTGACTACTTTGAGCTCTTTATTCTTCCTTTGATTCACCTCGAAACCCTAGCCGTCGTCCAAAGGTCACTTTATGGCGGACTCTTTATATGCGATGCTAAATATGTGCAAGTAACAACATGCGAATATGCAATTAGTATTACAATTGGTACGTTAATACCGCAAGTGTGCGGGTCGTCAAGTAATATCTCGTGGGTGAACATGAGGATCGTATTTCCCTAAGAACAGCGAGAGGCTCCTATTACTTCCTTTTCACTTAATCAATAGCCTAAACGTTTACGTTCTTTCTTTAATCTACTTCTACAATATATTACACAATACAATTGGAAAAGAGTTTAGAGGTTGTATGATCTTTATCTTGAGTATTACTAATGGTAGGCGTTTAGTGTGACAATTGTGTTCTAGAATTGGACCAGGGGAATTCAAAGATCTACTCATCCCAAATCCCTTGGTAACTAGGTCTAAAATTATGATCTAATTAGCACTTATCACCTTCCCAAAATCTGGCTCTTTGAATAACTTTTTTAGCTTTTTATTTATGTCCCTAGAAATCGGGCAAATACACGGGCAAGTACACAAGCCGTGTACTTTGCCCGTGTAGATCTCTGGACAGCTCGAAACTAAGATTCTTGGTGGTACACGACCGGGTGTACACAACCATGTATCTCTTCATCTGGTCGTGTATATCTCTGGATGATTCTGCTTCTCAGTTCTTGAGATGCATGGGTATGTGTCTTGCTTCAGCCCGTGTTCTCATCTTGACCATGTTCCTTAGATTCCTTGATGTACACGGGCTTGTACATCATATGCATGTTTGTGTTCTTCTCAGGAGGACTTAAGTCTGGGGAGTGCACGGTCAAGTACGTGGCCATATGCATGGATCGTGTATTTCTCTAGATACTCAGTATTGCCGATACTCTGAAGGATACACAGGCAAGTAGATGGGTATGTACTGTGCCCATCTATTTCTTTGAATGTTGTTTTCAAAGCCCTGTTTTGCTCTCTATTTCATACTTTGGCTGGATTGTGCTTCATTTGCCCTAAAAGTATAAATGAGACAAACTAAGTATCAAATAATCCATAAAAATACTCTTGAAGACCACTTAAGTGCAAAATATAATAAATAAGATATGTATGATGTAGCACTTATTAATCTCCTTCAACAAGATGAACAAAACTTGATAGACAAAAAAAGGAAAGAACTGTAAAAAGGCTTCAACAAAGCTTTGATACCATAATACAAAAGATATAGAAGAGAAAAATTGTATAGCTAACACAAGAGGAAACTGAATATTCTTGGAGAATGAAACTCTATATTAGTTTTCGGAGGTATATATATTGTTAAATATTGGCTTGATATCCTTCAAATCTTGATCTCTTTTAATCTAATGGTCTAGATTGCTCTATTATTTATATAGGGTTATGTTTGTTGGATGTTGTGTAATGAGAAGAAAAAGAGAGAGAGAAATAGAGAGGGTGAGTTCTTTTATATTTGGAGAGTGGAAAGAGTGAAGGTGTAGAGGAGAGCTCTTGTTCTTGCTTGATTTCATTAAAACAAGGTAAGACCCTTGTTTTTGAGGTAAGACTAGTTCTTAGAGCTTGATGACCCTCTTGTGTCTTTATGGTTATTTTTTGTACTTTTGTGCTCTTGTTATTCCCTATAATATAGTGAAGTATTGTTCTCCCGTGGATGTAGGCTTGTTATTAACCGAACCATGTTAAATTGGTGTCTTTTATTTTTTTTCTTGTGAGATTGGTTGTATGTTATCTTTGTATTGGCCATTCATTGTGTTATTGGTAGGTATTGTGATATTGCACACCAAGTGTTCGACGAGTTGCCACACTAGTTCCGTGTTTCCATAAAATTCTAATTTATAGACTTAACCTTAACAAACTTCTCCTTAAAAAAACTCAAGTATTTAACTAATCATGAGAATTCTATGGAAAGCAGAATACCTCTTTATTGACAACTCATAACCATCTTCCAAAATAATAGGAACTGAATTTTGATCAACTGACCAAGTAAAACTAAGACATTGACAACACAAATGAGAAACCAAGTAAGATTCTTTAATTTGTAACACTACGAACACCCCCTTGCGTGAGATTCGATGTCTCAAATACCCAATCTCCTTATAGCGGAACTCACATTTGGTCATCTTTGCAAACAAATGTCGTGACTTGAGAATGGAGAATACCTTCTGCAGGTGTTCCATGTGTTCATTCCAAGATAGCAAGGAAGGATATGTAGGCTAGGGAAAGATGGACATAAAGAAGACAAGATACAATAAGAGAGAGAGAGAAAGAGAGAAAGAGAATGTGGGAGACGTGGGAAATAACTTCTTAAACATTGTATGCTAATCTTCGATTCATATGGTAACAACTTTTGTCTTTTGCATTTTGTAATATTGTCTTTAGAAGTTAAAATTGGCCTGGCCTGCATCCAGGCGTTGGCCCAACCGCTTTATATGGGGTGGTCCACAATCCACCTCAGGAAATCCAGTCAAGAGAGGCCTAATTTTCTTAAATTTTTAAAAATTTTGGAATTATCATCAACACAAAAATTTGAAAATATTAACAACAATTTGGGGGTTTTCCCCTTCGTGAATGATAGAAACCAATAGCCCAAAACAAAACAAGTGGCCTTCACCCGCTCCTTCTCCCCGCCATTCGCACTACCGGGCAATGGAGATACTGAACCTTGTGGATGCCACCAACCCGCTCTCTTTCGCCTCTGCAGCTCCCAAGCTCCGCCGTTGCCCGATTTCCGCCGGCGGAAGTCTTCGTCCTAGCCGTGGTACTCTTCATCGCGCTAATTTGGCTTTCCCCATCTCCTTTGCTCATCTTCTATATTCCATACCAATCTATTTGAGCCCTTGTTGAAAGCTTAGTAATTCGACATATTAAACTAGGCTGGAGTTCAATTTTGGAGCTTCATACTGCACGTTGAAAATGAAGAGTGAATAACAAGTGATAAACTAAGCTTTGCATAGTTTTTGTCCCGTCAGAAAGCTTATCTTGTTGTTTAGTAGGGCGCGTCTGTCCCTTTTGTTGTTTTATTGAAGAATTTAGACATTTTTTAAAATAATTTCAGAATACAAAAATATTGGGCAGGATTGCTCGTTTTGGTATGTGAACTGTGTTATACTTAGTTTTGGTCTCTTGCAGAAGGTTTAGCTTCTTATGTAATTAATCATGTTCATTTTGCTGTGTTATTGTAGAACTTAGGCAATTTTTAAATGATTCATGAATATGAAAATATTCGGTAGGATTGCCCATTTTAGGGTGTACACTTTGTTAATAACCAATATTAGTCTCTTGCAGGAGGTTTACCTTCATATGTTGTAGGTGCATTATTGAAGAATGGGACAAATTTTAATATAATTTGTGCATATGAAAATATTGGGCAGGATTATCTATTTGAGGATGTAAAAATTAAGTTATACATGGTTTAAGTCTCTACATAAAGTTAACCTTGTTATATAGTTGAGCATGCCAGTCGTTCTACTGTATTGTGGAAGAATATAAAACATTTCAAAAAAATAATTTGTGGATATGATATTATTGGCAATATTATCCATTTGATGATTTAAACTAAGTAAAACACTGTTTAGTCTCTGCAGAAATTTTCCCTTGCGATATAGCTGGGCATGCTATTATGCCAGCTCTACTATGTTATTGATGGATATTGAACATTAAAAAAAATTAGACTGATATTCTTGATTACGATAATCAATTTGATGATGTAAACTAAGCTATACATATTGTTAGTCCCTGCAGAAAGTTTACCTTGTTGTATAAATAGGCATGCCATTCCTTGACTGTATTTTGGAAGAATATAGAAGTTCCTTAAACTAATTTGAGAATACGGCTGTAGTGGTCAGGGTTATCCTTCCGAGGATGGTAATTACGTTTTATTTGTAATATTTCCTCAATGTATGGTTGTCCTGATGCAAGGATGGGGCAGACCAACTTTTGATCACTAGCATTGGTGGAGTACATTTTTATGATCATTTATCAGAATTGAAAGCAGAAACTAAGTTAATATCATTCCTATTCATAATTGATATTTCTGGAGACTATTTTACAATTATTTTTCATTATCCAACTGATTTGAGTGCTTGCACTGATGGTTTGAGGTTCAACTTCGCTCAAATCTTTACATGCGTTTAAGATAGTTTGACCATGATAACTCTTTGGGAATTAGTTGTGCTATTGCGTAGTGAACTTTGGTTAACGGCATTTCCGGGGGAAAAATGCCAATTTTAGAAAAAAAAAAAAATGAAAATGGAACTTTCATTGACAAGATCTTAATTTCATTGTTTTGAAATCAAACGGACTTGCTTTAGATAAGAACAGCCAAATATCTTGCTTGTTTCTATATCTTGGTATTCTCAGTAATTTCCTCTAGTAAGCTGAATTAGACCTGTGATAGACAGTAGTCATAATGTTTCAACAAAGATAATTTATATTATTTAATTTTTTCATAATATATATATATTACTCGTTATAGCTTGCAGCAACATGGGATATACCATATTTACTTGGAGAAGAACAACTAAACTTTTTTCAAGCTCTAAGTGTGATACTAGTTCTTCGAAGAAAATGAGATTCGTCATACGAAATGTATCAGGTGTACACCATTTCTTTGCACTTCATTTGAGGCATATTATAAGATGCCACTCTGAACCCTAACCTGTGATTTTATTTTAGTACGGCCTTTGGATGAGGATACAGTAGAAGGTCAAATCAAGAACAATTCTGTCAGTGGTGATGCAATACGACAATGTTTCCTTGACTTTTATGCTGCACGTGGTCACAAGATATTACCAAGCTCATCCCTTGTGCCTGATGACCCTACTGTTTTGCTTACTATTGCTGGGATGCTTCAGTTTAAACCTATTTTTCTTGGGAAGGTGAGTCTACTGCTGTAGGTACTTGTGAATAGTTCATGCATTTAACAATATTGACTTCATATGTTTGCGTTATACTTTTACAAGCATGAAGTCTAGGCATCGTGTCTGATATCATAATTATCATTAAACTAGATTGGTAGCATTGGTGTTATTGCACGTAGCTGTGGTTAGCATCTACAACATGCCATTTTTGCGTTGAGCTAGCAAATCATGTTGAATAACCATTCTTAAATTTGTGGCAAAGAATAATTTGAAGTCCACAATGAAAATGCTGTATGATGTACATTTATCCGAGACAATGTTCCAATAGAAAACTATGTAGCATGCTCCTTGTTGGTCGAAAATGTGATAATTAACTAATTAAAAAAAAAAGGTCACAAGGAAGACTCTTTGAAGAGTTTTCTTATGTTTTTATGATTTTGATTATTCAAAGCACACAATTTATACTAGAAATATGACTTGATTTAAGAAAAGAATCACTTGAACCATCCAAACATGACAGAATTTATTGAGAGAAAGAGTCTATTAGAGTAAGTAATAGTCCCACATCAGTTAATTTGAAAAATATGGATTTGAATATATTAGCCTAAGTTTCTCATCCTATCGGCTTAAGTTTCAAGGTTGAATTAAGCCATATAATACGTTTGGTTTGTATCTAACATAGTATCAAAGCTTGATTTGTTTGATTTGTTAGCAACGTGGCTAGCTAAAATGGACTAGCATGTAACAAGGTGCGTATTAGAGTAACTAATAGTCCTACATTGGTTAAGCTTTTGGGTTGAATTTGATCCAAATAATATGCTTGGTTTGCATCTAATAGAGTCTACCAATAATGCCTTATGGTTTTTGTTCTATTATAATTATTGAAGCACCAATTGTAGGAATAATTTTTGAGGTGCAATGTCCCAATGGGCTTTTTTTGTCTAAGAATAGGTTGTCTAGAGTAAAAGTAATGCATTCAAAAATTGTGTTGAACTCGGTATTTTGGTGCATTTGAAGACAAGATTAGGAGGTAGACCCCTTGTAGGAATAATTATAGTAGGAAGAGTTGGTTAAATGAAATAAATGCTTTATGTTAATATTTATTTATAAATGTGAAAAAGGATGAAATATGAAAAAAAAAAGGGATGAACTCTCTTTTTTAATTGTTGATTATGCTTAATTATGTGTATATATACACCGTACATTATCTTTGTATAGAAAATTAGAAAAATAAGAAACAATAAAACGGAATAAATGCAGGAACAAAAACGAAATTCCAAAAATGGATCTCCATATCAAGGGATTTCCGTAGCTTATTCCCTTTATTCAAGGATTACAAGTTAGAAATTATCCTAAAATAGTTGTCGCCGGTTTTCCAACACTTCACGTCATGCTGTTGAAGAATTCGACATAATCACTTAGAAGTCATGACCATTAAGTCCCTTTGTAAACACATTTGCAAGTTGCTTCTTTGTTGGCATATAGAGAGTGCAAATCAGCTTGTTGTCTAACTTCTTCTTTATAAAATGTTTGTCGATCTTGATGTGTTTTGTCATGTCATGATGTACTAGATGATGAGCAATATTGATGCAGACTCACTGTCACAGTATAGCCTCATAGGCTCCTTCCATTTTATCTCGAGGTCTCCAAAGATAATCTTCAACCATAATAGTTCACAAGCACACCTTAAACCATACCCTTTACTCCGTTTTTGCACTTGATTGAGCTACTACATTTTGTTTCTTACTACTCAACATAACGAGATTACCACCTAAGAATGTGTAGTAACTTATTGTGGAATGTTTATTAGATAGAGATCCTTTGTAATCTGCATCAATGTAGGCTTCAAGAACTATCCTTTCACTCTTCTTGAATAAAATTATTTTTCCTAGATTAGCTTTAGGTAGTGGAGAATCTGGTTTGCATCTTGTTTATGAACTTTCTTAGGGTTGTGCATTAAATGACTTACTACACTTACAGCATATGTAATGTCCGGCTGAGTGTAAGCTAAATATATAAGTTTCCCAACCAATTTTTGGCACCTTTCCTTGTCTACTACCTTACCAGCATCTGCCTCTCCAAGTTTGATATTGGGATTTATCAGTGTTGAAGCAGGGTTACTTGCTAACTTACTAGTTTCTCTCAATAGATCAACTATATACTTCTATTGGAAAATGAAGATATCTTGGCGAGAACATGCTACTTCTATACCGAGGAAGTATTTCATCCTCCTCAAGTCTTTTATCTCAAATTCCTTTGCTAAGCAATTCTTTAAGGTCTCTTTTACTTTCTCATCGTTCCTAGTAATAATTATGTCATTGACATACATCTGAAGAACTGTAATTTCCCCTGAAGCCGTATGTTTCACAAACAAATTATGATCACCTTGACTTTCCTTATACCTAGTAACCCAGTGTTTAGCATCACTTTTGTAAACATGTCGAAGCGAGCTCTTAAAGACTTCTTCAATACGTATAATGCCTTTTTCAGTTTGCAAACCTTATTCCTCATAATTTCTCCTCCAAAGCCCGGTGGAATCTCCATGTATGTCTCCTCCTCCATATCACCATGAAGAATTGCATTTTTCACATCAAACTGTTTTAAGGCCTTGTTTGGATAGGCTTTTGGAAAACCCAGAAGTGCTTTTTTATAAGTTAAGCACTTCTGGGTTCCAAAAATGTTGTTCGTATTGGCTTTTCTGAAAAAACAGAAGCTGTAAAAGAAACTGAAAAACAGTTTTTTTCAAAAGTTAGTCATGACCAGCTTATGAAAAAAGCTGTTTTTTAGCTTATTTTTACAGCTTCTGCTTCTACATATAAGCTAATCCAAACAGAAAATACAAAATGCTTAACTTACTCTGGAGAAGCACTTTTTTTAGAAGCACTACTACTAAACTAAAAAAAAGTATTTTTTTTATAAGACAATCCAAACAAGGCCTAAATCTTAATTGAAGTTTGCAGCTAATTAGAATCCTTATTGTGTTTAGCTTGGCCACTTGTGCAAATATCTCTTGAAAGTCTACTTCAAAGGTTTGTGTGTGTTCCTTAGAAACCAACCTTGTTTTGTTTCTTTTGACAAATCCATCTAATTTGTGCTTCATGGCAAACACCCATTTGCATCCCACTCCTCTTTTATTTTGTGGCATCTTCATGATTTCCCACATTTTTTCTTTCTCAAGTGCCTCCATCTTTACTCCTGTGACTTTTCCCCACTTCTCATTAGATAATGGTTCAGATAAAGTACTAGGAATTGGAATGGTGTTTAAGTTTGCTATGCAACTTCTGTGAGATGGAGAAAATTTTTGAAAAGGCACTGATTTAGCCAATGGATACCTTAGGTGTTTAGTGCATTATCATGTCCTTTTTCTTAGAGCAATAGGTAGATCATAATCATATGGAATAGGAGAATGAATTAAGTTTGTGCATACCTCATTTTGAGCTTCCTCAAAAGTGACATCAATAGATATGTATAATCTTCGTGTAGACGGGTGATAACACTTGTAGCCTTTTTGTATTAGAGAATACTCGATAAATACACACTTAATTGCTTGTGGATCTAATTTACTTATGTTATGGTTAGACACATAAACGTATGCAGGATAACCAATGATTTGAGCGGTGGGATTATTTGTGGTTCAAACATTAGGATAAAACTGGGAGAAGTTGCATGAGGGTTCAATTGCCCAAGACCTTAGAGGGTAGTTGGTTTATAATGTAGGCTGTATCGAGGGCGACTTTCCCTCGATATGATTTGGGAACTTGATTTTGGAAAAACAAGGCATGGGTTGTCTCTAGTAAGTGATAATTTTTCCCCTTAACAACTCCATTTTGTTGATGACTATCTATGCTAAATGACCCAAGAATTATCCTTTTTCTTGTAGAAAATATGATGAAAGAAACTGGTTAAAATAATCCCTTGCATCATCAGATTAGACCTGTTTTTTGCCACAAAATTGGGTTTTTATCATCGAAATAAAGTTTGGAAGGATAGTGCTTACATCATCTTTATGTTTAAGGAGGAAAATCCATAGAAATGTAGTGCAATCATCTATGAAAAACAAACCACCGAGCTCCTATAATATTGGGTGTTGGAAATATAGTACCACATCGGTTGTGTGATAGAAGTGTAATGGGTTTATATATAGGTATAGGGGTTGAGCCACCAAGTTTTATCACACAACCGATGTGGTACTAGACTTAGTAGCTCAACCCCTATACCTATATATAAAGCCATTACACTTCTATCACACAACCGATGTCAGTATTATATTTCAACACTCTTTCCTCAAGTTCAACTCGATCGAACTTGCTCGCACTTGACACGAGGTCCTGCTTACCGTGACTAGTACACTACTTTGTGTCCTCGTAGGTCCTACACACATGATGGGTCCCACATATGGACTCAGTACACTACTTGTGTCTCGTAAAGTTCTACACACAATGGACTCAGTACACCACTTGTGTAAATATATATCGGGTCTCCATTATACTGCTCGTGACACCATGTTAGATTTTATATTTTTGAGACTAGTGGATCTCTATATGGTCTATATGGGCTAGGGAGTCTTACACCAAAAGAGTCTCAAGACTTAGCTGACTCAACCCCTCATACCCATATATAGACCCATTACACTTCTAGTCACTGAGATCGATGTGGTATTATATTTCAATTTTGGAAATATAGACCACATCTGACGTGTCGACTCACGTGCCTGTCAGGGTGTAGGCACGAAAGCCCCATGTACCACTAGGTCCTCAAGGCTTCCATTTCCTCATCTCATTGGCTTCCCGCCATCGTGGAAGCGAGCATGCATCCCGGTAGTTCCCGGGATCGACTCAGCAGACAAGGAAAGCGCAAATGTGCGGAAGGACGGGTGAAGATTATTATAAGAAACAAAAAGTGAGATGGGATGTTTGGTACAAGAACGAATACTCTAGGAAAGACAATGGGAAGTTCAAGAGACTGGGTCTACACCATCCAGGGGAGCACCCTGGAGGAGGCGAATCTGGCTGTGGTACATGTTGCGATAGGGGTGGTAATGGACGGGAATCCCCTCGATCCTCGCTGGGGACCCGACCCGGACGGGATGCGGATTCCCTCAATCCCTTCCCCCATGAGGGCGGGGACGGGGGCCAATCCGTCCCCGTTTCCTAAATGGGGATGGGGACGGGGAATGCTCTCCCCGCCCCTTGGGGATCCCGACCCGATTAAAAAATATATATATATATATATTGTGTGTATTTATGTATAATTTTTCCAACATTAAAAAATTCAATGGGCTAGGTAATAATTTAAAAAACTCTAATTTTAATTTAATTTAATTGTGCTAATCACATAAACTATTTATTTTAAACTAATAACAATTAAAATTAGATATTAAAGTCCTATGTTAAGTAGTTTTGATCTTATCATAATTTTATGTATATATTTATGTTGAGTTGTTTTTATGTTCCGATATGTAATAATTTTTTTACAACTAGAGAATCCCCGTGGGGATCTCCGCTGGGAGGGAATCCCCGCAGGGATGGGGATGGGAAAGAGAATTCCCCCCGTCGGGGAATCGGGAATGGGGAATCCCCGTCCCCGCTATAGACGGGGACGGGGAGGGGCATCCCTGCCCCCGCCCTCGCCCCGCCTCGTTACCACCCCTAGTTGGCGGCGATGATAAACTTGTCCAAAACGGCCATCATTTGGATCTACTAGAGGAGGCGTCACACTAGGCACATGCATAGGTTGAGTAACCGAAACAGGAATAGGGAGAACAATATCGCACGATGTGAGTCAACAACGCGACATCCATGTATTACAGTACATCTCCGACTCAGTCGGGTGGTACAAACGATATCCATGTTGGGTGCGGACAATATCCGACAAAGACACATTTAAGTCGCACGGCATAATCTTATCCAAAACCAGAGTTAAACCTCGAACAAAAACCAACACAACCAAAAACACGAGAAGACAAGCTGAAACAATTCAAGATCGTGTGAAGACGACGATGAGGGACCTCTCCTAGGTGCGCAAGCATACTGATTAATAAGATATAACGCAGCTTAAGATAACATCGTGACCACAAATACCTAGGGACATTACGCCTCACTAAGAGAGTGCGTCGAACATCTAAGATGCTGACGATGCTTTCGCTCAAACGAACCCTATTCTCGACGAGAGGTGCCAGGACAGAGTGGTTTGATTTGAATAATCCTCAAGGGACTATTATAAAGAATTTACACTGAAGATACAAATTCTAAAGCATTATCGAGATG
Organism: Dioscorea cayenensis subsp. rotundata; assembly: GCF_009730915.1. Taxonomy (NCBI): domain Eukaryota; kingdom Viridiplantae; phylum Streptophyta; class Magnoliopsida; order Dioscoreales; family Dioscoreaceae; genus Dioscorea; species Dioscorea cayenensis. Next base: position 12,421,906 of record NC_052473.1, read on the forward strand.
CAGCGAAGACATTTCGATAATAGTGGAGGAAAACGCGATTTTAGTACTTTCCAAAATAAATATTTCAAGGGCATCAACAATAGATCGACGGTCTTTTAACAAATATACCCACGACACTCGGGATCATTAACAAACACAACATAGTGATGATTACCTGGGAAATTGGGATCTGCGACTCGAAAGGTCCCCAAATATCGCAATGAACTAGATCAAACGACGATCGACTGAAGCGGCACTAGAGTAGAGCACGTTTGGAGTGGCGGCGTGATGCTGTTGCTTAACCGACACGACTCACATTGAGACGACTCGATTCAGGCCGAGGCAGTAGCCCGCAGCATCTGACAAGAAGGACGACCCGATCTACGAGCCAGCATATGAAGTGAGCGACGACTGGTGTCCAGAAATAGAAGTTGCTGACCACTGAGGAACATCGTCACGCGACCAGCGTGTAGCACGCCGTCATCACGATTACGCCCAACCAACTTCATAACTTCCCTCAGTCGCATCACAGAAAGTGCAGATGAAAAGGGAAAGAAAGTGGCACTGCGCGAAATCACACTGCATTTAGTGATCGTGAGAAAGCGGAGAGCAAGCGTTGATAGGAAAATCCGGTACAGAGAACGTTAGTTGGTTTAAGTCGAGAGGGAGCACGCGCGACAACCTTCTCGACAGCTAAGCAAGATCGCACTCCACGAATCGTCACGTGAGCAGCAGGATGGGAGAAAGATTTTAAAAAGATTTTGTACACAGTCAGGAGTGAGGCGCCGTTTGAATCGATAATCCAGGGACTGCCCTCACAGGCAGAAAGGCGTGCACCTAAGGAAATAGGAGAAGACGACTGGCATGAGCAGTGCGACAGGCTGGGCGTCAGAGTCGACGGAGGCAGGTGATGAGCTGACACTAAGTAGGTAGACGGATAAAGCTGACTACATACTAGTATTGACCATTCTTTGGCACCATGCTTATCGACAACAGCGATTCTCGGTGTGGCCCGTCCGAAGTCCGACAAAAATGCACAAACTACAGCAGTGCCGAGCATGAACAACCTCGACCACGAGGAGGGCGGACTTTACCACTGCGAGACTAAGACAGCAAGCAGCGAGACAACGTCCTCGACAACCAGACAAGGGCATCATTTGGTGAGGATGAGACGATCACTGTGTTTCCCGTGCAACACGGGAACAACGAGAGATGAGGCGTGCGTGGAGAATGAAGGCTAGGGGTTTAGAGTGCGGCGGCGAGTGTGAAAGAGGTGTAATGGGAACATATATCCCATAAGTATAGGGGTTGAGCAACTCAAGTCTTGAGAATGGTGTAAGACTCACGAGATATAAAAACTATATAGAGACCTTAGTACCAAAAATATAAAATCTAACATTGGGAATTCTAGAAGGGCCCCATATATCATTGTGAATCGGTAGGAGACTTGCCATGTCTGTCATCGGAGTGAAACTCATGCACATGTTGAACAAGATTCACCATACATTGTTGCTAGATTTTATGTTTGCTGCTGGTGGGCGCTGCTGCTGGATATAGCTTTTAAAGTGAGTTTTACGCAGGGCCTCAAAGACTCTAGCCGCTCAACGTCTATCAGCCTATAGATAGTCCACACACACTTCTATTACACAGACGATGTGGTACGAAAGAGTTTTCCAGCTTTCGTTAACTCGAGTTCGGCTCGTCGATACTTGAGCAGGACTTGTACACGAGATGCATTTCACACGCGACTTGCCACACCACTTGTCGTCTCGGAGGTCCTACATGGACATCATACACACATGCACTTGTACCACATCGGCGCCTCAACGAGTATCTAATCACCACGTTAGAGTTTCTTTATATATTTTGCTAGCATGCGCGCAGCCCATATGCTGCGCTACAATATGAGACGGTCCAATGTAGCACCCATTTAGTACACTAAATACTCTGGCGTGAGTCAGGAAAATGGTGCCCACCCACGCCAGACGAGGCATGTGTGTACGACTTCCACGTGTGCTGTAGCACCTCGCGCATGTGGCCGTCAGGCGCTGACACAGTCCATGCTGAGCAATCTGGGTTTGTCACGACGCAAGTTCGACCGAGTTGAAGATCTTTGGTGGCGCACATCGACGGTAGAGATGTAACGTCTATACATATGAGTACAGAGGTCGAGCCAGCTGAGTCTCAGAGCTTTTGGTGCTGCAAACCCTGCATATATAAAGTTCGTACAAGCGCCCACGAAAGTAGCAAAAGGAAATATAAAATCTAACATACATCATAATGAAAATCCTTAACATTTAACACCTTTAAACAAAAAGGAACATTATCTTTAAAACAGTAAATAAATGAAGGATGGCTAAACAAAAATGATGACGCCAAATGACATCGTTATGAGAAACAGAAAATGAAGACTTTCGGAAAACATGCCTGATGGTAGGAGAGTGCAAAGCCAATGCATCTAGCTAGTAGAGGCCGTACTTTTCCTTGGCAAGTCCAATCCTCTTCCTCAAAACCTGATCTCGAAATATACATGTTAGATTTTATGTTTTGTACTAGTGGGCCTTATATGGGTGCTGCATAAACTTAGGAGTCTTACACTAAAAAGTCTCAAGATTTAGTGGCTTAACCCCTATATCTATATATAAACCCATTACATTTCTATCACACAACCGATGTGGGACTATATTTCCAACAATACACTAAGAAGGTAATAGACAAGGCATTATAGTTCATATCACAAGTTGTTTGTGAATAGACAAAAGGTTGGTGGACACTTTTGGAACTTGAAGAACATCTTATAATAACAAGGGCAGACTCAATTGAATGTGGCATACACTAGCCACCGCTGTAATTGAACCATTGGCAACAACGATTTTTCAATTGCTAGGCAAGGTTTAAAAAGGCGAAAGGCGTATTTGAGGCGTTTTGCTTTTATGAGGCGAGGTGTAAGCCTCGAGGCGGTCTAAGGCGTAAGCCTCAACAAAAAACTGAAAATTATAAATAATAAATTAATAATTGATAAAATAGGATTGGAGATAATTATCAATTATCATTAAAAATAATTATTTATATAATAAATTATCAAGAAAATATTTTTAAATAATTTGTAGATAATTAATAAAGAATAATAGTTAATTTTTATTAATCATTAGTGTTAAATTAATATTTAAATTATACATATTTTTTTAATATTTTTAAAAATTTTTGTAATTAAAATATATATGGAATAATCTGTCATTATTAAAATATATAATTTGTAATTAATTATTATTTTAGATTAATCTCAGCCATTGGTGATTTGATGATGGTTAAGAAAACCCTAGCCTCTAATGTAAAGTTTCTTTTCTCTCATCCCATCCACCCATCGCCGCCACAACCGAAAGTCACCACCGCCAACTCAAAGCCATCCTCCCACCACCACCGGCATCCTTTTTTCGCAACCGTTTGAATTCTCTTCGGATTCCTCAACCACCACTTTCTTTTCTTCTTTTCATGGGGTGTACGCCTCTTCCTCCTCGAGGTGATGAGTCTCGAGGCGAGCGCCTCGCCAGGTTAAGGCGTAGGTTCCGCCACCGGCCATAGGGGCGTGCGCCTTGAGGCAAGCAGCCAGCGCCTCACCTCGTTCGCCTTTTTAAACCATGTTGCTAGGACAAGGTGAGTATGCTGTAAAGTGGACTGAGGACTGTGTCATGTGATTTGAGGCCCATGAGTCAATGACCCAAGTATCTTGGATAAAGTTATAGGAGGCTAATGAACAAGTGGCACTATGCTGCTTCAGTGATCCTGATAGACTTCAAAGCTTCTTAATCTCGGCCTGATTAAAGTGGCTATTGGTTTTAGCAACCTCTAACATCATAGGATAGGGAGTGATGTGAAAAACAGCCTTGGCTATGAGGTCAACACTAGGAAAAGTAGATGACAAGAAGAGAGAACCAAGAAACCTAACAATGAAGGTCAGAAAAAAAAAAATACCAAGGCTATCAAGCCCTAGAGCTCTAATACCATGTGAAAAAGAATGAAATATGAAAGGAAAAAGAGATGAACTCTCTTTTCCTTTTCATTATGTTCAATAATGTGTATATATACTGTGCATAGAAATTTGGAAAAAATAGGAAAGAATAAAACAGAATAAAAACTCGTTAAAAACCTTCCTAAAATGGATCCCATATCAAGGGATTTCCGTAACTAATTCCCTTTATCCAATACTTACAAATCATAAATTATCTTAAAATAGCTGCCCTTTTTTTAAAAATAAACACTGTGAATTGCAAAGGAGAATGGTAAATAAAATATTTAGTGATATATTATAAATTGGATTGTCATGTGTGCAGTAAAGTGCAAAAGCTAATATCTTGATTTGGATATGATCTTGATGTAAGTAAGGGCTGGATTTCTCACAAACGTATTAAATTACCTTGCACTTTTTGATGGTGTAATGGATCTAGCCTCTTTCTTTGTTTATTCATGTAGCTTTTAGTACACCTTTTGCCAATCAAAGCTATTGTTTGATTAGGCATATGAGAATTGCTTGAGCTCTTATTTGTTTAATTTGCATTTGGGAGTCCAAATTTTAAATTAAAAATTAATAATAACATGGAATTGAGTGATATGTCAATGTAACTTGTTTAACAATTGCCATTGGTAAAAGAAACAAAGTTTCAAAATTTTTTAATACCAATAACAAGTTTTGTAAAAGCAAACAACTTGATGAGGCACTTTTGATCATCAAATTTTTTTTAATCAGGATAACTGTCAAAAAGAAGCTACAAGGGTGCCAGATTAGTGTTTCGGCCTTAATAAAGTTGTGTAGCCTGAAGATTTCTAGATATCGTATTTGATAATTATAATATTTTATAATTTAAGGTATGAATGCCTTTTGAATTAGTAAAAAGCAAAAAAGGTATCCAATTTAGCTTAATATGATACAGCATAGAAGTGTTCTTTCTAAGGAAAAAGAAAAAGAAAAAGAAATTAAAAAATTGAGTGGTTTTGTGGGTTTGCCTGAAAGTAAGATCTTTTTGTTTGTTTGGGCTTTTATTTGTGACAATAAAAAATGTGGATGTTCCATTTCTAAGTAGTATAACTTCTAAATTTCTTAAGCTGCAATTGACGAAGCATGTTTTCTTATGCAAAGCGGCTTTTAATAGCCTATGGTATAACCTCATATAAATAATACCCCTTATTGGAGGCATTGGGGCATTTACTTTACAAGGTGAATTATTTTAATCATTAAGTTCCGAGCTTCAACTTCATCTTTGATTTACAGTTCTAATGCTTTAATAAACTAGCAAAGCCAAAGCTCATCAAGAATTTGTGTACTTTTTAAATTTGTTGAACACCCATTGCTTCAAAAATGCATTTAGCCATAAGGAAACTTCTCTATGACTTTTTCGACCACTGTTTAAGTTTGAATATGATATGTTCCTCAAAGTGTGTAGATAATTTTCTTTGATAAATCTTAGTACAATAGTTGCCTTAGAACCAAATGTTAAACTTTCCTTTGGAGGAACTCCTGGCAACCAAATGCTAAAATTGGCATAGGAAGTTTGTTCCTTTGTATGCACTTTTATCCACAATTATTTCCAATTGACTATTAACCCACGATTTCTAATTAATCTCCTTATTATTGTTATCTTATAATGTTTAATTAGTTAATATTCCTTCTTTAAACATGCATTGTACGGGCAGGGTGCTTCACAGGTTTGATTAGTTTGAGCATAACCAAAAAAATTAGGTTGGGTTTTTTACCTCTGAAATGTGGTCTGGCTTTTATAAATAAATAAACGCAAATTTGATTGTTTGGAATGTCAAAAAGTAAAATTTTATTCAAATTAAAAATTTTGTGAAGACTAATCTATTCTGTTCAGGCCCATTAGGCCTGTGGTTGAATCCTACTCGAGTGCATATTCAGGTCATTCCTTCTATATTTGGCCAACCTTGAGCATATGATAGTTTGATCCTGGGTTGGTCCATTTGCAATCTTATTTGTGATAGTTGGCTGCATTATTAATTTTCAATTAGTTTGATTAATAATTTCATTGCTTAATTTGCAGGAACCTAGACATGTAGCCAGAGCTGCAACACCTCAAAGATGCATAAGGACAAATGATGTTGAAAATGTCGGTCGGACAAGCCGGCATCATACCTTTTTTGAGATGCTTGGGAACTTTAGCTTTGGTGACTACTTCAAGAGGGAAGCGATTAATTGGGCATGGGAACTTACAACTAAGGAGTATGCATAAACTTTATTCTTGATGGACCATGAAATCTAGATTGGTAAATGTAGTATTGATTAAAATTTCTTAATGCAAATATAGGCTTATGCCATAATTTGTGCTCAATATATTTGCAGAAATATAAGCTTATGTCATAATTTATGTGCTCTGTGGCATATAAAGTTCTTGATATGAAAGCCAATATAGAAAGTTTGGTTCTACATTATTCAACTTGAGGACAAGTTCAGAAATTACAATGATTTCAAATACTTACACAAAAATGTTCCCATATTATTGAATATAGTTTTCATATCCTATGTGTTTTTATCTTTGCTTTATTTGTGTGAAATAATCTTTTATTAGTTGTGTTACATAAGAGACCTAGGCTTTTATATTTAGATCCACATGTACTAGATTAATCAATGTGGGATTATTAGTTATTTATAATATGCCTTCTTGATAAATGCTATTCTATTTTAATTAGTTATGTCACGCTGCAAACAAACCAATCAACTAAGCTTTCGTACTATGTTAATGGAATTGAGGCGTAATTCAACCCAAAAGCTTAAGCTAGTGGGATGAGAAACCCAAACTTTTATGTTTATATCCATATTTACGAAATTAACTGATATGGGACTATTTGTTACTCTATTAGACTGGATTACGTTTAAATTTTGCTATTAGTAATTGAGATCCTTATCACTTTCTCCTTTTTCAATACTACTCAATTATAAGGCTTTACGTAATTGATGGTCTCTTAACAATCCCTTACCCATAAATCTTTTATTACCTATATGTATGTTAATATTTGGCACAGGTACAAGGTCCCATGTAGCTTGTGTTAAATCTAGATTGCACTAGTGGAAGTTATGTTACTTAAAACTGAGTCATTTAGTCAACCAAAACGTTCGCACTGTTTTCCAAGAAGGGTCCCCAAGGATTAGTGCAAGGTCTTAGCTATGTAAAACTATCAGTAATAATGTCTATAAGGGAAAATTCAAATAAGAATCGTATTTTTATCTTTACAAATTCAAATAATAGATACTACAACTGGCTTCTTCTTGGATTTTTATTATTTCTAAAATCAAACAAGTATATTATAGAAAAACATCGGTGAATCAAAACAACTTTGGGTAATTGTGGGACGTGGAGTTTTGGTTGTGGGACAATGTTCGCCATTCATATCTCACTATATATGTTGCAATATGTTATATTTTAGTATATTAGGAGAGTTTATATTGGTATTAACAAATAGTATACATTTTTCAATGATATGAACTGGGCCATAGAGATCTGACTAACTTGGTGGATATAAAGCTAGCAACTGCTTTGTAGCTTCTCTTTAGCAGTCTGCTTTTCTGATCAAATCCTCCTAAGATGAAGTTCCACATTGGCGACTTAACTATGAGATCGAGTTTGAGATGATAATGACCTGAAACTAGAGGTTTTTTTTTTTTAAAAAAAAGAGGATATCAGAAATAAACAGTCAAGATACTTCATGGGAGGCATTCAAGATTTCTGTTCTAAAACTGTTAAAAAAAGTGACAAATCTTTGTCCCTCATGGTGCTGGGTTTGTTCATTCCAAGTTAGGTCTGCATGCTTCTCTGTAGAGATTCTTGTTTCAATGAGTATGGCTTGAGTAATTTAGATAACAAAATGACCCATCAAACAGATACATTGTTAATCCTGACCTTTTGTTTAAAATAGATTAATTATCTAGCAATATGAGAAGATCTTTCATGGTTGACCTGACACGGACAACCCAACTCTGGGAGGCTGAATAGTTTGTGCCAGAGAAATTCAATTTATCCAAGGAGAATGGTATCAGAAAATATGTTAAAGCTAATCACAAGATCATCAGTAGTAAAAATTTGGAGAGGACCCAAGTTGGTTGTTGCACAACTTGACCTATTTGATTGCTGCTCCATTTAGACATTCCCTTTTTCTTGGGATAAGGCAAGCATCACATAGAATGTGAGAGGAGACTATGAGAGCTCTGTTCCCTGTTTGTTTTGAATCTGCTTATATTGTTAAAAGAGGTGAGAATGATCTTCCTAGTTTTGTATCTCTTTCTTTTTTGGGCACTGGGTTTAAGAGGCAGGAGAATATTTTGGCTAAGAGCTTGGCCAAGAAAAGATCCAAGCTTCAATTCCTTCAAGCATTCTGAGGATGTTCAGAACATGTTATGCTTATGACAATACAAAATTGAAGTATTCAGATGATATTTAATGAACAATAAAGATATCATACTTGACATAAATGCTTACAATTTTACTGCCATATTATGAATCTTCTTTTCGGTGATCATTTAAATATGTCATGTTAGATGCAAGCTAGACACATATCGTTTGATTGCTTAAGTTAATAGGAAGAGAACCCCAAACGTATATATTCCAATCCAAATTTACTAACTTAACTGGCATGGGACTATTAGTTACGCTGATAAACCTACATGCATTTGTTGATTATACTCATTTTTGTTAGTTCAACCAATCAAAAAAAGCACACTAACTTTGGAAATTTATTTTGCAAAATAACTTCACTCTTTTTTCTTGGCCTTTGAAAACCAAGTATGCAGAGATGTATGCCTTTATAAATGAGCACCTAGAATCATAAAAGGAACTTGTGACATGTTTACTATCATTGTTAAGATTAAAGCAACTGGTTATTTCTTTCCCCAGAATATATATTGAAAAACAATTATATTGTTCTTTGAGCCTTGGTTACAGCATGAATTTCTTTTCCTTGTAAACCATTTGATGGGCATTTGTATGCTAAACTTAAAAGAAGTTTGTTTATGACTAATAGAATTGTTCCATATATCAAACATGTTATCCTTTTCATTCCTTATTTTTCTAATTTTATGGATTTTGTCCTTGTTAGTATTTCTGAACCATAAGTTCTGCAGCTTTTCTTGATATTGTTTGCAAGTAAAACTTTTTTGCTTAATTTCTTAGGTTTGGGTTGCCTCCAGAGAGGCTGTGGGTGAGTGTCTTTGAAGATGATGATGAGGCATACTCTATCTGGCATGATGAGGTATAATGGATTAGTTGATGTTTGGAGGTCAGTTCATCATGTATCAATGTGTTCAATAATGTTAATGGAATATTTTTGCTTATTGCCCGAACATTGTGCTCCTTATGATATATTGGGCATTCAAGAAAAATTAATAAACCATTTATTTGTGGCAATACTGCAACTCTTACCTTTTGAAAGTTAACTTTATGAATAGATTTGTGGGTTGTGAGCCAATATTAAACAAGTGGAATTTAAGTTGTACAGGCTAATTTTGACTCTTCACATTTCGATAAAATAATACTGATAGGGCATACTCATCTTTGGATGCTTATACAGGCTAGAAGGAGCTACATTTATGATGTCTTAATGTTTTAACTTTTATTATTGTATTGGGGTGCTTAAAAGACCAACAAGGAAAACACACTGAAACATAAAAAATTTCTCGATCTGTGTAGAGCTCACTGAGATGTAGGGTTTTCTAACAAGCCTACTTTTGGAAACGTGCTAACTGCTAAGGCAAAATTTTCTGCAAAACCTTAGTACTGGGATACTGGGATACTGCTTGCTGAGCTAGCATGGTATCTGTGTCTTTATTTGCTTTTGTGTCAGTATTGATCTAATCTTTCCTTTGCATGGATCTTCTGTTTGTTCGTAATTGCTCCGGTCCATATTATATTCATGTCTCTATCACCGTCCATCTAAATTGCAGTTTTTAGGACTTTTATAACGTTCTCTAAAGTTATGCTATCAGGTTGGTGTATTTAGAACGTATAAAAGGATGGGTGAGGGAGACAACTTCTGGGCCAGTGGGGTCACTGGTCCTTGTGGTCCATGCTCTGAGATCTACTATGATTTCCATCCAGAAAGAGGTTACTCAAATGTTGTATGTGTCTTTCCCTTGGAAAATGTCTTTAAGTTGTTATTCCAAAAACAGGATGCCCTAGGCATGATGCATCTGAAAAATACAATTTACAGGATTTGGGTGACGATACTAGGTTTATTGAGTTCTACAATCTTGTCTTCATGCAATATAATAGAAAGGATGATGGTTCCCTTGAACCCTTAAAACAGAAGAATATAGATACAGGCATAGATCCTTGAGCGTGTGCTTTGGTACTTTCTGGTACAAGCCATGTGA
>NC_052473.1:12433256-12561202 GCF_009730915.1 Dioscorea cayenensis subsp. rotundata
CCATTTCATTAGAAATATTGCACACATTTGAGTTCAAAATATTTTCAAGATATTGACACTATATATCCCAGGAATTCCTTCAGCTACATCTTGAGAAATTTTTTCGATAAAATCACTGCGTATTTTCTCCCATCTAACACAAACAAGAACATAATGATCACACATTTAGAAAATGGAGAAAGGAACAAAACAAAAAAGCTAGGCAAGAAATATGAGACCATGCAAAAAATGAGACCTAGATCATGAAAGGAAAACTTATTCTAAGAAACTAGAAGGAAAAGTAAGATTGGGCCAAGCAATGGTGGTTTCGGACTCAGATTCCTTTTTGGTTTTACTGAAAGTCAACTCAATCCACACTATAATAGCTTGTATTAGTCGGTGTTCATTTTACAAAAATAAAATAAAAAAATTATAAAAAAGAATAACTTATTTTTCACCTTTCTCCATCTATTTTATAAAAGGGAAAAAGTTACTTAGAAATAATTATTTTAAATTTATAAACTGTCGTTAATATAAATAAATAGAAATATTTTTGATAAAAACATAAGTATGTTTTAGCCAAAAAAAAATATAATTGTTATAAATCTTATACAAACGAATTTTTTTATTGATATATTATACACCTGAGGCATATTCTTGGTTTGCTTGCAGCATTGTTGACCTTCTTTACATGTACTAACATAAAATGACTTTTACTAAATGTATAATTCATATTTTCACAAAATAAATTCAATGAGATATTATTCAACTAAGAAGAAAATTCAACTAATGGAAATATCTTTGAGTTGAAAATTTTTTTGGAAAAACTACACGCTTGGTAAATATTAACTAGATATCAAAATGGGTTTGAAAGGTCAAGACAAATGAAAACATTAATAAGTTTATTAAATAAATTTTAATACACTTAGGGCATTATCATTAAAATTACAAGCAATGCTAATTTGGAAAAAATTAAAAGACAGCAGACCCCATCCTTCCTCAAACATGCATATAAATTATCGAACCAATAATAGGTAAAATTACTCATGGTCCCTGCGATTTTATGCTCTAGTGAGTCCTTCTTGCAAAATTTTATCAGCAATCTCCTTTTCTGTTAGGTTAGTTTAAATCACTCTTGTCGTCTTTGGAAGTTTGGGTTACGTTCAATAACACAAGTTGCAAGATAGATTAGTTAAGTTGACGAGAATACACCAAAAACTAAAAGGTAAACTTAAAAAATTGAAGATGATGTAAGAATGATAAATCACAATCACCAATAGAAAATGGCTAAAATTTGAATGTGACATAAGACTAGTAAATCCGATTATCTAGCCGTTGGAATTAAATAATTTGCAGAAAGGTGGGAGGCGCAAAGGTTGAAAGAATCGAATGGTTTTGACCCGAATGGTAAGTTGTTTGGATTTTTTGGTAAATTTCCTCTTATGGCCTCATATTCTACTATAATTATATATAATAAATGAGATATATCTGTATCTAATGAGTTTTGTGTTTAGTTGGTGGGGATATTGTATCCCATGGATGAGATATCCACGGGATGAAATATCCAAGGACGAGGATATCCATGGAAAGTGTTTGGTTGAGTGAGATTCAAAAGTGAGGATAAAGATTGTTTGGTGTTTAGTTAGAATTAAGGATATGTAAAGCTTTGAATATTCACTTTTGAGTGTTTGGTTGGATAGATATGGCAGTGATATACTAACGGTAGCGAAAATTGAATTTACCCCTTTATTGTTATTAATTTTTAAAATTTCAAATTGTTTAATTAATCTAATTAATGGATGGTTTAATTAATTATAAATTAAATATTTAAGGCAAGAGTTTGACTTTTTAAATAACGAGATAATTAATAAATTATATTTTATTTATTTAACTTATTATTTTAATGGATTATTAATGAATAACATATTTATTTATTATTAACTTGATTTTTTTGAGTTGAGTTTAATTAGTTTAAAATATTGAAGGATAAACATGTAACTTTCTAATGGATAATAAAAATAATTTTTTTAAATAACTTTAAATAGTTTGGAGGTACTTTAACTTAATTGATATAAATCATATTACTATTTTTACTTATTTTATCTTTTTAACATACAATTAAATAAATTAAAAGAAACAAGTTGCAAAATTCTTGTAACTAATAACAAAATGATTATTAGTGGGTAATTAAAATATTAGCATTATAACAATTCAATAATAAGCCTCAAATAAGTCTCAATCGATGGCATTACAACAACAATTTCGAGGAATACATGGGAATCCAAGTCACCATAAGTGAGTAAAGTTTACAACCAAAGCACTTATTGCATACACTTAGTGTGGTAGTTCAAAACTATAAAACACACAAGCATTAAACACTCGAGCAAAACACACTGGCCTTGCAGCTGGGTCCCAAACCAAGAAATGCCTTTTCGGCAGTCCTACAAGTTTCTCTGCCATGTAATGGTGGAGAATATTTGGTGTGCCCAAGAACTTGAATGTTCTAGATCTCCTTTATGCTTGGATAATATGAATAAACTTGGGCCATGTCCGCGTGTTGAATAACCAACCTCGGTAAGCTTCATGCATGCCTCACTTAGTTTGGTGGTAAGAGGTGAGCCGGGTTGTGACTCCTCGATTACAAGAGTGCGAGGAGTCTATGCATAGAACCTTTCCCAGGTTTGTGCCAAGGTAGAATCAACACTAGCATCCCTACCTTTCTCTTTTGGTTTGGCTGCTTCTTGAGAGGTATGTTAGCATGAGCTATTTAGTGTGGCCGGTGAGGTGTCTCAGGCAGTAGTGATTGTCAAAGTGTCCATGTCTAAGATTCTTTGGAGTTTATCCAATATTGAAATTATCTTCTTAGGAAAGTTTGGTATGCATCATTATTGGGAGATGAGCTCCAGCGTATCAAGGGCAAAACAACTTTTAGAAGATGCATGAGTCTTGAAGATTGGGTTTATTTAAATATGGTTCTTAAGTGTTGATGGCTCTACCAACAAAACAATAAAAAATTATCATTAAGATTAGAGAAATGTAGACAAAGTGAACTAGGTGACTATAAAATTATGAAAAATAAAGATCATACCATAAGATACATCATGCATTCATCTTCACCCATAATTATTTTCTTGTTTTCTTCGTCCCAACCCACGCCATTCATCTCTAAAGTCGTAAATCTAATTATGGCCCCATTTTCACGCTTCGCGTTGGGAGATGGTTATATATGTTGGGCTACCGATGCGAGTCTTTAATAAAATTCTCTCTCAAATCATGTATATACTTTGCAATTGCTTGTGATTTTAGAATGTCTTATCACACTTCAAATGATTTTCCACGCATGTTGCCATAAATTGTATGAAAAACTTGCTCTCACTCGATTGTCGACATATATTACTGCGTCGTCTAAGCTGCTTGATGAATGACTACTAAAAGCGTTCATGTTAGATTGCAAACACATTCATATATATACAACACAAGAATAGCAATAAAAATATAGAATACATGGTCTTAAGACTTGTAGGTGACAAGCATAACATAAAATCAAACTAAAATGTTTGGTAAACAAAAATAAAGATAAACTTAAAAAAATAAAACATAAAATAAACTTCATAAATAAGTTTATCTATTGTTCCATATCATGCGTGCTCGGTCTCTTTTACCCAACCACTCTCTAAGATCTTCACGTTGCCCTCTCCTCGAAATATGAACTCTTACTCTTGTTCCCATTCCTCCTCGTATCAATCTATCACCACCTCCGTCTAATAATAAAATTGTGAAGAATGCAACATGCAATCACTAAGTGCTTGGGTACTATATGGGAGGCCTAGATGTAAGAATCTTAAGCGCCTTTTTAAAGAACCAGATGCACGCTCAAGCGAAGTTTGTGTTATGAGAAGGCTATAAATAAACAACTCCTTAATGTTTTTCGAGAATATGTAGTTCGAATTCCTTCAAGTGATATCTAACACCTCTAAAAGGTGCCATAAATCGACTTGTAGCATATCTGCATCGACGAAAATATTTTTCTAAACAACAAAAAGGAAATAGGATTATGTTATACCTAATATGAATTTATGTTTTATATGAATAGAAAATAAATAGAAACATATACCTTGTGGAACTTTAAGACCATTAGGGCTTTTCTAAATCATCACGTAAGACCATCGAGGTCATGTGTTGAACCTTCCCAAACTAGCAAAGCACATAAGTGAAGCTAAGATCCAAGTCTACTACGGTAAGAACGATGCATATTGATAACTTTTCCTACCACTAAAAGGTGCAACCATATCTCTTTGGAAGACTCATGTATATGTGTGTCATCAAGAGATCCCCAATACAATCTTAAAGAACACATAAGTTTTGTTCGGTCGTATAAATCGATTGTTTTATATTTTTGGTTAATATGTAGATACAATTATGTACCTTAACATATGAAAAGAATATTGGGTGTTGTGCAATGTAGGTTGATAAAGTACTTAATGGAGGTCCGATAAACTCTTTTTTGTAACTATCCGATGGCATGTAGGACAAGTTTTAAATATCTGCTAACAGTTTCACCAGACCTAAGAAAATTCTGTCCAATGACCCTATTTCGTTGGTTGTAATCAACAGTATGCAAGATCATCAACAGTTTTTCTTTCAAGTTGATATTAATTGAATCGTTGAGCAGTCTATGGGATCATAGTAATGAGCACAAGCTAAAGAAAGTGGGATATTCATTCTAACCATGTTAATACATGTTGTGTCATCACCATTTATCAAGCCGGTCAAAATAATTCTCTATCCAAGCTTCTAAAGGAATTGGGTGCATGGCATAATCTATGCTTAAATATTGTGTCACTATAATTTTCCATAATTGTGGTACAATTGTTGCGGCCTCTCGTGAAATTTCCAGTGAGGTTTTTCAGTTATTCCTCTCCACTAAAAATCACCTACTTAATACAAAAGTTAATCAACATTTGAATTTGAAGGAACTAGCGAGCGAATTAAGACATGGAATTGGGAGAGAAAAGCAACATTAGATTGTGTTTAATAATAAAATCAATATGATTGTATTGTATAGCATGTAGTTACTGTCATAAATAAGTTAATTTTTTTTTGTGCTCTTTTGAAAATAGTTTTGATTGTTTGCTTCTTGAAATTGGAAATTAACTTCTTTCTTCTCTATCCACATGGAAATAAAATGATCTCTTTTCTTTATTCTCTATCCATGCATTCATTGAAATAACTATTACTCAAATTAAAACTGAAATAGAAATCAAAATAAAAACAGAAAAACAAAAATAAACTCAAGGAGAAAAAAATTAAAATAGAAAACAAAAACAAAAACAGCAAAATCAAAACAAATTGGAAAGAGGATGAATAGAGGGATGCGGTTATCTCTAGGAGCTGTGGACTTTCCCTCAAGCTCAAGATCAAAACACCTTGGATCTAGAACGCTTGAGATCTAGAACACTATGGATCAATTTGTCTGAGAAAAAAAAGAGAAAAACCCTTGAGATCTAGAATACCTTGGATCAATCGGTCTGCGAAAAAAAAGAGAAAACCCCCTGAGATCTAGAACACCTCGGATTAATCAGTTTGAGAAAAAAAAATGAAGAAAGGAAATTAGATCTACTAGTATATCGGTGGAGGCTCTCAACAGTGAACAAATTTGGTTAGTCAAGTAGGTGAGTTTATCGCTTGGTTGGCTCAAGAGAGGGATGGAAATGGATGAGAGGAGGAAAGAGAAACCAATTCCTTTGGATGAGATTGTGGGATGAGTGACATCCCATTGATTAAGAGGGGCGCCTCTCATCCTTTTTTTAGGGATGGGGGCCATCCCCATCTCGCCTCATCTAGGAAACCAAACACCCGGATGGGGCTGTAGCCCTGGATATCCCATCCCCATCGAGGGATATCCCGGGTACCAAACACAGTCTTAGTAACTGAAATCACAAAAGATAATAACACATATCTTCTTGCTATAAACTCACTATGACATAAGCATGCAAGGGCTACAGAATGAGGTATCTGCCAAAACAAGGGTAAACATCCTAGAAGGGTACCCCAACTATGCCCATATTTCAAAATGGGTACAATTTTTCAATTTGTTTCTTTTTGGGTACCACAATATAATTTCAGTTCACCGGGTGGGTACCCATGCATTTCTGGTTAAAACTTATCTACGTGGCAGTCGGAGAAATGAGTTGGCAAGGGTTTGGGCACGTCAACTACTCACGTGGAGGAGAGGCGTAACATTTTTAAGCCACATCAGCCAGCTTATTCCACATCAGCCTGGGCCCTCGTCAACATCACCCATCTTTGTCTTCTTCTCCTTCTTCACACTCTCTTCTCCTAGTTCGTCTTCACCTTCTTCTTCACTTCCTTCTTATTCATCTCCAATTAAACAAAACCCTAATCAAGAGGTTGTACATTCTATCAAACACCAGCGCATAACCATCCGGGACGGGAGACGGTGCAGGAATCGACATGGATGTTGAGTGGGCAATACGACCTGCATATTTTGGAGATGTAGAATACCGTAAGTGTCATTCTCTTTGCGTTGTTCTGTTGGGAAAATTCTTGCAAATGGGGGAAAGAAATTGAGGGCATTTAGGTTAATTAATAGGAAATCGATAGTTGAATGTGGGCCCTATCTGGTTATGTATTATCAAATTGAGGGGTTTATTTTGTGTTTTTTTATTTTTAATTTTTGGTATTTTGTTTAGCGTTGTGTCATTGATTTGGATGTTTATTATGGATGAAGACAAAATCACTAATTAGGGTTTAATGACATTTTCACATCTTTGTCATTTATGTGTATGATTTTGTTGTTCAGGTATTTTTCCACATTGAGTTGGATGCTAGCATCCTTCTTTGAGTTACATGTTACATTGTGTAATCTACTTTTGATTTATTCTTGATGATAGTAGTTTAGCCAGTAAGAGTTGAATTTTGTTGTTGAATGTATCAATTATAGGCTACTTCATAGTGTTCTATTTTTCTTAATTAGCCACAGAGGTTTGCAGAATCTTAGTTTATATTGGATTAGTTCGCTGATTTTAATCATGGCAATTGTTTAGTTATGAAATTCTGGTTCAGTTTGCACTATCTTAGTTTTGGAATATTTTTCCAGATTAGTAGTTGTTCAATTTATATTTTTTTTAATTTTTGTAGTCTAGTTCTATTACTACATCGTGGACAATAGCTAATTGGCAATTCGATTTTGTGTTTCAGCAAACAATTCTGATTATTTCACAATCAACATGTATTACACCAATGGCTGCATTTGGTGGGAAAGAGCCTACTTGGCCACATACGGTTCTTTGAATATTGTATGGACAGTCATCACATCCACAACTTTTTTGCCATCTTTTCACTTACTTTTTATACTTTTTTTTTCTTTTTACCTCATGAAAAATAAACTTTCTTTCTGGCCTTCTTCTTCCTTTATTCCTTTATGTTCCTTTTTCCCTCCATCTTTTTGGGATAAATTTGTCTCCTCTTCTAAGCATTCGGTGCAATTTTCTTTTGCTACCATCTATTTGATCTCCCGGGGTGACCATCTTTTCCTCTGTGAATTGACACCCAAGTTCACAGGAGGAAGGCTCAAAGAAATATTCACCTTAACCGTGAGTTCTTTTATCATTTTTCCAAAAAAAAAGTTTTCCATATCTCGTGCAGGTTTAACCCATGTCAGTTGAAGGTGCGTTGGTTGCAGGTTTCAATGGATACCTTTTGAGTAATAGCTAGATATTAGGAGAAGGGACAAGTCCTGCAATTTATAGTATTAACTTTATGCGAGTTAGTGCTAGCCGAGATATGTGAGTGGTAGGGCATTAAAGTTTCCCTATAACGGTGAAGTTTGTCATATCTGATGAACATAGAAAGGTTTTCCCTATTAGTTTTGAAGTGGACTTTCGGTATGCGCCACATATACCACATGTGTAATAGCGCTGCCATTTACCTCATTGTTGATACAGATAAAGGGGTGATGGTCGTTCTTTTTGGCTCCTCGTTCCCATTGTAAATATCATTTCTTTAAATTCATATGTTTTTGAGATATTTAATGTATATCCAAGGTTCCACATAATAAACGCCTTTTTTCTTAAACAACTAGGTTTTTGCTTATTATTCGATGTTTATTTTAATAATAACCATTCTTTTTTAATTTACATCCATTTAATTTAAGATAACATGTTTCTACTTATATTTCATTCTTTACGAATTTCATCCTTTTTGCTTGCTTGGTTTTCTCTGGTTCATCCTCACTTATGATACATTAGCAAGGATTCATTTTTAAAGAGCATATCCTTTAACCGAGACATATTTCCATCCCAAAGATCTACAAGAGTTGTAGGCCTTCCTACTTCCTCGGAGCATTCTCAAAGTTTATAAAAGAATGTTAGTGAATAGTTTCTAGACATTGATCACTTTAACGATGCTCTACACAATTTTGACATCAATCAAAATTTTAACTTTACCTTCATAAAGAATGATTAGCATAGGGTGACCGTCCAATATATCATGATTGGTTACCACTGGTGTGTCCACCCATCGAGAAAGTACAATGAAGAGACATTTAGAATCAAGATAATGCATCTGTCACACATAGGGTGCAATTGTATCAGTACATCATCACACCCAAAAGTCTCTAAAAAGTGGGCAAGTGTACCTATGATTCAAATGCTGAAAGATTGACCCCTGTATAGGGTTGTTGATATTCATCTCGATATATTGCATGAGTATGGAGTTAGTCTGCCATATAAGCAGACTTGGTTGGGGAAAGAGGTTGCTCGGACTATTCTACATAGAAGTGAGGTGTCCAGCTATGATTTTACATTAAAATCCTTGATCTTATTTTACAATTCTCCAACCTGTATTCCTATTTTAGGGTGAAACATTCATTGCTTTAGGAGTGAAAAGAAGATGTTTTCGGAGATAACAATCCACTGCGGGCAATCTACGGCAAACCGATGGTCACAAGGGCATCAATGTCCAAGAGATAGTATCACGGGGTGAAACAAAAAGAGAAAAAGGACAGGTCCTTGCTGCCTTTTATGTGAGATGATACAGGGGTGAGGAAAAGAGAAAGGGGAACTAGAAACAGAGACATCACACCTCCTTGGGTTTGGGTAACCACCCAAACTGCTGAATTTTAACATTTGACAGCGCCAAAAATTTGGTGGATGGGGTAGGGTATTCTAATCTTTTTCCAAACCTGAGAGGTTCCCATTTCCCAAGGTGGGGTATTTTTATTAAAGCATAGAAAAAATCATAGCATTAGTGAACAAAAGAATTCAAAGGTAAAGGATTCAAAAAAGAATTTTCTTCTCACATGCACCCTTAAAACATAGATCTGGTCAGCTTATTTTGGGAGGTTTAATTGTTGCTTTGGAGGAAATAATTGGAATCTTAAGCATGGCTTTTTGGTGGCTAAAATAATTGGGGTTTCTGAGCTATGTTGGGAATTATGAAAACAAGGGAAGGAAGGAGCTTGCCACTCTACCACTGCTCTTCTTCTTCATCAGTCCAACCTTTCCTTGGAATTTTTTTTCGACGTCTGAAAAAGGCAGTAGTTCAGTTTTGTTTTTGGAAGCTAAAGACGCATCTCCACTCACTGCTCATCATCAGGTTTAGGGTAGGTGATCTTGCTCTTGTGTTGAATGTTTTGATCTTGTGAGGCTATTAGTTGCTTTGATCTTGGCTGCATTCTCCTCCTTTGCTTGAGGTTGTTTTGGTCTTTTTGTGTTGCGAACCTGCTACCTTTTCTAAAGCCTTTTGGCCTCTTATTTGTTGTGGTGAACTCTTGTGTTTATGCTCTAAAGCTTGCTTTTGTATATTTCTATGTAATTTGCATTGTGTGCATGCCACCTTGTTTATATATTTAAGTGTATTTATATTGAAACTTGTGTAAATGTGTTCTCATATTTGTGTATTTTCTCAACTTCATCGGAGTATTTTTATTACTCGAGTTTTTTTCTGGAATATGTGTGTGTGTGTGTGTGTGTGTGTAATGAGGTGAGATGTAATACCTACATGTATTATCTTTTTGGAAAATATTTTTTTTTTGTATGTTGATATCCTTGCTATTATACATACATACATACATACATATATATATATATATATATATATATATATATATTCTTATATTTAATTTTTGGATATATTTTAAAACTCCGATTATTGGATTTGTGTTCTTGAGTTTTTGGTTGTTGATTGGTCTACCCTCTTCAAGCCCTGAGTTGTGGGCAGTTAGGGTTTAGTCCTTGAGTTAAGAGTTAATTTGATTCTTACTTCAGGATCTTTTCATCAGGGTGACCCTAGCTTCAGGCCTAGAGTTTTAGTTAAAGATTACATCTGGCATTATCTGACAAACCCAACTTTGTAGTCCGAAGCCAGGTAGGCTCTCGCACCCCTACAACTTCATATTTCTAATGTATGGTTAATTATTTAAATATTTAGAAAGTCATTTATTTGTGAAATTCTGGTATTATTTCTATTGGTATTATAGTATTATATTGTTATTCGTTATTTATTTATTTATATTGTAAATGGTTTATTCTATATTTTACTATTTGTATTTTGTATTCCTAGGGGTTTACAGTACATCTCTACTTTTTCCAACTTGCCCAGCTAGGAGGAGTAAATCCTAGCCATGTGCACATATTTTCTGTAGTATTGCTATCGGACATGCGTGTCTGTTCCGATCGTGGTGGAAGATCCGGCTTCGGCTGTTGATATTCTGTCTGGTCCGACTTCACAGTCAAAGATCCAACCTCAAACTATTATTCTGTTTATTAGTCAGGGAGATGTACACTTCTAGTTTTCATGTACTTTCTGTATTCTGATTATTTCTATATTCCAACTATTTTCTATATTCTGATTATTTTCAATAATCTAATTATTTTATGTATTCTGATTATATTCTGTATTTCTATCTGATATATTAATTCTACAGTTATCTTGTATTTTTTGTTATTTTACGATCCTACTAGTCCCTTATGGTTTATGTACTTTGTGGTTTCCTTTTCCAATAATGAGTAAGCTTAGGATCGGGGTGTACTTGGGTTTATTTTCTGTATTTGTCTTCTTTTAGTAACTAAACATAGAGGTTGTATACCTCGTAGTCGTTATTTGTTTAGTGAGATTTGTATTGTTTGTATTTTGGTCGCAAACTGTTAAGTGTGGCACTTTGTATTTCCGTAGGGCTCCAAAGCCCATACTAGTATTACGCCTATTTACTGTTATTTTGTTTTTATTTCTGTACTATTATTCCTTATTTTTTTGTTAGTGTTGACTCTGACTAGATCTGTGATCTGAGGCTTTCCACTCGGTGGGGTCCACCCTTGTTGGATGCGGCCAGTCTATCAATGGACCCGGCTTTGGGGCTGGGTGTGGCAGATTAAAGTGGTATTAGAGCTATAGTCAGATGTGACCCTTCTGACTTAAAAGTTTATTAGTCTTGAAAGTTCTTTCTGAGAGCTGGTCTAGGTAGTGTAGCTTGTTCAAAAGTTCTAATTGTCTTTTTATTGCAGTAATCATGCTGAAGGGTAGAGGGCAACCTCGTAGAAGGCCTGCAAGCCCAACCCTGAGCCCATAGAATGGGAGCAGGAGACTCCTGACCAGTTAGATGATGAAGAACAACAGCAAGTAGATCCTGAAGTAGAATAACTAGCTGGATCCCGCTACTTTGACTAACATCATGATAGAGATGATGCTGATGATGCGTATTCAGCGTCAACAGCATAATTTAGTAGGTGGTCGAGATCTATTGACGGAGTTCGGATGGCACGTACCACCACTGTTCACTGGGACCACAAATCTAACTGTGGCCAAGTACTGGATTAGTTAGTTAGAGAGGACCTTCTAGGCCATACAGAGCCCTATGAAGACAAGGTCAGACTAACCTCGTACATGCTGCGGGATAGTGCAACCCGGTGGTTTAAGAATGAACTATGCCTTTAGGAGGAAGATGCTTTCAAGACCTAAAAGCAATTTAAGGATGTATTCTATGCCAAGTACTTTCCATTAAGTCGACGAGCTCAAATGAAGAGACAGTTCCTTAGTCTGAAGCAGGGATTGATGAGTGTAGAAGAGTACGAGGTAGAGTTCAATAGATTATCTCAGTTTGCTTTATCCTTAATGCCAGATGAAATGAGTAGGTCTCGTCATTTTGTAGAAGGCCTAAAGAACCACATTTGGCGAGCTATTGTGCCATTCCTGAGGTAATCCTATGCGGAGATAGTAGACATTACCAAGGACCTAGAAACTACCTGGCAGGAGACATAGGGCCCAAGTAGGTGTGAGTAGCAGTGGCACCGGGGTCAGAACCCTCAGAAGAGTTAATCTTTCGGGAGTAGCTCTTGACATTCTAAGGGAGAGCACCGGTCATGACCCTAAAGTAGACGGCTTCGTCATCTAATTCTGGAGACAAGGGCTCATCTAACAATGTAGCCAAAGAGACTCAGTGTCCTACTTGTGAGGGACGCCATTCACAGGTAGACTGAAGCATGTGTTGTTGATATGACAGTCTGAAGCATTTCATCGCTCAGTGCCCGCAGAGCCCGTCTTGGACTCAGGGAGGCGGTAGGACTCAGAGTGTGACAAATGAGCATCCCAAGTAATCTGGTGAATCATGACAGACAAATATTACAGGACATTCTCAGCATGGTACCTCGAGGGATAGGAAGGGGAAGGTGCTTATAACAAACTAACCTTCTTCCTCTTCTTGCCTAGCAGGCTATAGTAGGCCAGTGACTCAGGGTCGAGTCTTTCCACTGACATAGAAGGATGCCCAGGCATCCCATGATGTCGTGGAGAATACTATTTCTGTACATTTCTGCTATGCATGTGTTTTATTTGGTCCTTGAGCTACGTATTCCTTTGTATCGTCATCTTTTGCTCGTAAGAACTCTCTATATGTTATTGATATGCCACATGACTTATGTGTTGCTACTCATGTTGAAGCGGTGAGAACTGTTAACTGGTTAGCACCAACTTGTTTAATTCTAATTGGGGGACACAAGTTTGTCACCGATCTGTATCTAATGGAGCTGTGAGACTATAACGTCATTCTCGACATAGATTGGCTTTCTTTCATGTATGTCGTAGTGGACTACCGTAGGAAGAAGGTTTACTTTCATTTTCCTAACCAAGAAGAATTTACTTTCAGTGGCAGTGAGGGGTACACCCCTAGCTCGGGAGATCTCTTCCCTACAAGCTTCGAAATTGATCAGCAATGGTTGTGTTGGTTTCTAGCCAATATCTTGGAGGCCACTCACACCGGTTACACAGTATCAGATGTATTAGTTGTTAGTGAGTTCTCTGATGTTTTTGCTAAGGAACTTCCCCAAACAGCCCTAAGAGAGACGTGGAGTTTTCCATTGACTTGGCTCTAGGCACATCTCCTTTATCCAAGACACCATACTGAATGGCACCTGATGAACTGAAGAAACTAAAGAATTAAGTAGAGGAGCTATTAGAGAAAGAGTTTATTCAACCAAGCATGTCACTTTAGGAAGCTCCTGTAATGTTCATCAAGAAAAAAGATGGGTCTTTGAGATTGTGTATCGACTACCATCAATTTAATAAGGTGACGGACAAGAACCAATATCCTTTACTGAGGATTGATGATCTTATGGACCAGTTGTATGGAGCTCAAGTCTTCTCTAAGATTGATCTGTGATCTGGGTATTATTAGGTTTGAATCAAGAGTGAGGATATACTGAAGAGTGTTTTTCGTACACAGTATGGGTACTATTTATTTCTGGTGTGCCTTTTAGTCTTACGAACACCCCAGCAATATTCATGGATCTAATGAACCCGGTGTTTTGACTCTCTTTAGATCAATTTGTAGTCATCTTCATTGACGATATACTAATTTACAAGTGGAGCAAGCAACTGCACATAAAGCATTTTAGGATCGTACTGGAGACACTGAGATAGCTTGAGATGTATGCCAAATTTTCCAAGTGTAATTTCTGGCTTGATAGTGTGGCTTTCTTAGGTCATGTCATCAGCAAAGATGGTATGTCTATAGATCCTAAGAAAGTGAAAGCATTCATGGATTCAAAGAGACCGAGCATGATTAGAGAGATCCGGAGGTTTTCTTGGCTTAGCTTTCTATTATCGGAGGTTTGTATAGGACTTCTCCCGATTAGCTACGGCTTTGATGAGACTAATCCAAAAAGGAGCCTGTTTCACCTGGGATGAAGCTTGTGAGCAAAGTTTCCTATAGATGAAGCATAAACTAGTATCTACATCCATTCTTGCCCTACCAAAAAATGGATGTGGATAACTGATCTATAGTAATGCTTGCAAGATAGGCTTGTGTGTGTTCTAATGCAGAATGGGTGAGTCATTGCCTATACTTCAAGGCAGTTGAAACCACATGAAGAGAATTACCCCACCAACAACCTGGAGTTAGCAACAATCGTCTTTATGTTAAAGTTTTGGAGGCATTCTCTATATAGGGAACCTTATGAAGTGTACACACACTACAAGAGTCTAAAGTACATCTTCACCCAAAAAGAGTTAAACATGAGGCAGAGGTGGTGGTTGGAGCTGATCAAGGACTATAACCTTAGTACCCACTACCACCTGGGTAAAGCTAACGTGTCGGCTGAAGCGCTGAGTAGGAGGTATAACTATGGAGCCGTCATAGACTTAACTGAGCAAAGACCCCTTCTAGAGGAGATTGAGAGGTTCAAATTGGAGGTTGTTTAGCTGAGCTCCGAGGTGAGCTTAGCTAATATGCACATCCGACCGGCAGGATACCTTTAGCTGTTACCAATACTAGAGTGAAAATAGGAGCATATCACGATGCACTTCGTAACTATCTTACCCCGTACTCAGCAAAAGCATGAGTCTGTGTGGGTGATTATCGACTAACTAACCAAGTCAAAGTACTTTTTACCTTTGAAACTTGAAATGGGTCTTGAGAAGCTAGTTGAGTTATACTTGGGAGAGATTGTTTGATTGCACGATATGCCAGTGTCGATCGCATCTGATAGTGATTCAAGATTCATCTCGAGATTCTAGAGGAGTTTACAGTCTGCTTCGGGTACTAAATTGACTTTCAGTACAACGTTTAATCCCCAGACAGATAGTCACTCTGAAAGGATGATACAGACTTTAGAGGACATGCGTCAAGCATGCACTCTTGACTTTTTTTTTATCCTTGGGACCACTATTTGCCTTTGTTGGAGTTTGCTTACAACAACAGTTTTTAGGCAAGTATTTAGATAGCATCGTATGATGCTCTCTATTGGCAGAAGTGTCGATCTACTATATGTTGGGCTGATGTGGGGGGAGTGAAAGATGTTAGGCCCAGAGATGTTATAAATTGTAGAATGAGAAAGTGAAACTAATTAGGGAGTGACTAAAAACTACCTAAAGCCATCAGAAGAGCTATGCAGACAAGTACCGCTTAGACCTAGAGTTCTAGGTGGATGATTCAGTCTTCTTGAGAGTATCTCCTATGAAGGGTGTTGTGAGATTTGGAAAAAACGGGAAGCTCAACACATGCTACATTAGACTGTTTGAGATTGTGGCGCGAGTTTGAGAAGTACCTGTTTGATCCGTCGCACATTATTCGGCATGAGCCAGTGGAACTTCAAAAGAATCCATCCTACAAAGAGCAACCAGTGGAGATTCTTGGCTACAAAGAGCTTCACAAGAGAATCAAGTAATTCCATTAATCAAGGTTATATGGAGCAACTACTCCGGTGATGAAGCTACTTGGGAGCAAAGAGGCTGACTTGAGGGAGCGCTACCCAAAGTTGTATTGTAACTCTTGATGTGAGTTTAGAGAACTAAATTCTCTCTAAGGGGAGAAGATTGTGAGGAAAACATTCTTTAGTCAAGAGAATTTTTTTTAAGAGGTGGACCCTACGTAAGCCTCACATGCATCCTTAAAACATGGATCTGGCAGGCTGATTTTGGGGGGTTTAATTGTTGCATTTGAGGAAATTATTGGAAACTTAACTATGGCTTTTTAGTGGTTAAAAAAATCAGAGGTTTCTAAGCAGTGTTGGGAATTATTAAAACAAGGGAAGGAAAGGAACTTGCTACTCTACCACTATTTTTCTTCTTCATCAACCCAACCTTTCCATACAATTTTTTTGAGTCTAAAAAAGCAGCAGCTCGGTTTTGTTTTTGGAAGCTAAAGACACATCTCCACTGATTGCTCATCATCAGGTTTAGGGGTAGGTGACCTTGCTCTTGTGTTAAATGTTTTGACCTTGTGAGGCTAGTAGTTGCTTTGATCTTGGCCACATGCTCCTTCTCCTTTACTTGAGGTTGTTTTGGTCTTTTTGTGCTGCAAACCAGTTGCCTTTCTAAAGCCTTTTAGCCTCTTATTTGTTGCGGTGAACTCTCATGTTTATGCTCTAAAGCTTGCTTTTGTATATTTGTATGTAATTTGGGTTATATGCATGCCACCTTGTTTATATATTTAAGTGTATTTATATTGAAACTTGTGTAAGTCTTTTCTCATATTTGCATATTTTCTCAACATTCTGGTGGTTTTTATTACTGAGTTTTTCTGTAAAATATATATATATATATATATATATATATTTGTGTGTGTATTGATAAGTATCTAAGTGTATATATTTTATACATTTAGTATGTATGTTGTTAAGAATTGATACATGTTTTATGCTTAATCGTGTGTTATTTGATTTGTGGGGCATAGAGAAGCCATAGAGAACACGAGGACACGATTAGGGCAAAAAAAGGGGAAAACCAAGTTGTGCAGTAATGTAGTGTATCTACTACAGATGATTGTTGTAGCAAATTTACTGTAGCAATTACTGTAACACCTAGATAGTTTTTGAGATAGAAACTTTTGGCTAACTCATGTGGCCTCCATATGAGTCCTTATCAGACCCGTATGCCCCCCCACCCCCGCCCCCGTATTGACCCCGGTATACAGTGATTTCTTATCATTTAGGCTTTGTGCAGTCTTCATACAGCCTCCGTACGCCAGTATAGCTTAGGGGGTATGAAAGGAGTCTTCTAGGGCTAGAAAA
Source organism: Dioscorea cayenensis subsp. rotundata (assembly GCF_009730915.1). NCBI lineage: Eukaryota > Viridiplantae > Streptophyta > Magnoliopsida > Dioscoreales > Dioscoreaceae > Dioscorea > Dioscorea cayenensis. The sequence goes on from NC_052473.1 coordinate 12,450,260, forward strand.
GAGAGTTCTTGGCCACCATTGAAGAGAAGAAAACCTAGAAATGACAACAATCTTTCAAGGCAAATTGATAAGTGCTTGTGTGATAAGAATGCAAAGTGTTCTTTCCTTATGATGAGCATTACTTTTATCAGATTTTAACACTAATATGAGTGTATTTATGTTACTTTCATGCATATAGAGTTGTGAAGCCGAATCTTAGAGAAAGAAGCCAATGTAGATCGTGAGTGCACCATTTGGAGGAAATCTTGAGAAGGTTCAAACATGAACACATAAGTCGGGTTCAAGATACTAGAATGTGTGCCAACCTCCTTGTATTCAAGCTAGCACAATGATTCGGAGGGGCACAAAGGCAGTCACATTCTAAGTATTCCGCTTGTGCATGTGTAACAAGATCTCCACCAACGCAGCCTTTCATTGAAGAAGCAAAGCGATCTATGATGTAAACGTGTGCCCATTTATGTTACCTTGATGAAAGCATGGATTCAGGAGTGTTTTCGGGCTAGTACTGTAGCAAACATTGTAGCAAAACATCGCAGCAGGTATTGGTTATAGCCGGCCAAAGAAGGATGAAAACAGAGAATCCACATGGGCGTGTGGAAATTCCACATGCCCGTGTGAAAAATCCACATTGGCACCCACATGGGCGTGTGGATTCCCGATTCCAGCCCTATTTAAGGCCGATTTCAGCCTCGATTTCAGAATTCTTTTCTCCATCTTTTTCCCCAACTTGAGAGAAGGTTGCGGCTAGGGTTTTGAGAGGTATTGGCTAGTGATTGAGAGAGGTTTTATGGCTCCAACATCGCTCTCCGTTTGGAAGAAGGTTAGTGGGAGAGCTTTCGTCGGCACCGATCCAGCGAGATGTATCCTAGGCTGGACAAAGGGACATTTGGATGAGTAGAGGACTCTCCACAAGACCATTGTCACGACTATCGAGGGAGTTTTCTATGGATTCATTGCTTTTACATTCGATTTCATTGATTGTAATTAGCTCCATGGAGAGCTAAACCCCCTAGTGGGTACTTGGATTGTGAACCCTAGGATGTATTCGTTTCATTGAACCTTGTTATTATGCTTTTATTAATTGATGTTTTTATTGAGTTCCAATCTTGAATGCATTGATTGTATGAATACTCCCTTAGAGTGACACTAGGGTTGAGAGTTCTTATTGGTAACCCTTGTGAGTGAGTGACACACCACGAGAGTTAGACAAACCTAGATTGGAGAGGGTTGAGAGGGTGAGTCGAGAGGTAGCAGAGTGTCCCCTTTCCCCTCCGATGTAATTTATTCTACCTCCAATTCCTAGAGTTCTTTGCGGTCATAGTAGAGTGAATGGGCTAAGGGATGATCTTCCGCTGGGGCTTAGTTGTGAGTGCAATGGAGTGAAGCATTGAAGTGATTTTAGCATCTAGGGCTTAATTGTGGCTTGGAACCTTCTGTTGGACCAAAGGATTATGTCTACATATAGGAAAAGGATTTATCACTTGGAATCCCTATAACTCATTGCAATTCTATACAAATACGAGGTTCAGAGATTGTTCAATTTCTCCTTCGGGACATGTATAGGTTTAGGCATGGTTGATCTTAGATTTGGGACCATGTATTAAAGAATCTCCATGACTCATTAATGCATTAGTTAGGAAACATAATAGAGGGATTTTGCACTTGAAACGATTGTCCTAGACGGATTAATATACGAGTACCCCATTTATATCGATTGCCTTACCTCTCCTTTACTTGTGCTCTCTCTTATTTCTTTTACTTTTGTTTGCATTACATCTTGTCACACAAATCACTATTCATATTTCGCTTAGTTAAGAAACAATTTAAGTATTTTTACTCCCTACTCCCTGTGGATACGATACCCACTCACCTGGGATTTTATTACTTCGACAAACCCGTGCACTTGCGGGACATACGCAAAGGGCGTTGTCACAAATTCAAGGGCTTTTAAGGCTTCAAAGCATCATCTTTTAAAGGGGAGATCCACCACCAAGGAAGAAAGGATTCTTTGGACCGGGAAGCGACCTTCGGCTAAGGGAAGCGTTATTTGGCGATCCTTGGGAGAGGGAAGCGTCATTCGGCCAAATCTACCTCATCTTCATCATCTTTCCATCTAGGGAGTGTTATCTATGAACTTTTCTTGTCTTTTGATCTATATTGTTGTTTGCATTTTTTTGATGGCACACTAGACCCCCAAGGCCATCAGATGTCAGTGAACCTTGGGGATTCATCATGTATTTTGGATGATTGCTTCTTAATTATATAACTTGAGTTTTATTTGTGATTTAATACATTGTGCCTTCATGCTAGAATTACATATGGAGAGATCCGTAATTCTGTTATAAGTTGTGCACATCGATGTGACTTGCTCACATGTATTAGATATTGAATGAATTACAAGAGGTTGATTGTATCGACATGCCGAGAGATTTGATGTTAGTAGCCTTCCGATTCTCAAGAGTAAACCTAAAAAGAGTTTACTCTTATTTTGGGATTTCCTTGTTCTTAATGCAATCGCAGAAGTGTTGATTTGGAAGAGATTCTGATCAACACTCGTATGGGATTAGGGTTCAACCGTCGAGAGATTGGTGTTGATCTAATCTAGAAATCCCTCGATCCAAATCACCCTTGTATCTTTTGTTCTTCATCCTTGTATCATGATAACCCCTTAAGGAGATCCACATCCATTGGCTCTTTTCACATCAATGTTGTCTTTGTAACCTTTTGTTTAAATCTTAAATATGTGTGGCAATCTCTTATTTATCTTCTTGTATCTAGTTAAGTAGATTTCCTCACTTAAGATGTTGGGCTAGAAAGTAGGCGGTGAAGGAGTAATAGTGGATCCTTAACCCCAAGAAATACAATCCTCGTGTCTTTACATGAGGTATTAATTGTCTATCCCGTACACTTGCAGGGAATCAATCATGTATATATATAATGAAGTGAGATGTAATACCTACATGTATTATCTTTTTGGAAATTTTTTTTTATGTTGATATCCTTGCTGATATATATATATATATATATATATATATATATTCTTATATTTAATGTTTGGATATATTTATAAACTCTGATTATTGGATTTGTGTTCTTGAGTTTTTGGTTGTTGATTGGTCTACCCTCTTCAAGCCTTGAGTTGTTATTAGTTAGGGTTTAGTCCTTGAGTTATGAGTTAATTTTATTCTTACTATAGGATCTTTTCATCAGAGTGACCCTAGCTTAAGGCCTTGAGTTTTAGTTGAAGGTTAGACCCAAAGCAACATTTGAGGAACTCAACTTTGTAGTCCAAAGCCAGGTAGGCTCTCGCACCTGTATAACTCCGTATTTCTAATGTATGGATAATTATTTAAATATTTAGAATGTTTTTTATTTGTGAAATTCTGGTATTATTTCTGTTGGTGTTATAGTATTATTTTGTTATTCGTTATTTATTTATTTAGATTGTAAAATGGTTTATTTTGTATTTTACTGTATATATTCTGTATTCCTGTGGGTTTTTAGTACATCTCCACTTTTGGCAACTTGCCCAGCTAGGAGGAGTAAGTCCTAGCCATGTACACATGTTTTCTATAGTAGCGCTACTAGACATGCGTGTTCGTTTTGGCTCCGGTCGAAGATCCGGCTTCGGCTGTTGATATTCTGTCATGTTCTAACTTTACAGCCAAAGATCCAGCCTCAAGCTGTTGATTCTGTTTATTAATCAGGGATATGTACACTTCTGGTTTTCATGTACTTTCTACATTCTGATTATTTCTGTATTCTAATTATTTTTGTATTCAGATTATTTTCTGTATTCTAATTATTTTTTGATATTCTGATTATATTCTATATTTCTGTCTGATACATCATTATTTCTATAGTTATCTTGTATTTTCTGTTATTTTGCGATCCTACTAGGCCCTTGTGGCTCATGTACTTTGTGGTTTTCTTTTTTAGGTAACGAGTAAGCTTAAGATCATGGTGTTCTTGGGTTTATTTTCTGTATTTGTCTTCTTTTAGTAACTGAATGTAGAGGTTGTATACCTCATAGTCGTTATCTGTTCAATGAGATTTGTGTTTTCTGTATTCTGGTCTCAAACTGTTAAGTGTGGCACTTTGTATTTCTGTAGAGCTACTAAAGCCCATACTTGTATTATGTTTGTTTACTGTTATTTTGTTTTTATTTCTATACTATTGTTTTTTGTTTGTCTGTTGATGTTGACTCTGACTAGATCTGTGATCTGAGGCCTTGCACCCAATGGGGTCCAGCCCAGTTGGATGTTGCCGGTCTGTCAGTATACCCAGTTTTAGGGCTGAGGAGTGACACTATATGTGGATAACAGAATTTGGGAGGGACTTTTTACTCATTTACCTGTTATTATATTTATAATTAAACATCAGTTATGTTAATATTAATAAATTTATATTTAATTAATATATTAATATTATATATATAAAAACATCATTTGCAGACTTCTGTAGAAATCTGCAAATGATGAAAAGTAAAAATAGGAAGGCTCTCAACTTGATTGCATCATCCGTCACTCCATTTATCTTCGACGATATCACACACCCTCGAAAAACTCTCTATATGATCTGCTTTGGATCCTCATCGGCCAAACCGTTGAAGCTGTCTGGATTCTTTCGCAACATGTGGATGAATGCCGGCTTCAACTCAAAGTTACTGAGTCGAATCGGGGGACGCACAATACTCAATTGTGTCCCCAACACTCAAGGTCCGCATAATCGGATAATGTTCATCGTTGGTCATTTTGTTCCGCCATGTTTTTCGGATTCTTCTACTTCCAAATCAGTCGGATTAGACTGTTCTTGTACAGGCTCTTTCCCTTTTCTTCTAAGTGTACGTTCAAGCTCAGGATCTCCTTCAATCAATATTGAGGGATTCCCTCGGGTCATAACCTGAAGCTGCAACCAAAAAGAAAGAAAAAGAAATCAGAATGATGATAGAATAAGAAGATATGAAATAGAATGTATGGTGACATAGCTAAGAAAACAAAGTGCAAAGTATCTCTAAACGCCTACTCCCCGGCAACGGCGCCAAAAACTTGACAAGGTCCCTTGCGTATATCCCGCAAGTGCACGGGTTTGTCGAAGTAATAATCCCGGATGAGCGGGTATCGAATCCACAGGGAGTAGGGGATAAAAATACTTAATTTGATTCTTAGCTATGTGAAAGATCAATAGTGATAAGTGTTATAATGATTCAATTCTCGACAATAAAAACAACAAGTAAGAGAGCAAAAGTAAAGTAGGAGGTAAGGCAATCGATAAAGATGGGGTACCCGGATAATGCTCTGCCTAGGATAATCATTTCAAGTGCAAGAACCCTCTATTATGCTTTCTAATCAATGCAATAGTGAGTCGTGGAAATCCTTAAATACATAGTCATAAATCTAAGGTCAACTATGCCTAACTCTATACATGTTTCGGAGGAGAGATTAGATAACCTCTCAACCTCGCACTCGCATAGAGTTGCAATGAGCTCTAGGGATTCCAAGTGATAAATCTCTTCCTAATTATAGACCTAACCCTTTGGTCCAGGCGGAAGGTCCCTAACCACGATTAAGCCCTACATACTAAGATCACCTCAACGCTTCACTCCATTGCACGCGCAACTAAGCCCCAACGAAGGGTTATCCCTTAAACCATTCACTCTATTATGGCCGTAAAGAACTCGAGGAACGGAGGTAGAATCTATCACGTCGGAGGGGAAAGGGGACGCTTCTGTACCTCTCTACTCACCCTCTCAACCCTCTCCAACCTAGCTTTGTCTAACGCTCATGGTGTGTCACTCACTCACAAGGTTACCAACGAGAACTCTCAACCCTAGTGTCACTCTAGGGGAAATGTTCATACAATAAAGCATTCAAGGTTGGAACTCACAATAAACATCAATTAATTGAAAGCATAATAAAGAGATTCAATGAAACAAATACATCCTAGGGTTCACAAATACCCAAGTACCCACTAGGGGTTTAGCTCTCCATGGAGCTAAGTACAATCAAAGAAATAGAATGTAAAAGCAATGAATCCATAGAGAAACCCCCTCGATAGTCGTGTCGATGGTCTTATGGAAAGTCCTCTACTTGTCATCCAAGGATTCCCTCGTCCGGTATAGGATACGCCTCGACGGAAGCTCCACTAACAACCTTCTTCCTAAGGAATGACGATGTTGGAGACGTAGAACCTCTCCAAAACCTTGGCCAATACCCCTCAAAACCTTAGCCGAAGCCCTCTCTCAAGTTGGGAAAAAGATGGAGAAAAGAAATCTAAAATCGGGGATGATTCGGCTTTAAATAGGGCTGGAATCAGGCGAATACACGGGCGTGGATGCTTCACGCGCCCGTGCGGAATTTTCACACGGGCGTGGATAAGTTCCACACGCCCGTGTGGATTCTCTGAACTCCTGTTTTCTCGGCCGGCTGTGAACAGTACTGCTACAGTAACCGGCCTGAATAGCTTCCCGAATCCATACTTTCATCAGAGTAACGCAAACGGGCACACGTTCTCGTCGTGGATCACTTGCTTCTTCAATGATATGCTAGTTGGTTGAGCTCTTGTTCTGTGTGCATAAGTCGGAATACTCGAGTGTGACTGCCTTTGTGCCCCTCCAATTGAATGTGCCAAACTCGAATACGAGGAGGTTGGCACACACTCTAGCATCTCCATCCGACCCTATGTCTTCGCGTTTGAACCTTAGCAAGATTTCCTCCAAAAATCGAGTGCATTGTGCTCCACATTGGCTTCTTTTCCTTCATACTCGGCCTCACAACCACCGCACGCGAAAGTAACATAAAAACACACATATTAGTGTAAAAACAAGAGAAAAGTAATGCTCAACATAAGGAATGAACGCTTCGCATTCATATCGCACAAGCACTTATCAATTAGGATAAGTGGGGTTGGGATGTAGAGAGAGCACTCGGGGAAGGGGGCAGCGGAGAGGGTTGTGGGATAGTGATCCAATGGACTTCAGAGGGCATTTATAAAATTGAAATCAACTAACTTCCCCAGATTATATATATATATATATATATATATATATATATATATATATATATATATATATATATATATATATATATATATATATATATATATTGGTGGGGAGAGGAGGAGGAGGGTAAATTTAGCATTTCATGCCCATTTCCCTTCCATTCAGGGCCAAAATGGTGATTACCCCTATGAGTATACATCTAATCAAGCAATGATTCTCCACTAGAGGGGAATCATTGATGCAATCCCAACACCTCCTTAATGGTTAGATTATCTAAAGGTTAATGCCTATGCCACTTCATCAATTTATTAAACTCTTATCCATTAAATTATCTCTTACACTATTATAGGACCCACACTCATTTCATTTTATCATTTCAATAATTTACAATACACATGTTTATTATCAATATATTTATCTAATGAAAATATTTTATTATTTGATGAAAATGATTATATAATATATTAAAAATTATATTGTTGAAAATACATTACTTAAAAATTTTTGAAAAAATTATATGATTTCTATAAAAAAAAAATACATTATTAATCTTTTAAAGATTATTTAATTCTTGATGGATAATTTCATGAAAATAGTTATATAATATATTAAAAATTATATTTTTAAAATACATTATTGAAATATTTTTGAAAAAGATATATGAATTTCTATAAAATAATACATTATTAATCTTTCAAAGATTATTTAATTCTCGGTGAATAAACAAATTAAAAATAATTTGTCAAATTAACCAAGATATAAGAAACAACTAAATTTAAATTAAGAGTAACTATAAATATTACATAATTAACGTCATTAATAATTGATAACATACAGTGAAGAAAAAGTATTATAGTGCAAAACACCAATTTTTATCTTCATTCTATCTTAAAATGATGCCAAATGTACCCAACCAAGTCTTACTGAAGTTAATGATGCATTTCTTGATCACGTAGTTCCTAGGTATGGTTGAAAATCTTGAATGCACCTTGATTAAAGATGATTGGAAATTCATCTTCATCATTATCCCAATTTATGATTGTATCTCCTTCATCTTTTGCAATCATATTATGTATGTGTACATTACATCTTTCAATTTTTTCCTATGCCAAAGTGTGTCGGGCCACGTATAATTGCCCATCAAAATTGAAGCACGCTAAATGCTGGCTTAACATCCTTTTATCCAACCTCTTGTATTTGTTTAAACTTGATCCTTTTCAAGTTTCCTAAATATGAAAACTTTTAATCAATGATGTAGTAGGAAGGTAATACCCTTTTGTGTATGCTATACCATTAATGAAGAACTAAATTATTGTAGTGCATCCATATAATACGTCATTGAACATAAGAGATTGATTAAGCCCATTTATGTCATTACTAGTTCCTGTAACTCTAAAGAATGCATGCTAATCTATAGGTTCATTGAAGCAATAACTTCTAGCATAATTGTTGGAACCTCTTGATCACCTCGAGTGCATTGACCTTTCCATGTAAATGGACAATTTCTCCAATGCTAGTGCATGTAATTTGTGCTACTAAGCATGTTGAGAAAGTTGTTACGCTCAAAGTGCAATTAAAATTGATGTTCAAAGTTATCATTATTAGGTTTTCTTAGATAACTTGGCACAAAAATTCCAATCACGCATCAACAAAATTTGAATAAACACTCAATTGCACTACATTTAACAATTCGTATGTATTCATCACACTAACCAGCTAGAGCCCCATATGATAATTGTCAAATAGCAGTATTATATTTCTAAAGTGGTGAAAGTCCTCGTGTACTAGTTGCATCAATCTTCAATTGGAAATATTCTGAATGATTTTCAAAAGCTTTTACAATTCCCAAGAACAATCCTTTGTGCATTCAAAATCTTCGACGAAATAAACTACTAGGATAAATTGGTTCATTGGTGAAATAGTCATTGAATGGCCTTTCATGTCCTACTTCATGATCAAGATTGAAATGTCTTTTGTTTCTTCTATGAATGCTAGATGTCTCACTTTGTTTTTGCTTTTCCCATTCTTATAGTAACAATCACATTTTCTTTTTAGAATCATTCATCACCTCATCTACTAAAAATTATTTGATTTGTTCCAAATGGGCAAGATCCATCTTCTAGATTGTAATAAACTGATATATTTTGTAAAAATACAAAGTTAGTTGATTATAGAAGTATAGAAATTAATCTCATTATATTTAGAAGTATAACATAATGGCTAGTTTCATAATAACTAGTTTCTCAATGACTAGTTTTACAATGGCTAGTTTCATAATGGCTAATTTTATAATGACTAGTTTTATAATGGCTACTTTCATAATTTAAATTACATTACTTTAAAATTACATCAATAATAAAATCTAGATAATTTGGATAATTTTAAAAATTTTGGAGATAGTGGTAAACAGAAGTGTATAAAATTTGGAGAGTTTTAAAAATTATTTGAATTTGGAGTTTATGAAGATGAAGTAGTATTTTTATTTATGATTTTTTTTTGCAAAAGAGAGCCAAATCTAATAAAGGAAAAAAAAGTACAAAATAGGAAATCATAAAGAAAGCTTCAACTGGGAGCAAATGTCTTCAATCCAGTGAGGACGGTCCTGTCCATGAGAAAAAAGAGAAAGTTCAGGATTTAAGCATCCATAGTGAGCAAGAGAGTCCGCCAAAATGTCAGAGTCACGATCAATGGTCTCCAAAAAGATGTTGGGGAAGTGCTTCAGGTTGAGCTTGAGGTGGTGAATGCTGGAGTGGAAACGCCAAGCTACAGTCATTTAAAGGTTGCTCAACATTTAGTTAACTCTTGGACAGTCACAATAAATGTGATTTGGAATCTAGTCGTATTTGGTGGAGAAGGTAAGAGGGAGAATAATGAAATCAATCTCAGCTTGAATTGGTGAATCAGAGATGCAACCCTTGGACCCTGCAAGTAAAATCTGGATATAGTTTAGGATAATAACAAAGCCCAGACCACATTCCTGAGAAAGAAAGTCCCAAGAAGCATCAGAATGAATTGTAACAATAGTTTGGGTAGGTCTGAGTTTAGAGTACTCCCTTGACAAGCTCCTAGAGGTTTGATCAAAGTCTAAACAGTATGACCAAGCTTTGTCGATAATGGAGATGCAATTTGGCTTCCACTTCTTGAAGATGGGGTTACATCTCTCATTCCAAATCAGCTAAGCAATAGTAGTAAAAAAAGCTTTGCCAAAGAGATTTTTGTGAGAATTTCAATAGATTTGGTGGGCCATTGTCCTGAGCTAAGGAAAGAGTGGTGCAAGTGAGAAAGGCCCAAGTAGTTCAGGACTCTGGACCAGCAGGGGGAGAGTTTGGAACAATCCCAAATCACATGTTTGGCAGTTTCTGGTTCCAAATCACAAAACTTACAGAGGAAGTGTGGGCTAATGTTTAGATCATATAAGTAAGCCCCAGTCGAAAACTTTTCTGGGGCCAATTTCCAGATGAAAACTTTAATGAGAGGGATAACCCTAAGGTGCCAAATTTGATGTCAACCCAACCAGTAGTCCTCAATGCTTGAATTAAGACAATCATAAACCACAGAAGCCATAGTGGCTTTAGTCGATTCAAAGCCCCAAATCCAATGATTATGAGAAGCATTAACATCAATTTTGTTTAACTAGTTCCAATCCAAGTTTGAACCAAAAGTATGAACCAAAGAATCATGATCGAAGAAATCAAGGTCCATAAGATCAGTTAGGGTTAGGTTATCATGAAGCAAATTCATGTGATGAAAGTTGGTTTCAAGTTAATAAGTAAGCCCATAATATAAGGATCCTTCCACAAGTTCAGAGAAAAAGGGTTGCAAGCAAAGATTTAAGATTTGTTTTGATGATCTCAACAGTTTTGCAAACATATTTGAAGAACCACAAAGTGCGCTTGGAGCAACCCATGTTCCAAACATTCCACTAACTATACTTGGTTTTGAATAAATATCGACCTAAATTTTATTATCAGAGTTAAGAATGGCGAAATTATTTTTGGTCATGAGGGAATGTTTAACATGTCTTTGATTACTGGATACCTAAGCTCCCATTAGATTTGCAAAGTTTAATAACTGTCCAACTGATGGAAATGGAAGCCATTTCAATTGCTCATCCTATCCCAGAGAAAATTCCTATCCAACTTTGAAATTTCTTGGATAATAGTGTCAGGGAGATGCATGACAGAAAGGTAATAATTTGGAACGGTAAGGATGGAGCTATTAATGAGCACAGCCCGACCAGCAGTAGAAATAGTAGAATGGTTCCAAGCTTGGATGGAATTCTTGACCCTATCATGAAGGAACTTAAAGTGATTGATGAGAAGCTTTTTAGGAGAAATGGAGATGCCAAGATAATTAAACGAGAAGCTCCCAATCTTAATACCCAGGATTCTGGATATGGATGAGTTGATTTTTCTGTTACACCAAGAAGGGAAGAAGATTTTGGATTTGAGAAGGTTTGGTTTTTGCCCATTAAGGTTTTGGTAGATGTTCAAGCATAATAGAATATTTTTAGCTGATTGTCTCGTAGCTCTAGTGACTAGGATAAGGTCATCTGCAAACATTAGGTAGTTGAAGTTGCGATTGAGAGTGTCATTAAAACCAGGAACAATAAGGGTTGTCATGGCTTTGTTAAGAATAGCCGACAGGTTTTGGGTGACAAAAAGGAATAGTAGGGGAGAGATGGGGTCCCCCTGCCACACTTCCCGACTACTATTGAACCAAGGGGAAGGTTTACCATTGATAAGCCAAGAGAAAGATGCAGAAGAGAGGCAAGCTTTTATCTAGGAAATCCAAAGTTTAGGAAAGCAAAATCTCTGAAGGGTAGCAAGAATTGTTGTCCATTCTAAATTATCAAATGCCTTTTCAATGTCAATTTCACAATCATCCTAGGGGCTTATCAATATCGCATTCTAAAGAGTGAGCTACTTCTTGCACAACAATGACATTGTTAAAAGCTGTGCAGCCAGGAAGGAAGCCACTTTACTCCAAGCTAACTAGATTATGAATAAAATTTTTGAGTCAATTTGAGAGAATTTTTTTAAAAGACTTTATAACAAACATTGCACAAAGAGATAGGTCTAAAGTTAGCCATAGAAAAAGGATTATCTTTCTTAGGAATGAGAACCACAAAGGTTTTCCCCTACGACTTGGGATGATTTGAAGTAAAGAAGAAGCCCGAAATAGCTTTGGAAAGGGTATCACCAATAATGTTCCAATAAAACACATAAAATTCCACAGTTAAACCATCCAGACTAGGACTTTTGCCACGAGATATCAATTTAAGGGTAGGAAAGACTTTCCTCTTCGAGAAAGGTTTGATCAGTTCATCCCTATCCTCATCGGAAAAAGTGGCAAGGTCATCTGGCATAGCTTTAAAAATAAAATCAATTGGCAGGTGGGAGGAAGAGGCCTAAAGATTTTGAAAAAAATTTAAAAAGAAATCCTCAATCTCAGCTTGGTCATTGAAGGACATACCTGAAAGATCCTTGATGCTCGTCACTTTGTTTCAATGGTGCCTGATTTTAATAGTGTTGTGAAAGCACTTGGAGTTCTGATCCCCCTGGCCGAGCCATTAAAATTTTTCTCTTTGAGACAAGAAGATAGCATTTTGGTGAAGTAAGGCTTTATGTCTTTTGTAAAGAACTCAAAGCCAAGTGTGATTCCACTGCTCCATATTGGAAGAAGTAGACAAGGTCTCTTCGATGGTAGAGATATCACTTTGAATGTTTTGAAGCTCCGAATCAGTGGAAATCAAGCCTACAAATCTAGCTTGAAGGTGAGAGGAAGATGAGTTAATATTCCAAGCTTTTAAAACATTATTGTGGCAACCCATCAAAATCTAACCAGTAGTTATTAAAACGATAAACTTTAACTTTCGAGTGCTGAGAGTCACAAATGGTAAGGAAGAGAGGGCAGTGATCAGAATTAGTTCTAGCTAGATGCTTATTGGAAAATTTTTAAAAAGTAGAAAACCAAGTAGCATTTACAAAAAAAGGGTCCAACCTGGCCTAACGACAAGTTAAACCATCCTGACCATTGGACTAGGTAAAACGAGAACTACTAAAGTTCAAATCAATGAATGCGTTGTCAAAGATGAATTTAGAAAAGTTCATAATTAGCTTTGGCTACATAAGTATGAAAGGAACCCCCCCTGTGCTCCTCAGTAGTGAAAATAGTGTTAAAGTCACCACCAAGGAGCCAGGGGATGTTGAGTCTAGTCATACTAGAGAGATTGCTCTAAAGCTTCTTATGGTCAGAGAGAAGTTGAGAGTTGTAGATGACTGTGAAGACCCAGCTTAAACCTCTATAAGTGATGACCAAGTGTAACACCCATCTGGAAGTAGCAATAGTGGTACCTTTCCCTAGCTGATGGTTACACAGGATAATGATCCCACCAGAAAGTCCAACTGTCGGGATTGTGGCCCAGTTCCATATTTTCATGAAAATTGCTTATAAATGGGAAACCCTATCAGTGTTTGCTTTTGTTTCAAGTAAACAGAGAATATTAGGTTTAAGATGAGCTTGACATCTTTAATACGATCAATAGTGGTTTTGTTTGAGATGCCCCTGCAATTCCAACAAAATATTTTAAAATTCATAAGAGAAAAGATAGGAAGGAAGGAAAGAAGAGAAAACTGGAAAGGGTTTAGAGAACAGGAGACTTTTTCCCTTTCTTCGAGCAGTTGTGACTCTTGCTAGGACCTTTCTGTTTAAGAGCTTCAAGTTTGACGCCTTTTTGATATTTTGAAAGAACCATGTCATCTTCTGGTTCCATGAATAAGTCACCATTATCCGATCCTTCAGAAGAGCCTAACTGTGCTTCCTCTATGTTGAGATCATTCTGTGGGTTTAGAGCTTCAACTATTGTTTCAACGAGAGCCTGATGACCTTTATTACCAACCGGACTGGTGGAAGTACCCGAAAATGGTGTTGAAGAGATAAGCAGTTGCTCTCTAGAAGAGGGTTATTTCTCGGGAACATGTGAAGAACTAGTCATTAGAAGACATAGAAAGAGGAGTGGTTGGGTTTCTCAATGGCGGTAGATGTCTTGAGGTACGAGGCAGGTTAGAGCCCGTCAAATTCGAGGCATGGAGACTAAACATCTCGTTCTTGAATATAACGGTATCATCTACATCGATAGCTCCGCTTTGGAAGAGTTGGTTGTCTTGGGATTCACCAATGGCATTGTTAGGGTTATAAGTGTCATCCCTCATAATGATGCTTTTTGATTTATTGCCCACGTGGCATGGTGGATGCCATGCAGGAGCCCACGTGTCCGGGTCTTGTGTGATATTGCCTCGGGATTCTCACTATTTTGAATTTTTGGCCCCTGCCTTGGTCCTGGTTGAGAATCCAGCCCCCGCCGCGGTCACCACCACTAGCACCACCATGGCTCCAAAAAGAAGGTCCCCTTCTATGACGAGAACATGGTTTGAGCTATAGTCCAAATTCCTTTTTTTCTCTCTCAGTATCAGTAATTACGGCATTATCCTTCTGCTGAGCAAAGGTATTGCCCTCCTATTCCTCGCTGACCTCACCAGATTGCATAAACACATCCATCTACACCATTCCTGCTTCAACTAAACCAAGGGGCATAGAAGGGGTCTTGAGTTGTCAGCTGTCGACAAAGGTAAAGGTTTCATCACCATGTCCAACCCTGCCACAATTAAAACAGAACATAGGAATTTTTTCATAAAGAGCAAGAATGTTAACACGATTTTCCACTGTATTGCACCCAAGTTGCTTATTGTAGGGGTTGAGACAGATCAAGCTCCACACAAATGTGAGTATATTTAGCTCTTGATCTGTTAAGGGTGTGAGGATCCACCTTCAAGACATTGTCAAACTGAAAAGCAATAGCCTCGAGAATTTTCCCCGATATAGCTACATCCACACATCTGCCATGTTTAGTCGTTCGAAAGCTAGTTGGAAAGATTCTTTCTAAGGGGACAGTTGAAGGATTCGGCCGGCGACCGTCCACGGACCCTCCCAGAGTAGCCTGCTTTGCATATCCATGGACTCGCATCAATCAAAATAATATCAGCTGGGAAGGTCGGCAACAGTGTATTCACCCAAACCTCTCAGACATCGGCCATGGCTAGTTTAGCTTCATCAAGTGGGAGGGCTTTTCCAAGGAATTTCACATACAAGGAGGTTTGCATGTTGCCCCTTGTTGCCTGCCATAGATCATCTGCAATTGTAACTAAGCTGCGAGTGCAATTTCTAATTTTTTTCAAAGTGTTCTTTTTTGCGGTGAGGGGGAGGGTCTAAAGTTGAGGCTTTTGAACCTCCGCCGACGACATTAACCCACGACTTACCCATCCTAGGGTTAGGTAAGGGGGGTTTACTGCGGCAGGAGAGGCCATGCCACCCCCACACGAAGACTCAAGTGGGGGAGGAAGAAGAAATTTGGATGGAGTATTTGAAGACTCAAATGGTGATTGAATATAAAGTAATCTTATCTTGGTGATCATATACCAAATCTAGATTTACAAATCCCTCCAACCAAACACAAAATTTTATAATCCAACATTCCAATTAAATCAAACCAAACACTAGATTTAACACTTGTTATATTTTTAAATACAGTCATTACAACTACATTGTAATTTAAAATCTACTATATCTTCAACTACATCTAACTAAACACTACCTTAACTCTTTTCTTGATTAATCCCATATTTGCTATTTTTAGTCTTGCAGGTTATGTTTCTATACATCATATTTTGGGATGAAATGAGTTTCAACATGTTGATGTCTTTGTTATGTTTGGTTGTATGATACCTAGAAGTATTTGATTTTAAGATGGGTGTGTGTATTTAACTTGGATGAAGTTGTTTATATAATGATGGTCAATGTTAATATGTTTTCTCTTTAAATTGGATGGTGTGTTTTCATATGTTAATGGTGTGCTATTTAAGGTGGATGATGTTTTCCATATGTAATATCCATTATATATATATATATGATAATAGTTTGTCTTTATATATATATACACATATAATTCTTTGTTGTTATTCTTTATTGGTTTCATTCAAACTGATATTCTACAATGTGTATATATGTGCGTTTAAGGTTGGCTTTGTAGAATAATGTCAATTAGTACTTAACCCATAGATTAATGTTAGTGGAAATTACCAAAAAACCCCTACTTTGCAATATTTCCAAAAATACCCCCTTAATTTGGCAATCCCTAAAAACACCCCCCTTTTAAAGTCAATGATTTTCAAAGCCCCAAAAGTTGTAATTGGCTGTAAGAGGGTTACTTCTAAATTTTATGGACGAAATTACCCCTTTCATGGGAAGCTGTGGCCGTGCAATCATGTGTCCGGTTTGAGAGGGAGTGGGGGTTATTGTTTTGGGTAATCCCTAGGGGCAACCATTAGTGACGCCGATTTTACTTTTTTTCTCTCTTCGCCTCTTCAGCTTTTCTATTTCCAAAGTTGTCCCTTCCTGGGCATCTTTTTCTCGAAGAAGAACTTCGCTTTTCACCATTGTTTGGAGAAGAATTTTCGCTCAAGTATTCGGTATTTCATTAGCTCCCAGTCTAAGGTATTAAGCCGAGGTGTGTTTATGGTTTTTTTTAATGATTCTGTTAGAAAAAGAGGATTTTCGGTTTTGTTTTATGGTTCTATTTTTATTGGATAATATTGAAGTCTGTAGGGAGATTCATCGGCTAGGGTTTTGTGTTGGTTTTTCATTTTCATCTGTGTACATGATCAGAAGAGATTTTTTGATTGTTATGCTGTGTAATGTTTACAATGTAGTTTTCCCTTTGCGTTGATATGGTTGTAGTTTTAAAAATAAGGTTTTCGTTTAAGTAATGGAATTGTATTTAAACGTTTGGTATCAATGTTTAAATTATGAGGTTTATGTTTAAATTGTGTTGTTTCTGTTTAAATATTTATGTCTCCGTTTAAATATTTATTTTACCATTTAAAAACATATACAATCCGTTTACATTTATCTGAATACTATTTAATATATGGTTATTGTCGCAAGCTTGTGATTATTGCGGTCAACCTAGTTAATGGGCGATGTTATTTGACACTGGTAGTGGAGACTGTTGCTGAGTTGAAAGTTCACATGAGTGGACGACATTGAGAGATAATCTGGAGGACACTATTTGCAGTATTCATTGAGATTGAAGCTGTGTTCCAAGAGAGGGCCTTCCTTGATTCTTTGCTGTAGAGATATAATGGCTGCACCAACAAATTCAGGATCGGGGAAAGCTTGGTAAGTTTCAGGCCCCAAGATGTGGCTCTCATTCTTGAACTGCGTTGCGATGGAGACGCAATCATATTTTAGAAGAAAAAGAAAGCACGCTCCACTTTTGAAGATAGATATTTTTTCTAAAACCTACGAGAGACACAGAGACTCCATCAAGAGAACACTTGAGCTGCTTGTTCAGTAGAGGGGAGAAGAAGAAAATTTTGTCAAACTCCTGATGGTGTACCTCATGGGTACAATCCTCTTTCTGAAACACGCCCTACTCGGTTCGAACTGGATAGTTAACTATATTGATGACCTCCCTGCCATGGGACACTATTCATGGGCGCAAGTGATGTACAAGTGGCTAATGGAGGATGTCTCATAAGCGGCTACTCGAGTGCAAGCGAGATGCGTTGGGAAGAAGATGAACATGAGATACATCGAAGGTTGCTCAGTCGCACTGAATATCTTTTTATGAGCTGACCAGTACAGAAAAAGAAAGATGCGATTTGGCAAGACCCCAAGGATGTTGTGCTACTGGTAAAAATAGTTTCCCAAAGCAAGTGATGACTGAAGCCATATTTTCATTGCTTGAAAGAAAAAGAGGTAATAAATCATGGGTCTCTGTTTAAATAGTAAAAGTTTCTGTTAAAAATATGATTTAGTGTTTAAACGTATGAACATAGTGTTTAACTTCTTGACTTAGGGTTTAAATTATGTTTTTCTCTATTTAAATATTTTGGATGCCATTTAAAAACCTATGTAAACTATTTAAATTGTTGGATTAGATGTTTAACAATATTTGATATCATTTAAAAACTAGTTATCAGTGTTTAAAACGCTGTTTTCATTGACATTGTGTTGTTTAATTATGTTAGTTTCCTGAGTTGGTCGTAGCGAATGCAGATGAAGAAATCTTCATTCAGGTCATCGGCCCGGGGGGATGCTATTGCTCCCAAACCACTGGGTCGAAAGCAGGATGAGAGGCTATCCTCTTCGAGGTGCCCTCAACGCCATTCACCTGCACGAGTTCCTAGGCGCCGGAGTAGGCCCATCCTACCCTACCCGGTCGAAACATCCCCTCCCCCGACGGTAACATCCCCTCCTACTCGAAGCAATCCCCCACTCGCAACGGCCCCCTTGGCGATGATGTCACCGCACGTCTGATGACAGAGTTCCCTCTGCTTGTTGCTCGGATGGAGGCATTGGAGGGACGGGCACAATCGAAAGCGCTGTCCCTACAAACAAATGAAGCACCCATCACGGATGCCACCAGGAAAAGCCTGGATGACGAGAATGTGAGTGCGATGTCATCGGATTTTGATGATAACGACATTATCGGGATGACCATTCGGAAAGGGCAACGTTTGAAGAGACTCGCCAAAAGAAGAAAAATAATAATGTCTTTTTCCTTCACCGGCCGATGATGAAGTAACAGTAGCATCACCGGCGGTTGATCGGTCGGTTACAATGACAGTGTCTAAGAAAATTATTCTTGAAGAAGCTGCAGCTAGAGTCGATACGATGTCCAAAGAGATCCCCTATCTCGGTGGAACCGGCGGACAATGGTGTCGCATCAAAGTGTAGACACAATCACAATCCCTCTACAACAAGAACAAGCAAAGATTGTGACTTCGACAGATGTTGTCGTCATCCCATCAGTTAAGAAAATCGTTGACAGTATTGTCAATGAAATCGTTGCTTTGGTCGAACCGGCTATCGTTGCTTCGGTCAAAATCATTGCCGCATCAAAGGGAGAAACTCTCCCACAACTATCAACAACAACATCTGGTAATGAAAAAATAATGACAAGTGTTGCGGCTATGGTTGACAGTATGGTCCTCGCCAACCAATAATTCCAAGGAAGTGCGGACGGACTTTCGACCGAAGAAAAAGAAATACCCCGGATAGGGGCGGCTAGAGTGTTCTAGCAGGAGTTATTTAAGATCTTCCTTAGTTGATGGATGGATTAATAAGTATAAATATCATTTAACTTAGTGGGTTACCGTTTAAATATTGTTCTTTACCGTTTAAGTTTTTGCATTTAACCTTTAAATATGTTATATACTATTTAACTTTTAGAGTCTTCATTTATATATTTTATTCACTGTTTAAAGTTATGAGTTACCATTTAAGTTTGTTAGTCTCTGTTTAACTTTATCTTTTATTATGTAATGACAGTACTGTCGTATGGAAGAATGATTGTGTCAGCACCACACGAGCCAGCTTATACACGATGCTGGACTAGAAGGAAATGGTGACAGATGATGTGATGGACGCGTTTGTTTGCATAATCCAAAAATCTCTCACAAGAGTACCATATCCATATGCGAAGCGTGCCTCCATCACTCGACCGCTGGTACTATTCATGTCCAGACAGGAGGATGCAAGTGAATCGGCTCTCGTTATGATGGGAGTGCCGCACATAACTTGCACGATGTTGACATAGTCATCCTTCTAATCATCATAAATGGCCACTTCCATTTGGTCATTCTTGATAACGAGAGGCAGGAATACATGCACCATACCTCTACTGTAAGTAAGGAGTACGACAAGGACGCCATAGATGGTAAGTGCTTTGATAACTTCTGCTTTATAAACAGTGCTTTTTTAGTCGGGATTCTAACATCAAAATCTAAATCTCGACAGCGGAGACTATTCGACCATTGTGTCGATATGGACCTCGGCGAATCGGTGATTGTAAACTACCCCCTTGTCCACGACACTGACACCTCAAGGCAGAAACGAGGAAGTGTCGATTGCACCATCTACGTTATGCGATTTATCGAACAGCTGCTCGACGATGAAAAGCTACAGGTATCGGAATCGGACGTCCCTTACTTGCGCTTAAAGTATGTTACCCACATACTAAAGGAAGTGAGCGCAGCTGGCATCACTTAAAAAGAGGATTCGTCGACGGTGGCGAAAAGAAGATTGACATATAATTTTGTACGATAGAGTTACCATGTAAATAACATTGTACATCGTTTAAATAAAATATTTTTTGTTTAAATATTATTGTCTCTATTTAAATTCTTAGTTTTATGCTTATGTTTCGAAGTTGGCGTTTAAATAACAGTATATACATGTTTAAAAACCATTGTCTATGTTTAAATATCGTTGTTATTGTTTAAATATAGTTGTCTCTGTTTAAATTCTTAGAGTTTTCTATATAACTTTTTTGTTTATTTAAAATACCATTTTTTATTCTAAAAATGTTTGAGTAAAACGTTTAAGAGACAATTCTTTGTTTAAATATCAAAAGTTGACACTCAAATAAGTTTTTTTGTTTTTATATAATAGTTTATATTTACAATGCCTGGTCGGTAATAGTTTCATTGCAAGATCTACGATTGTGACATGAAACGTGGCAGCAGCTGCAACATAACTTGCGGATCTTGGATGCTTGCGACTCGATCCTCTTTCATCTAGCATGCTTAGGTTGCCTTCGCATCATAGGCAGTCGCAAACGCTGGTCGCGATTTTCATTCCTAGGCTTCTCATTATCAGGTATGGAGAAAATAGCTTCGTTACACATCAGTTTGTAATTGTCGACAGTGAAGTACCCGCTAATAAATCGATAAACGTTGGTGTCTGTCTGCATTATTGCAGCGCAAGCGTGTTTGCACGGGATACCATAAACTTGCCACATGCGACATGAGCAAGTTCTATTGCCAAGATCTAAAGAGTTGATGCACTGGTCAATCACTTCATAACGATCATCAATATAACGACCAACATAAGTAGGTCTTCCATTTGTTCGCTTGCTCACGGTGGTTGCATGATATGCGCATCAAATTGAATCTGTACAACATAGAATACGAAGTTATTTAAATGGTAGGAGAAAACTTTAGACGAAGAGTAAGATATTTAAACAAGGACACTGATATTTAAACAGAAACAAATATGTTTAAATGGTAGGAGAAAAATTTAAGCAAAGAGTAAGATAATTAAACACAGACAAAGGTTTTTGCACAACAATGAAATTAATTTAAAAAATAAGAACAAATCTTAAGCGTTAAATAAATCAACATTCGAATACCTTATGGAGTTAACCATTTTCGTCACCGGTAAATGCCGAGCTTCTTTGATCCACGCATTGAACGACTCCACGATATTTGAATATATCTTACCCCAGCATTCCCCTCTGAACAGATAATTCGACTAACGTGACATATCCGATTTATGAATCAACCACTGATATGCTTCGGGTGATGTGGCATGCGGTTCATTCATGATATCATTGAATTCTTTAGCCGTGCATTCCCACGCAATACGAAAGTATATGGCTGACATTGGCTTTCATAAAATTGGCCTCCAAGTGTTAAAGGCAATATGCATGTGGGGAAGAAGGGAAGACTCTCGTAATAGCGTTCATAAGACCCTTAGACCTGTCCGACACGAATGTAATTATCTCTTGATAATTTCCTTCATTGTATAAAGCATCACCTAACTTGGAAATAAACCAAGTTAATTTGGCATCGGTCTTGTTGTCGACAATACCGAAGGCGACGTGGAAAAAACCATTGTTTCTATCTTTACCTGTGGCACCAATAAAGTACCCCGATACTTTCCAAGGAAATGGGTACCATTGAGAAACAACAGATGCCTGCAAGCCCTCTTAAATCCCACAATACATGTACTAAAAGAAAAGAATACACGTTTAAAATGCTCACCGTCTCTTTCCATAATTGCAATGCTACTGGGGTTTGTCCCAACCACCTTATCCACGCACCAAAGCAATAAATCGTAGCTATAGATGTCACTGCCGTTAAGGATCACCCGGGCATGCTCTTTTCTCAACCAAGCATGCTTATATGGAATGTGGACACCATGTTCCCTCAACATGTCCTTCTGAATGTCTATGGCTTTGTACAAGGGTCAGTCCTTGAGCTTCTGAATCACTCGTGCGCTTACCCATGTTTTGGACGCTTTTGGAGGTGACGCAGATCCAATTCCACCACCGCAAGTGTGTGACGGGTGCATTGTCTTGATTCTAAATGTATTTTTTTCATTATATTCTTTTGATGCATGAAGACGCCATTAACAGCCTTTGACAGCGCATTCCACGGTTACCCGGTGTTTTTCGTTCTTTAGGAATTTGAAGTTAAAATTCCGTTTGATTTCAAAATTTTGAAGCGCGTCTCTGAAATGTTCAACGCCTTGGAAACGTTGTCTGATATCCAACGACAACACTTCAGACTGATCTGACGAGGAAGGAAGGGATGCCACACCGTCAGGGTCGCCATGAGGTCAAACGGGAGCTCTCACAGAGTCTGAATTCCTACCAACACTTAAGTTTAAACGGAAACTGTTAATGTTTTAAACGGGAGCATAAAATGTTTAAACAGTAACTAAACAAGTTTTAAAGGGAAACATAAAATATTTAAAACGGTAAGTAAACAATTTAAACGTTAAAACAAATATGTAAATAGTAACAAAATATTTTAAACTGAGAAAGCAATATTTAAATGGGAATATAATATATTTAAACGGTAACTAGGATAATTAAACAGTAATTAACTTCTACGACTGGATAAACATAAAAGAGAAGAACTTTACAATGAGAATAAATCGTTTTCAGTAGGATATGACAATGACACATTATCTGTCTCAACAACAAGATCGACTACAGCGCATTTGAAGATGGAGTACACGTGACACATGCGCTGGAAGTCAACCTCGTTTTTTATTGGACAAATCGTTTTATGTCCATCGGGTGTGATAAACTTCACCCTGACACGGGAAAATATTGAGACCCCATTGCTCATATATTTCAGCTAACATTGATTCCTAAGAAGTCAGCATCGTGAACATTAGCACTCGTTCCTCCCCGTTGTATCTAGCAATAGCACAAAAACTTTCCATAATAGTCATGCATTTTTTATAAATTATTACTCCCTCCCTTCTTTCAGAATGATCAAAGAGAGAGACAACGAAGAAATTCTCACCTTATCCGGAAACCGGCAGAACTCAAATCGAACAAACCAAATGAGAAGAAAAAGAAGATGAAAAAGAAGAAGATGTGCTCGGCCTTCTAAACTTTGTCTTAAAAAAGCTAAATAGGAAGGCAAAAAAATTGTATAAAGTGCAAAAGATGATGTGATTGGGCGGTTTTCCCCACCATTTGCAAGGGCAAAAATGGAAATTCATAAACAGAACCCAGTTGAAGTGACCGAGAGGGGGTAAAAGGGAATTTAAATTAAAACTGAAAGGTTGTCCGGGGTGTGCAAAAGTTGGAGGGGCTGTTTAGGAATTTTTGAAATTCATGAGGGGTAAACAGTAATTTTTCCTTACTATTATTGTGAATTTTTTCATAATTGATTTATTGTTTGATGTAAAAATTAATTTATTTTGGGGGCCTTGGTTTGAAGTCATAAAATACGGCCAGGCTTTGGCAAAATTTAAGGCCCATATTACCAAGCA
The DNA here is from genome assembly GCF_009730915.1 of Dioscorea cayenensis subsp. rotundata. Classification (NCBI taxonomy): domain Eukaryota; kingdom Viridiplantae; phylum Streptophyta; class Magnoliopsida; order Dioscoreales; family Dioscoreaceae; genus Dioscorea; species Dioscorea cayenensis. Next base: position 12,473,898 of record NC_052473.1, read on the forward strand.
TGGGGCGGGTCTGGGCAAGCTTAAATTTTATTATCTACATATCTAGCCTATCTGAGCTAGATCCACGGACATGCCTAGATCTTAAATGATTCATTGGAGATCTAAGAATTTTTTTCAAAAAAAAAAAAACATAGGATGCGAATGACTATTATTTATTTATTTTTTAATGTTTTAAAATCTCAAAATTTTGAGAAAAGTTGGATACAATCATACAACTCTTTTTTTGCTTGTAGTAATGTTCATAAACTTGAATAAATTTATACTTATATTTAATAATAGTTTTTAAAATATTATCATTAATAAACAATTATTAATTAAATATATATATATATATATATATTTCAAATATTTAATTTTATTTTGATTTATAAAAAAATAAATACACATAATCTCTACAGTATATACAACAACGATTTTAAAAATCACCTAGATTTCATGGCCTCAATCTAAAATCATACTCCCATTAAAAACTAATCCTAGCCCAATCTCAAAACCTCCCTTATCAAATAATAGCGGGAATTTCAAAATCAACAGCGGTCGATGCGTAATTCACAATAATATGACAAAAATACCCTCCTCATCCCAGCAACTCCCATCTCACAAGAAAAAGGACATTCACGTCCATACACAATTCCCGCCTTTTCTCGCAAAATTTGAAAACGAACCGCGCAAGCCATGAGCACGCACGTGCGACTCCCGCTCCCCATCTTCCATTGGAGCCAACGAAGGACTAAAAATTTTGTTTTTTTTGAAAATTTTTTTGCCCGCAATCGCAACCGTAGAACAGTGATAAAACCCCATGAGCTTCAACGGTCATTCCCTCCTCGCTCCTCCTCCGGTTTTCCTCAAAAACCCTTCCAATTTCTTCGATCTAGATCCAGATCGCAATGGCAATTGCTTCCCCTTGTTTTCTTGAATCTGAAGATCGGCATCAGGTTTACAGCAGGAAACAGAAGTCTTTGGGGCTCTTGTGTTCTAAGTAATTTTGAAATTTTCTCTTTGTTTTTGTTTGTTGTGATGTTGATTTTGTTGTGTTTTTGGGTTTCTGATCTTGTGTTTCTCTTTTTTTATGAATGCAGTTTTGTGAGCTTGTATAATCGGGATGATGTGGAATCGATCAGTCTTGATGATGCTGCGAAGCAGTTGGGCGTGGAGAGGCGAAGGATCTATGATATTGTCAATGTTATGGAGAGCGTTGGGGTGGGGGTTCTGATTATTTACCCCTAATTTCATATTGTATATGTTTTATTTATTTATTTTGACATTTGATCGCTGTTGGTATTGAAAATGCTTTGCTTTGTTTTTTTTTAATATTTAATTTAACTTGATTAGGTTTTGACGAGGAAGGCAAAGAATCGTTATTCGTGGATTGGGTTTTCAGGCATACCGAAAGCTTTGGAGGATCTTAAGGTTTGTGTTGCTTTCTTTTTGGTTATTTTTCCTAGTTTATGCTGCAAGTGATTGATATGTTTGTTATCATTTTTATTTTTTATGGATTAGAAAGAGGCATTGCGAGATTTGTCCCGATATCCTGGTGATGATCAGTGTTCACAAGTAGGTCTTATGGTGTTTTTAAAATTGTTTTTTTTAAATAAAAATTAACTGGAATTAGAAGTTGATATTTGTTTGTCTCTCTTTGAAGGTCTCTGAAGAAGAGGAGAACGACAGGTCTATGGATCATGAAGAGGGTATCAGGGAAGACAAATCTAGCAGTGGCTCCCACAAAAATGTGAGATCTGGTATGCTAATTCTACTTGCTTTCTTTTGAATTGCTTTTGGTTTTTTATTGATATTGATATGATTTATTTACATGAGCAGACAACAGGAAAGAAAAGTCATTAGGCCAACTCACTCAGAATTTTGTCAAGCTATTCCTCACATCCAATGTGATCCTCTCTTTGTTTTGCCTATATCTGTAATACAATGTGTTGATGATCTGTGTGGAGCTGATGTGCTAAATTGTGAGCAGGCTGACACTGTCTCGCTTGATGAGGCTGCACGGTTGCTACTTGGTGATTGCAATGATGCGACACAGATGAAGAGTATGGAAACATTATTTTTAAATTTGATTCTATCAGACTGATTTTGTGGGTTTAGTGACTGATTTATGGTACTATGGTGATAATGCAGCCAAAGTTCGGCGTCTGTATGACATAGCCAATGTTTTGTCTTCTATGAATCTCATAGAGAAGGTATGTACTGGAAAAACTTGTTGTTATGAAATTGTGTAATTTGATGAGGAATATTTTGATATTCTTTACAGACACAACAAGTGGTGACAAAGAAACCAGCCTTTCGATGGTTGGGAAATCAAGGGAAGCCAGACATGGGTGTTACAGTTGCCATACCTCCCTGCACATCACAGATAAAGAAGAGAACCTTTGGTTCAGAGATCACTAATTTGGACTTCAAGAGGAGCAGATCAGTCTCTTATGTGGATAAGAAACCTGACAACCTGCAAATGAGAAAAGAGGACTTGAAGGCTTGCAATTTGGCAGCTCAGAAGCAATTGCAGACTTCAAAAGGTTATGTTTTTGGCCCTTTCCAGCCTGGTGGTGTAACAAGAGAAGGTGGCAATGAGTCTGATATGGGCAGGAGCAAGGTTCAGGACTGGGAGAGTTTGGCTTCTTCTTTTCGCCCACAGTATCACAATCAAGGTCAGTCCAAACTTCAATATTTTCAACATAAAGTGGCTGCTTTCCAAGCCAACCTGTTTTATTAACCCATTTTCTTGTTATAACTATTGTTTACTCTGAAAGATGCATCTGTTGATTATGAATAAGGACCTTAGTTAAAGAACTTAATTACTATGTTAAACTGTCACTGATAAACTGTTCTTTCCGTTTAGTGTGATATGTTAAATTCCTTTAGCTGTGAATGTGCAACTATGGAGCTCTTTTCCTTGAATATCCTGCCTTGGAGCTGTTTCATTATGTTCTGAGTTTGCCAGTATTATTTAGCCTATTCCTGGTAGGTTGTGATTCTGCTGTACCAATTGATTTTATGTGATCAACAACAAATGATTTATTGCAAATGCTTTTCAGCCATTTGACCAAAGCTAGTTTTTGAGGAGCAATTACTTGATTGTTTGGTGATTTTATGTAGACCACTTGGTAGATGCTTTTTGCATGAGCATTGACTAATCCTATATGATTTAACATGCACATGATGCATTGGAACTTGCTTCTTTAGTGACAGTAAGTATGGAGCAATTCAAGCCAATTTAGAACAAGGCTTGTTCATCTATTTCAGTTTATATTGAGAATAATGAACTTAACTACATCCTTTGCAAGAATTCTTTTGCACAACAAAATTGATAGCTGTGTTAAACATGTTATTATTTATTCATTTATCCATAGCATGTTTGGCTTTTCCATCCACAGTTCTACTCCTACCATTTTGAAATAGAACTGGAAGGCTTACCATGTTGATTTTAACGGTCTGTGCCCTAGACCCTTTTCCTCTTCTTTTACTAGTATCTATCCCTTTTTTTGGCCTTTTTTCTAAATCGTTAGCTGTGAAACTATTCTGTTCACCGAATCTTTCATTCTGCTCTCAAGCATTAATAGTAAGTTGGTTTTTTTTTTTAAAAAAATTTTCTGACTTGTAGCAAAAAAGGATTCTAGTTTCTGATGTCATTATTGATTTCTTTTATTATTGTGTGTTGGAATCCTAAAACTCAAGCAGAAACTAGTTCTGACTTTAGATCGCATATTGTTTGGCCATGTTAGTCTATTTCTATGAACAAAGCAAGTTCTGATATAATTTTATATTCTCACATCATCTAGTTTAATTTACCACAAGGTATTGCAACCTTCGCAACGTGCAATTTCTTAACAAAAAAATTAGACATCTGCGAGGAACTGCTTTGTCCAAAATTTACAATGGAGCTTTGTGCTATTTGTTTATGTGAAGCAGTGATTGGTACAAGTTTTTGTCCGCAAAATGGAATTTACAATTGAAGCCTTTCTGTTCTGTCAGACTCAGGTTAACCTGATAGGAGAGAGAGAGAGAGATGAAGATAGAGTTAAATTAGTTATTTATGTTCTTTATCTTATCAATTTGAGAGCTTCACTCATCTATATATAGTGATGGGTACGCGTGAGGAATTTTTGAATGACTTTTGTGTCATTAGAATCTGTTGATAGAAAGTCTTTTGGTTCTTTCTCATGAGAGTTTGTTTTGGTTTCCTCTAGTGTGACCTAATCTAAGTGGAACAATAGGTCTGATACTTGGACAACTTCAGATCCTCAAATTATGGGAAGGAAGCAATTTCCATGTGGCTTCTGATAACATGAGGCAGAGGGAAATCAAATCTGTGTTCTTTGAGATACAATTGTTTCACTCTACTTGTCTGCAAAAGTCACTTATACCCCCGTATCTAGGCATTTATGTTAAGTTCAATGTTCTTAACTAGAATTATTGTCTGACTGCTTTTATCTGTTCAATTTAAATAATTCTCTAACTTTCTTTGTCCTCCTTTTCCAGCTTTGAGTGATCTCTTTGCCCACTATTTGGAGGCATGGAAATCCTGGTTTGCTGAAGTTACTCAAGGGAGTAGCAGCAGCCTGCAGCAGCCTTACAAGTCAATCATCAACCAGCTTTCTTAAGAGTTTCTAATCTCTTGTTGTATACCATTCCATCTTGACTGCATATTCATGATAATTCACCTGTACAACAAGCTCATGAACATTTTATTGTTAAAGGTGTTTTTGTTTTTTTAAAAGTATTTTTGATTGGGATTCTTGTTATTATCTCAATACAAGAAACCTCATTTTGTTAACATGACTACATACACTGGTCTTTTGTTTTCTGATGACCAATGTTGCTGTTGAACGCCCGGCATCTGCTGAAAGATATGCAAATGGACATCGAAATACATGCAATATCAAGGTTACAACACAATTTTGTATTGAGGTTTTTATTGAGTAATTGTTGTGGTAATGAGATGCATCTAAGCAGAAAGGCTATGTTTTGCTGGAGGTAACTCAAGTTAGGATTTGTGAATTTATAAAATGAGAATGTCATATTTGAAAGTCTTGATACCTGCAAACTCGAACAGAAGTTGCACTTGATGAAGTGACCTGCGTACAAGAATAAAGTATTTGAGTTAGGTTGTGAATAGGGCTCATTTTTATAGGCCAGGCCGAAGCTAGGATGTGTAGGTACGTCCCGTAAATAGGCCAGGCTGTCTTCATGGCCAATTTAACTTTTTTAAATAAAAAACTTAAAAAAGTAGTAAATATAAGAAAAAAGGATTTTTAAAAAATAAATATTGTTTTTGCATTTTTTTTTTTACAATATATAGGAAACAATTTTAAACTCATTTTTTAAAAAAATGAATGTGATCTATTACAAAATAATAGGAAAAATTTTAATTTTAGGGGAAAAAATTAAAACTATATAAAATTTTAGGGATGTATTATCTCTTGAAAAAAATTATATACTAATTAGACGAGGATTTTCCATTCCCCTTAGAAAAATAAAAAAAATGTTTAATTTTATGTGTAGGATTTATTTTTATTTTTTTCATATACCTTTGCAATAAAAAATCAATTACAAATTATCATTATCTCCATCTCCATAGTAGAAAGAAAATGAAAAAACAAAGGTCAAATATATTTTTATAAAATTTGTAAGTTGATTGTAACCATCAGGCAATGTTTAGCATGGCCCATGAACTAGAAAAGGTTTTTTTATTTTTATTTATTTATTTTATTTTTAATATCATCTTTTAAAAAAATTTACCAAATGCGCACTTTACCTGTTATTTAACAAATTGTACATGAAGCTTTTGAAAACGGTAAAACATGTATTTTTTTTTATAACTCCCTTTTTTATATTTTTATATGAAATATTTACACTGTAGTTCTTATAAGTTTTATAATTAAAACTCTTTGTAACACCTTTATTTAAATATCACAACTTACGACACTTATCCTTACCACATCTTCCTCTCTTTATCTCTTCCTCCTATTTTATCCTTCTTTTCTAAATGGCATAGCTTAAGAATCAAAATTAGCACATCTCTTCAATTTTATCGGAGAAGGTATTTTCTTTAGTAAATATTTGATGCAATTATTGTAGATAAATTTATATTATATGTAATGTTATGATGTAAGATTGATAAGGTGGTATATATCTATGCTTGTTTGTGAAGATGCTATGTTATTAGTTTGATAATCTATAAATTGGTTGCCATATTATGATGTATCATTACAAAGTAGATTATGATAGAATGCCTAAGAAAAAAAAACTGTAGAATGCCAACAAAGTGTTTGACAAAATGGCTAAGAGAAAGTGTTTGATAGAATGGCTTAAAGAAAGTGCTTGATAGAATGACTCAAAGAAAGTATATGATAAAATGCTAACAAAGTCTTTGATATAATGACACAGTTTTTGGTGGAATGCCAAGAATGTGTTTGATAGAATGCTTAGTTTCATACCTTATATCTTTCTCATCAAGATCATGCCCCTTATTTTATTTTTAAATGCCTAAACATACAAAATTCAGTATTTAATTTGTTGCAAACAAAATTTTTGGTAGATGCTCTTTCTTAAAGCTCATTTCTAATTTTTTCATGTAATCATATTTTATATTTTATTTTCATTATTTATTTTCAAATTAATTAATTTATATTTTTCACAGCCTGTTCGAGTTTTAAAGTGTAGACATATTTCTATTTCTGATCCACCCTCAAATAACGGGCATCTTAAGAGAAGTTATGTTCTGGCATACAACTCAAATTCATCATTTTTGGATGGTAGAATACTCTATTTAGTCCTTTTATTATTCTTGATTTGCCCCTTTAGTCCTTCTATTATAATTTGCTCTAAAAAAATCACTCTATTATTTAGATGGGGTAAATTAAGTCCCTTACCCCGACGTCAGTCCCTTTTTTCGTCCATCTACGTTGACATGGCATTTTTATGATTAAAATATTATTAAAAAAATATTTTTTTTAATGAATCAATACTTTTTTAATGATATGGGTCTGGATCCATGTCAGATCCAATCCTGATAATGAAATTCTTTATGAACTCTCCTTCTAGACATCTTCTTCAGTAATTACCACTGGCAATCCATTGTCGGTCCTCTGCTCCATCAACCACAGTCCATGTGCCTATGAGGAGTCTCAAATCCAAGAGTACTTTTTCTTGAACCCCATGTCTCAAATCCAAGAATTAAGAAGTAGAAACTGAAGATAGAACCCTGAGGTGTCGCCGGCCACTCCGTGTCACCTGTGGTCTATCCTCCAACATCTTCGATTGCAATCGTTTTAAAGCCAAGAAGCCACCCAAATTGATCTGCAAAAGGACAATGATGCTAGCGAACAACAACTCAAGCTTTTTCCTGAAATTGAGACGCCCCTTGAGGATAAGTGGTGGTGGCCCTAGTGGGGTGTTGTAGAGGGGAAGGCGGGTCTCATTGCTGTAATTATGTCCAGGAGTGCTGCAGGGGGGACGTTGCTGGTTGGAAAGATGGCCAACTTAGATAGTATTGCGATTGGCATTAAAGGTGCTTGGAGACTTGGTAAGGGGAAAGGAATGGGGAGGGTGAGGTTGATGAGGGGAAGACGGATGGGAATTTAGAGGCGGAGTAGGCTTGGGGTGGAGAGGTGGACAGGAATGTGAATTATGAGAATGAGGGAGATGTTTTTGAGGAGGAGAAGGGCAGTAGGTTGGGGATGGCGATGGATGCAGCAATGGCCTGGCGGACAAGAAGATGGGGAGGGCAAGGATTAGGATTAGGTTTAGCGTTAGAGATCGGGGAGAGAAGGTTGATGGAGTAGAGGACCGATGGTGGACGACTGACGGTGATTGTTGGAGAAGAGGTTTGGAGGGAGGGCCAAAGAATTTTGTTATCAGGTTTGGATCTGACATGGATCCGGACCTGTTTAATTAAAAAAGTATTGATTCATTAAAAAAATATTTTTTAATCATATTTTAATCATGAAAATGCCACATCAGCAGAGATGGATGGAAAGACAGTAGATGTCGGGGGTGATGGATTTAATTTACCCCATCTAGATTATAGAGGGATCTTTTGAGGGAAAATTATAATAGAGGGACTAAAGTGGCAGATTAAGTATAATACATAGACTAAATAGGGTATTCTACCTTTTTGAAATGATTTTGATCTTATCAGTGAATTGGTCGAGAGATGGTGGTGGGAAACATATTTTATTTGACTTGTGGTGAAGCAATAGTTGTACTTGAGGATGTGGCATTGTTAATGGGCTTACTTATTAATGGCAAAAAAATCATTGGGCAAACATCTGGCTTAGAAATTGATCTCTGTGAGGAGTTGCTTGGTGTTGTCCCGCCTCCAGAGCAAAGGAAAGGCCAAATAATAACCCTTATTTGGCTCCAAGAAACATTTGGTGTGTTGTTGCTTAGGGGTGTAAATTATACACCTCAACTCGCAAGCTACTCAGGGCTTGACTCAGTAAAAACTTGAACTCAGCTTGGTTATGGTCGAGTCAAGCTCAAGTTCAAGTATCTCGAGTAGTCGAGCAAGCTGAGTTCGAGTATCACGAGTAGTCGAGCAAGCCGAGTTCGAGTATTTTGATACTTGGTCTGAGTGCTCACAAGCCTAATCGAGCATATATGTGTGTGTGTATATATATATATAATATTAGATTTATTATACAATTACCATTATATATTTTTAAATTAAAAAGGATAATATTTTTTTAACTTAACATTTTTCTTTTTCTTTCTTGCTCTGCTCGTCCCGCCACACCCTTTAAAAAGAAACCTGACCCTTTCCTTCCGCTCTCTCTGGTCACTACCGCCACCATCATCCGCTGTCATCTTCGCCAAGTTAGCCCATGCCCATTACCCCTACTCTCACTACCAGTTCATCCATCATCTTTGACTCGTAAATAATAGGTTCCTCTTCGACCAAATCTCCGTTTTGACTAGTGATTTCGATTCGTGCAACAAATCAGAAATTCCTGGTGTATGGAGCTTCCGGATCTCCACATTTACTCTTGAAAGCCTTGAGCCTTGTCTTTTGAATTATTTGAAATTTGCTCTGCCATTCAGTATTTTCAATATCTCTATCACCTTATTTGGAATGTGGATACATACCTGATTCTTTTGGAATCTAAAAAAATTTATTTATTTTTCTAGTTTGAATTAGCTATCTGTGATATTAATCTACAGAATTGGGCTTTCTTGCCAACAAACTTGATCCATTTTATGGTGTTTGATCCTGACGTTTAGAGATCGCCATTATTTACAGGTTCTACTTTTATGTACTTCATTACTCATTACTTATTAGTATGAATTTTTGGATTTTAGTTTTAAATATAGTTGAGAAATCTCCTTATTAAACATTGGTCCTTTCTAAAGTATGACATGCTACAAAGACTTAATTTTATCTGAACTTTAAGTTGCTGAAGATACTACCCATTTCTAGAGAACCATTTCCATTTCATTGGTTTATTGTTTTTATTATGCCAGAGTAAATCAATTCCAAGTCATGGCTACATATTAGTTTACAAGTCTTGTCCTTCATTCTTGACAAGTTGTTTGTTTGATGATATGAGATATGAACTAGAGTAGGACTACACAATTGCCCAGTAGAAAAAAGAGACCTATCTCCCTTATATGACACAAGCTCTTCTGCTTCAATCACTCTGATATTACAAAATGCTCTCTCATCTATTTTTATTTATTTATTTATTTTGCAATGGACTTCACTTTAGGGTTTTTAGTGTATGGTTATTGGAAAGTTTGACAACTTCCTTATAGTCATTGTAGGGATCTATGTGCAAAAACTCTTGCACTTCATTGTACATTTGTATTGCTTCTTGTGACATGCTTTCTTTTAAGGTTATCACATAATTTTGTAAAGTAAAATGGTAAGCGATTGTTGAAAATTTAAGGTTGTATATGTGTCTTTGTGTGCCTGTGGGCTGTGAATCAATTCCAAAGGATGCGTTGAGAGGACATTTTGTTCTATGTGTACCTATGAGCTTTTTTGTTTTTTGTTTTTTGTTTTCCTTTGGCAACTTGGAAAGTTTTATGTCATTGTTTGAAATGGAGAGGACTCTTTTTTTCTTTGATTTTAGCTTATGTTGCTTATCTCTTTTATATTATTCACTCTGATATGATTTCAATGTAATCAACATTTAGTTCAACTTTATAATTGATGTTGTCTATGTAAAAGCATTTTATAATAGTGACTAACTTGGGTTTTGGAAGTTCATTTTGAGTATGGAAGCGCAATGGTCTTGTAATTTGTGTGATATAGAACTCATTCAATTATGCCTCCATGATTAGTTTTTTATTTTTATTTTTATTTTTACTAAGAGTTTGTTGAAATCAATGAATCATATGTTACTATATATATATCTATTGTTGATCTTGGAAAGATAGAATGACAAATCAATTCATTTTTAAAGTCCCTTCTTTTAAGTTGGTTTTTTTTAATGTTTAATTATTAAAATTTTAGGCTTATTTATTTAATTAATTAATTTGTTTGTTTATTGTGAGTACGCAACATGCCATCAAGCATGACAAATTTTTGATTTACACCATTTCAATCTAGAACAAATTCATCAACTAGTTGGGCTATATATGTTGGAAGGCAATTTTTCAATGAGTAAATGTTTTGATGATGATGATGACAATGCAAATAAAAGCACTGATCCAACTGAAAAGGAATGTGATGTTGTTGACCTTGGTGAGGGGGAGAAAGAGGAAGGTAATGGGAAATAAAAAGTGTCAAGACTTCAAATGTTTGGTTGGAGTTTAAAGACATTGATCTTCCTAATAGTTCTAAAAAAGGAGAATGCATTCATTGCAAGAAGAAGTTGGCTATAAATGCTAGCAAGAGTACAACTCAATTTAAAAGCCATTTGTCAACTTGTATCAAGAGAAAAATTTATCAAAATCAGCAACAAATGATTTCTTTCCAACCTGTACAACGAGTAGGTAATGGCAATGTTGAAATGCAACTTGCTCTCACAAATGGCAAGTTTGACATGGAAAAAAAAATGAGAGAAGCAGTTGTACATTGGATATTGATGCATGAGCATATTTTTCAATAATGAAAAAGAAAGGTTTTAATATGATGCAAAGATGTGGAATGCCTGAATGGGAAAAAGTGTCACGGGTTATTATTAAGAAAGATTGTATGCAAGTTTATGAAAGCTGAAAAAAATTGAAAATATTGCTCATGAATGTTAGCAAGATAAGCTTGACAATAGATTTATGGAAATCTAGCAATCGAAATGTCGAGTATATGGTCTTAATATCTCATTTTATTGATTATAATCGGAGATTGTAAAAGCATGTCATCAATTTTGTTCATTTTCCATCTCTTCATCTTGGTGTTGAGATTGCTAATTATATTTTTAAGTTTTTGAAGGAGTAAGTAATTGAGAACAAGGTTTTTATTATCTGTGTTGATAATGCTTCAAACAATGATGTAGCAGTTATGATTCTTAAAGACATATTTTCAAGAACTTAAAAGGTTGCTTTGTGTAGGAAAGCTATTCCATGTTTGTTGTTGTGCACACATTCTTAATCTCGTGGTGTAAAATGGAATTTTTGAAATTGAAGATATTCATAAAAGTGTGAAGTTTATTAATCAGAATGAAGCAAGATTGAAGTCATTTTCTGATATTGTGCAACAACTGCAATTGTCAGAGCCAAAACTTATTCTTGATTGTAAGACACGTTGGAATTCAACATTTTAAATGCTATTATTTGCAATGAAATTTAAAGAAGTTTTTCCAATGTTCAAAGATTAAGAAGATTGACAAAAGGTGGAGAAAATATGTGAGATTTTAGAAGTGTTTAATGCAGTCATAAAAATCATTTCTGGTAGTGATTATCCAACTTCCAACTTGTTTTTAATTAAGTTTATCATGTGAAAATTTTGCTAGACATAAGGGCGAATGATGAAGATTAGTTTATTCGAGCAATGATTTGGTAGAATGAAGGCTTAATTTGATAAATATTTTGTGGAAGGAGGAATGCAATTTGCTCATGTCCATGGTTGCCATATGAATCTAAGATGCAAAATGAGGGTTATTGGTTTTACTTTTTCAATGATGTATTCCGATAGAGAAGCAAGAGAAAATATTGCTAAAGTTCAAGAAGCTTTACATGAGATTTATGAAGAATATGTTCGTGAATATCAACAAGGCAATGAACATAGTGGTGAAACTCCAACGCTTAATAATGATGATGTTGGTAATAATGACAAAGACTTGTCAAGTTGGTCCAAATTTTCAAGTATGTGAAATCTATTGAAAAAGGCTCATCACAACAATCTGATTTAGATGCATCTTGTCTAGAATGTCTTGTGACATATTCACTATTTCTATCACTACAGTGATTTCAAAGGCTATTTTCAGTGCACGTGGTAGAGTGATTGACACTTATCATGCTTCATTGACTACTGAAACAATGCAAGCATTGCTTAGTGGAGGTGTCAAAATCTTCATGGAGTGAAGAAGAAAAGAAAGTGAGTTTATAATTGTTCTTGCTTTAATATATATATATTTTATTTTTCATGGTTTTTATTGCTTTAATGTAATTTTGGGTTATTCTTTGTTCACTTTGTGTATATTAGAAAGAGAAGAAACCAATCGAGATTTCACTTAAAATACCTTGAAGCTCAAGTTTAAAATAACATTTAAGTTTATTCATGCTTTTTTTTTTTACCATCAATGATTAAAATGTTTTGTTTTCTAATTACTCATTTGTATAGGTTTGATGGAAACGTTGGGGCAAACCTTCATATTCAAGACAACATATTCTTGAGAGGGTGGATGTTGATGGTGGTTTAATTGTTTTCTTATTATCTATGGACTTATTTTTTTGTTTTCAATCAATTCTATTACCACTCTTTTATTTTCTAATTTTTCTACTTGGATTTATTAACTATGGAATTACTTGTTTTCTAAGTGTTCTATTTGTTGTATTTTGTATAAGTATGAATTATATTTGTTATTTTCACAATATTTTGGAATGTTGTTGTTTAAGTTGATGTTGCATTTGGTCAAATATGAAATGTATTTGTTTATCTTTGAAAAAGTATACAATGTTATTATACTAGTTCTTGTATTTGGTCAAGTATGAATTGTGTTTGTTGTCTTTAAAAAATTTTAGAATGTTGTCATTTTAGAATGGATGAAAAAAATAGATTTTATTTATTTGATGAAAATCAAGGGAAAAAACTTTTGATTTCAAGTTGAGCTCGAGCTCGAGTATAATGTTCATGGTCATTTTTCAGTCTTTTTGAACTTAATTGATCAAGAGAGAAATTACTACCTTGCAACACTTTGTAGGAAGCTTGATGGCTTTGAAGAAATTGAAGCACATTGGAACGGTCATGGATTATGTGAAGGAGTTTACTTCATAGCTACTCGATGTGAAAGACATGTCCAACGAGGACAAGTTGTTTAACTTTCTTTTAGGTTTGTAAAATTGGGCTTAGATCAAAGTGAGGAGATAAAGAATGAATGACTCAACGACTGCGATGACAACCATGGAGGCCTTAGTGGATTTGCGGTCTTCAACGATGCAGGAGGGCGAAAAGTCTAAGTCCTTTCCGAAAAAGAAGAAATTTGAGAAGAAAAAGACTTTCCAGAAGAAAATCACTCGAAAATCAATTGTCTGAAAAGCCTCGAGAAGAGAAAAATTGGATGGAGACAAAGCAAACTGGGACAAGCACCAAGGTGATGGAGTGTTACATTTGTTCAAGTCCTCATTTGGTGCATGAGTGTCCAAAGGGGGTGAAACTGCCATCTTTGGTCACCGAGGAGGACAGTGATGTGGAATCTTCAATCCCAATTGAACTCCCTACAGGTTTTGGGGAAGCAATTGGATTGGAGTCAAAGCTAAGCGAGTTAGGATGGTCCTGACTTCATCATCCCAAGGATAGGACAGGGATACTAATGCTATGTGAGAAGGCCAGGGTAGTATCAATGAATTCTGGTGGGAGACAGGCTTTCACTTAGAAGAATTTGTAGAGAACTCGTGTGTGTATTCTCTTTTGTTGAACTTTATAACTTGGTATCATTTTTTGTATTTTATGCAATGGGGTATAATTATCCTTTTATTGTTGTAATGGACTGTAAAAGGTAGCTAATATTGGGGAGGGAGATGCTAGCTCAATTTCAACATGAGGCAGAAGCTAGTGTCATGTCACTTGGCCAAGAGAGAAAGGCTGGGATAAGTGTTGTTTGCTTAGCAGGAGGGCAGAAGTAAAGGCAGGTTGTCTAGCCAAGAGAGATAGGTAGAAGTGAATGCAGGTGGCTTGGCTGAGAGCAAGGAAAAGAAGTTGCTGACCTGTCTTAGGTGAGGCAGGATCATTGGAACAGATCCAAGAGAGGCAAAAGTAGATGTGGCCAGTCCGGAGGTTGGTAGCAAGATGTTTGACCTAAGAAACGGGTTTCCTTGCCAATGAACCAAGTTGCGAAGATGAAGGGCTTCGACTTCAGAGCTATGAGAGTAAGGAGGAAGTTGAAGACTTAACAAACTTCTCAAATGATGAGATAATCTTTAAAGGTTATCAAAATGCCTTTGATCTTTAAAGTATGGAATGCCAAAATCTACCTCGGTAGGCAGATGCTCGGGAAAATCTACCATGACCAGGAGATGGGTGAGAAAACCTACCTCGGTAGGCAGATGTGCGGGAAAATCTACCTTGACCGAGAAAGATGAGAAAAGATCTGCTATGGCAGGTAGATGGGATGACAAAACTTGCCTCAACCGGGTGGGCTAGGCAGGTGTGACTGATGACTCTGAGAAAAGTTGCCGAAGCTTAGGGAGGCTAGCTATGTGGCTAAGAGCTACGAGGAAACTTACCACGGGCAAGTGGACCAAGCAAACATGGACAAGAAAACCTATCGCACCCAGGGTGGGCTTGTAGGTATGACCAAGAGACATGGGTGCATACACGCAAGTAGGCTGCCGCATGCGCACGGCCTGGCATGCACGCGTGTGAGCTAGTTTCCATGCGTTCGTGGTAGGGAGATTTGTGGATGTGCGTCGATGTGTAGCCAAGAACGTTGGTAGTTAAGGAACTGACGGTTTCTCTAGGCAGTTGTCGAAGTGGTGGAGAACATGAGGAAAGTGGTCAACACTTTCCTTCCACATACGCATAACCAAGGGGCGTGCAGGGTGGCGTTCGGACATGGGCGAGTGGCCTTGACCAAAGGCAAAGACAGGAACGGTTGCAATGGTGACGCGACCAAATTACATGTAAACCCCAAGTGCACAGGTGTCGATGTAATAATTACCCCGGTGAGTGGGTAGTCAAATCCACAGGGAACGGAAGTATTAGTATTAACCACTTCTCAGTTATCTAGTCGGAATCAATGTATTGTGATAAAATGAACTAATTACAAGAGAAATTAATGAGCAACCAAACGGGTAAGAAATAGAGTAAAGGAGTTCTCAATCACTAAAGATGAGGAACTCGATGCGATGTTCTCCCTAGGATCTTCCATAAAGCTCAAGATTCGCTAAATGCTTCTAAATTGAGTCTAATGAGTCGAGACAATCCAAGAATAACTAGTCCTTGTCTCTAAGCAACCCTGGTACTAGTCCCCTACAATGTCCCGGTGAGAAATCGCTCAATCTTAATGCCTCACACCCCTATATGACCGTAATACACTCTAGGGATACCTAAAGAGTGAAACCCGATTCCTAAGTATAGATCCAACCCTATTTCCCAGCGAAGGATCCCTAACCCCCTACAAGGTCCCGACGGAGAAATCTATCAATCTCACGCCTCACACCAAATATGGTTGCATAGAGTCTAGAGAATACTGAGATAAGAAACACTCAATTCAGAAGGGGAAAAGGGACACTCCACTATCTCATGACTCATCCTCTCAACCTTCTTTAACCTTGAAGTCTAACTCCAATGGAGATCTCTCATATCTAAAGTAACAAATCAAGCAATGTAAATTAATCACAAGGATCAATGAAACATACAAACAATGAAATCACAAGCGTTAAAACTCAAATCAACTCGGATTAACTAGAAACATAAAGCAAACTGACACACCCCTTGCGTGTGACCCGCAAGTGCACGGGTTTATCGAAGTAATAATACCTCGGTGAGTGGATAGTCAAATCCATAGCGAAATAGTGATCATAAACACAAAGAATGCTATTTAACTAAAGTGAAGATGAATCAATAGTGGCGTGAACGAAATCAATATGAAAAGAACTAAAGAAAATAAGAAAGAGAGGCGCAATAAAATGAGAGGAAATGCAATCAATAGAAAGTGGGGCACTCAGACATTGCTCCCCCTAGGATTATTGCTTCAAGCGCAAGACCAACAATTATGTCTCCTAACTGATACTTAATGAGTCATGGAAATCCTAAAATACATGATCCCAAACCTAATGTCAACCGTGACTAACTCTACACTATACCCCGGTAGAGAAATCAATCAGTCTCAACACCTGACACTATGTACAGTTGCAAGAAGCTCTAGGGATTCCAAGTGATAAACCCTATTCCCTAATATAGGTCTAACCTTTTGGTCCAGGTAAAAGACCCCTAGTCACAATTAAGCCCCAACACTAAGGATTACTTCAACGCTTCACTATGTTGCTTGCGCAACTAAGCCCCAGTGGAGTTTCTCTCTTAGCACTTCACTCTATTGTGACCGCAAAAAACCCTGGGAACATGGAGGTAAGATAAATCATACTGAAGGGGAAAGGGGACATTCTGCTACCTCTCGACTCACCCTCTCTACCCTCTCCAATCTTGCTTTGTCTAACCCTCATGGTGTGTCACTCACTCACAAGGATTACCAATGTAGACTCTCAACCCTAGTGTCATTATAAGGGAGAAATCATTTTATAAGCATTCAAGATTGGAACTCAGTTAAAGATATCAGTCAAAGAATTATAATAAAAGGTCAATGAAACAATAACATCCTAGGGTTTATAAGTCCAAGTACCCTCTAGGGGCCATGGAGCAAGATACAATCAATAATAAAATCAAAAGTAAAAACATGCAATCCATAAGTAAAACCCCCTCGGTATTTGTGTCGATGGTCTTGTGGAGTAATCTTCAAAAATTCCCTTGTCAAGCCTAGGGCACACCTCGCTGGATCGGTTCCAACGAAAGCTCCCATAATAACTCTTTTCCAAAGGAACACGGTGTCAATGGTCAGTAGGACCACTCCAAAAGCTCTTGCCAAAGCCCCTCTAAACCCTAGCCGCAGACCTCTCCAAAGTTGGGGAAAAGATGGAGAAAATATGGAAAAGAGGCTTCTCAAATCGGGCTGAATCGCGGCTTTTATATAGGGTTGGAATCGGGAATCCACACATGCGTGTGGAATTTCCACACGCCCATGTGAATCTGCAGAACTTGGTTTTTCAACGGCCTATGAATCAGTAATTGCTACGGTAAATTTGCTATAGTAACTTGCTACAGTACTCCGCCAAAAAACACTCCCGATTCACACTTTTCATCGAAGCAACATAAACGGGCACACATATATATATCTTAGATCGCGTCGCTTCTTCAATAAGGGATAACATTGATGAAGATCTTTCTATCATTGCACAAGTCAGAAATACACAAAATGTGACTGCCTTTGTGCCCCTCCAAACCATGTAATTGCTTGAGCACATGGAGGATGGCACACATTCACGTATCTTCGAGCACAACTTGTGTTTTCACATTTGTTCACTCAAGATTCCATCAACAAAGTGCAATCGCAATCTACTTTGGCTTCCTTCCTCTATATTTGTCTCACAACCCTACATGCACACAAGTAACACAAATACACATATATTAGCGCTAAAATCTGATAAAAGTAATGCTCACATGCCTAAATACTTACTTCATATTACTAATACATATGCACTTATCACAAACCAATACAAAAGAATAGATCCTAGGGTTCACATGCCTAAATACCTACTAGGGTTTAGCCCTCCATTGGCCCTGAGTTACAAAACGATGATGAATACAATGAAAAGTAATAAAATCCATAGAGAAAAACCCCCTCGAATTCGTATAGATTGGCCTTGATGGGTAGTTCAACGTCTTGAAGGATTCCTCTCTGAAGCTAGGTTGCCAATGGTTTCCCAAGTGCTATGACGGTGAAGGAATCTATCAAAGTTTATGAAGAACACCCTCCAAATTGGCAAAGACCTCCCCCTCAAACCCTTAGCCGACTTGCCCTCCAAGTACTCGCCAAAAGCTCCACAAAAAATCTCCCAAAAATAGGACAAACGGCCTATTTATAACTCGGAACCACGTCTGTCACATGCCCTCACGCGCTCGTATAGATTTTCCATATGCTCGCGTGGGCTGCAGGAATTTCCACGCGGTGCGTGAATAGTAATTTGCTATAGTGCTCTGAGTAAAATTGCTTCATTGTTTTGCTACAGTACTTTGCTACATTGATTTTCACAAACGCGGTCCAAACATTCTCCTCTTGAGGCCACATAGTCGGGCACACGACTATGTGGGTCTTTGAGAAGTCTTGCAATCTTCACAAAGAGAAGGAACATGAAGATGTGACTGCCTTTGTCCCTTTCCAACTAGTAAATTGACTTGAGTTTCCTTAGAAGTTGGCACACATCCCCACATTCATGAACTCCTCTCGTGTCTTGGTCTTTGAATTGCACAAGAACTCTCAACATTGTGCCTTGATAGCCTATCTTTGCTCTCTTTTAACTCTTCAATGTATTTACAACCTAATTGCACTAAAGAACACCCAATACACGATATGAGACATAAACCATATATAAAATGATGCTCAATGCATGTAAAACACATATAAAAATATGTTTACTCAAGCACTTATCAAATGGGTAGTTACAATGGGCGATTCATGCTTGTTCTCCTTGATGTGGACACTTGGCTGGAGCGTTTGCAACAGGTGGTTGCACCAGGCGGTTTGATGCATATTCTCCTAGATGTGGGAGTAGTGGGCGGTTCTCAACCCATGTTATGGTAGTAGTCGGTTAATGTAACCTCCATGTCCCTTGGGGCTTAGATAAAGAGGCCATTGGTTTGCTCTATCTTTGTGTGTGCTTTCTTATTGCTTTCGTTTGTCTTTATTGACTTTTGTGGTGAGATGAGACTTGGTTGGCAATGAGCAAGGGCTGGTGTTGCACCATCAGAGTTTTTCGGAAGAAAAAAAATTAAGGCATTGCTGCCGTGGTAACCTCAAATTGGTAGGACTGTGACAAGCACCACTATTGACTTTGGTATTTGGATCAACATCTAAAGGCAAGTATCTAAGCTTTATGCTGAATTTTCATGCAATAGTATATATGCATAAGTTTTATTTTATTAAATTCTAACAACTACATCACATAAAATTTACATAGATATATTATAAAAATTATATTTTATTGTTTAAGTTTATTTTTAAAATATTTCTTTCGATTATTTTTAATTTTTCAGCAATAATGTTTTTTTGGTAAAGTTTCAGCAACAATTTTAAATATCTATTCAAAGCACATCTATCTTAATTTCAAGTTTATGTGAATCATTAATCAATTTTGTAGATTTAAAATTGTGGTAAAAAATATTTTCAATTTCTTTTTAAAGAAGACAAGATGTTTACAAACACATTTGACTTATTTACTTCTCACAAGCAAAGCTAATAAAATAATAATAATAATAATAATAATAATAATAATCATGATGATGATGATGATAACTTGTAATTGACGAGAAGTCCCTCTCAAATTTTTATTATCAACATATAGTCCATCCAACTTTTAGTATTTCAAGAAAAACCCTTCCTTACCTCTAATTTACTTCTCAACCCCTCCATCCACTAATGGAGTTATTTTTGTTTAAAATTGATAATAATGGCCCTCATTAGAACAAACATTTAAAAAGTTTTAAATTTTAATTTTGGGCCCATAATCACATTAATTGTCATTCTCTAAAAAATAGTGATTTAATAAAAGTGGTTTGTCGCTCAAGAAAACTCTTCTCCATTTCTTTACCAATGAGACCATCATCCTTTAATCCACCCACAATTTCACTTTTGAAGACATTCTCTCTTAGTTTAATATTTTTTATTTATTTTTTATTTTCTTTAAATCCTTACATTTAACCTTTTCTGTTTGTTGATCTTCATGTTGCCCAAAAGAGGTTTTATATTGTCGTCTTTTGATCGTGAACTACATCCCGCAATGAAAGGGAACTTGCCATGGAGGTGCTAGAACGAACCGTGAACTAGAAGGTATGAAGGCTACATAGATGGGTAAGGACTAAACTAGGCTTTTTATTTTCTTTGTGTTTGTGTATTTTAGGGAAGCCATATTCCCAAAATATTTAGGATTCATTATTTTGTGTTGTTTGGGGTTTTTTTTTTTGTTAAATTATCCTGTGATTGAAAAGATGATTTATGTTCTGGTTTGTTCTATATTCATTTATAAGTTGAAGTATTCATGTTTATGTGTATTATGTAGCTATTTACAAGTAAAACCTAAAAAACAAAAATTCAAAGGGTACAAATATAAATAAATTTTAAACACTTATATTATTAATTAAAATACAATAATAAACTAAGCTTCGGAAAAGAAGTGGAATATTTTTGAAATTATAAAATTTTAAAAAAATTACTTGAAAGAAGACATAGAATTAATTAAAACTTAAACTAAAATGCTTAAATACTTTTGAAGACTATCAGCATGCGGACGAGGTGACTAGCACCGAGGAGAAGACACATTTTGATAGGATACTGTGAAATCCTATATTACAAAGAATTTATGTTTATTTTAAAACGTTTCTTTTTATTACTAAGGAATTCCATTTATTATTAAAAGTTTCTACTTACAACTAAATATTTTTATTTATTATCAAGGGTTCTACTTATTATTTATGATTCTGTTTATTATTTGAGGTTTTAACTTATTACTTAAATTTCTCACTTAATTTTTTGTTATTTCTGCTTCCTACCTTATATTTCATCTTAACATCCTTCTCTTACATTAATTAGTGAAAAGCATACATATGATGCTAACACCCTCAAAATGGTAATACATATTATAATTTTTATATTTGCGTCTATCTCCCCCTATCCCATTCTTATTCTATTGCCAACGGAAATTCTTTGACAACTATCATGTAATTGAACTTGGACACATGAATACAGAGGCTTATCCTCAATCTTTTTATGTATGTCTGGATATAGGTAGGTTTCCCATTAACGAGAATGTTCGAAGTAGTTACACAACATTTTAATGAGCTTGACCTTATCATAAGCGGGTGATAAGTGCTTGAGAGTAGACATATTTCTTTATATATTTTACATGCATTGAGCATCATTTTTACCATGGTTTATGTCTCATAAAGTGTATTTGGTGCTCCTTTGTGCAAATAAGTTGTGAAAGCCTTGAAAGATGAAAAGGAAGCAAAAGATAGGTTATGGAGGCACCTTTTGGGAGTTTTTGTGCAACATAAGGATCAAGACACAAGAGGAGATCATGCACACGGGGTGTGTACCAACTTCCAAGAGAATTCAAGATGAAGTGCAAGTTGGAAGAGCACAAAAGCAGTCACATTCCTATGTCCCTACTTGTGTAAAGAATGCAAGAATCTTTCCAATGATGGTTATACAATGAGAAACCTCATAACCTACCAAGCGGACATGTGCATGTCCATGTGCCCTCAAGAGAAGAGTGCTGGAGCCTTGATTATGAAGAATAGTATAGGGGAAAATGCTGTAGCAATTTACTGTAGCAGTGTTGTAGCAAAATACTGTTTGCGCGACCATGTGAAATTTCCACGCGGTCGCATGGGTGGTTTTCCAGTCCACAGGTCGCTTGGAGGCAAGTGATAGCCCCGATTTCTGATTATAAATAGTCATTTTGCCCTATTCTTTTGACATCTTTTGTCCGGCTCTTGAGATATGAGACGAGCTAGGGTTTAGAGAGAAAGTCTTTGCGGCTTAGGAGGTGTTTTTTCACCAACTTTGATCGATTAATTTTCTATCATAGCATCAAGGAAACCACTGGTGACCCTAGCTTCGGAGTGGATTCCATCAAGATGTCGAAGCTTTCCATCAAGGTCATCAGTTCATATATAGGGGAGTTTATTTCTATGGCTTTTATATGTTTTCATTCATTGATATTTGTTTTGTATATTGCTCCATGGAGATCTAAACCCTTAGAGGGTATTTGGGCTTCTGAACCCTAGGATTCTAATCTTGTGTGGATCTGCTTTATGTTTCTATTTAATCTGATTTTGGTTGAGTTTCAATCTTGTTTTGCCTAATGCTTTCTTACCTTATTGATCTTATGGTTGTTTGGTTTGCATGATTTGTTCACCTTGGTGAGAAAGAGGTCTCCATTAGGGTTAGAACCTCAAGATTGAAGAGGGTTGAGAGGGTGAGTCATGAGATAGTGGAGCGTCCCCTCTCCCCTTTGATTGGTATATTCTATCTCCGTATTTCCTAAGATTTATGTAACCATATTTGGTGTGAGGCATGAGATTGAGAGATTTCTCCGAAGAGACCTTGTAGGAGGTTAGAGACATTTCACCTAGAGATAGGGTTAGGTCTATTCTTAGGAATCAGATAGACCCTTTGGAATCTTTAGAGTGTTATGCGGTCATATGTGGTGTGAGGTGTTGAGACTGAGAGATTTCTCCACCTGGACCTCATAGGGGACCAATATCAATGATTTGGAGGTAGGATCCAATTATCTTTGGATTTCCACGACTTAACCTACACATTTTAGAAACACTTTGCACACCTGGTAACTAATACCTAAATCCTAGGGGAGCATTTCCTAAATACCCCACTTTTATTGATTGAGATCTCCCTCTATTTTACTTTGCATATTTGTCTTCGGTATTCATTTCTTTGCACATTAGATCATCACATCATCCCATTTATCATTACACTAGATTGCAGAGAAGCAGTTAGTACTAGTAACCTTGTTACCTGTGGATTTGACTACCCGACCCATTAGGTATTTTATTACTTCAACACCCGTGCACTTGCGGTACACTCACGCAAGAGGTGTGTCAGCGGGAAAGGTAGGTACTAAGTGAAAATAACTCTTTTAGAAGGGAAACTTTGTATAATAAATGAAAACATGTTATATTAAGTGAATATCTAATATAATATGTGGATAGATAGTTTAGTAAGTGAGCAAGATCTATAATAAGTGGATATGTAGTTTATTAAGTGCAAATCCATCATCCTTTACATATCATTCTTTATACAGGTAAATGTAAAATTATGCTTGCTAGCAAAATTGCAGTGTATTTTGAAGTGTTCAATATCCTAAAGCATTATTTACCGACTTTTATTAACACACTTTCAGAATTCTTAGACGAAATAAGGATGGCTAAGACCCGACTGTGGTGTTTCGATCGTTTCTTGTGTGTTGACTCAACGTTTTAGACATAGTTCTTCATGTTTTTTTCCCTCAGTACAGCTTACCAAGCTTTTTGGAGTGCATGGAGCATGTAGCCAGAAATCTAGAAACCTTGTGTGGGCTGTGTACAAGCTACACAGAGTTTGTGCGGGCTGTGCATAGGTCACACAGAGTTTGTACAGGTTGTGTAGCCTCCTATGGTGACACACACCACGGCCTGGTGGGTGTGCAGCCTCCTGTACGGGTCGCATACAAGGCCGCACACCATGGCATGGAGGGTGTGCGCCTCCTGTGTAGGCCACACACCAGACTGTACAACGCTGGTATAAAGCCTTTTTAAGCCCTTTCTAGGGAGTTTTTCTTGGGCTTCTTCTTTCTTAGTCTTTTTCTCCTCTCTTCCTCTCATCCTTGATGTTCTTTGGAGAAAGAAGGGAAAATTGGTTGACAGTTGTTCTTGATAGATTGAAGCTTCAAATTCATCCCTCTCCTTGAGTGTAGAGGTTTGCAACATTCTCCTCCTTGTTTCCCTTGAGGCTTTTTGGGAGTTAGGGATTTTGTTTGATTTGTCTTTTGATCTTACTAGTGGAGCTTGAAGATCCATCCTTATCCTTCAAGATCAAGAGGTAAGCTCATCCTCTCCTTTCTTCTTCATTGTTTGGATGGATGCATGGAGTTAGGGTTTGAATGTGAGCTTAAGATAGAGCTTGATTCTTATTCTTCTTCTTGTTTATTGTTGTCGGAACTTGAGTGGAGTATTTTCTATGCTTCGTATTACTTCAACCTTGTGGAATCCATGAACCTTTTCTTTCCTAGTTTTCGCACCATTGGGGGAAAGAGGAAGGGGTGGGGGTACTGTAGCACAGTAGAACTTGCTTGTTTCCTTGCCTTCTTGGATTACTTTCAAGCTAAGACACCTTAGGAACTACTTGGAAACCTTGAAACCCAGTTTTAAGCGAACCCTAGGACAGGTTTAGGGTTGCATTACATCTTTAACCCTACGGTTTTACTTATAATTTTGATTGCTTAATTCTTATTGCTTGTGTATGTGCGTTTGGTTGGTTGGGTGGTGAGAGCTTGGCTCGAGGCAAAGAGCCAGTAGAGGAGTAGTGCTCACATTTTCTTTAATCAACTAAGAGTGAGTGGATTAAGTTGATTGCACAATTCTAGTGGGACAGTATCTAAATGTCTTAATCACTTGAGCGGAACTAATTCATAGTTTTAGCATTTTAAATTGATGTTTTGCTTGATTCGAAAGGATTTTCTATGCTATGGATTTATATAGGAAATTCCTAACATTTGAATGAAAATTTTTGTGACCACACTTGTATATTGGAATTGGCATAATTTGTAAAAACTCGCTCGCATCATCTCGTTTTTGACACTTATGATTATGAAAACGGTTTTCATTCCCGACGTATGACATTTGTCTTGGTCATGGATAGTATGATGTATTGCACATGTATTGTATTATTCGGACACCTATAAGTCTCTCACATATACATGAAAGTGGGGCTACGGCTTTTATGTTCTTGACAGGGTGGTTTTGATGGTAATTCAAATTTAAGCTTAACTTACAGCAGGGGGAACACTCAGGACCATCCCATAGAAGGGATGTGAGGGGTTTCATTTATTGATCCCTCTTTTGGAAGGCTCGTAGAGGCCCCGAAGAGGTATTTCATCGAGAATCTAGATATCACCACACGGGATCTCAGTGGGCTAACATCAAGGGTATGAAGACCTTGACGGCTCTGGACTTAGTCTCGGCGGCGCCTGAAGTCAGAGAAGTTTTTAGGCTATTGGATTTGAGAATGTTATTATGTTTCAACTTCTACAAAATCATGATTTCTTGAATTGGATTCTTGAATCGTAAACCGTTTGTTTTTTCCTTTTTAAATATCTGAGATATGAGAATTTACATATTTTTGGAAATCATGTTTTCTTGTAAAAGATATCTTTGAACTATGGGACTCCTTTATATGGTTTGGAAGATTCTTGATTTCTTGAATTGGATTCTTGAATCGTAAACCGTTTGTTTTTTCCTTTTTAAATATTTGAGATATGAGAATTTATATCTTTTGGAAATCATGTTTTATTGTAAAAGATATCTTTGAACTATGGGACTCCTTTATATGGTTTGGAAGATTGGTTTATTGTTGAGTTGCGATGAAATTTGTTTAACACTTTTGAAACTCGTATTATGTCAATTGATTATTTGTGAATGTTGGCTACTTTATTTGATCAAGTTGGTTTTTATGCTCATTTTGAGACTTATGTATAAATATTTGTTATACACATGAAGAAATGTTTTGAGGCTATGAACATATTGGTGAAAACCTATGTTTTGGTTTCGAATAGTGTGGTTCCACATCCTATATTTATATTTTTGTTTTTAATATTAAAAGGTTTCAAGACTATATTTATTATTGCAAGAACTTGACTATTGGAAATTTTTTGGTTTGTTTTGATATTCTTTTAAAATTGTGCTAACCCATTCACTAAGTAACTTTGGTTACTCACCCTCCCCCTTCCTTCCAGGCTTTAGCTCCTAGTGGCATTGCGGCCGGGCAGAGTGCTGAGTATTTTCCTATCTATCTTTCTTATTCCAGTCATATGTATATTTCTTCTTGAACAGTTTGCATTGTCAATCCCCATCCCACGGGTCCCATTTGTGACATACCGCCATGACAACCAAAGGAATGTCCAACACTATCTCAACCCTGGATTGCTCGTAAGGCTAACCTATTCCCTGTACAATACATCTAAAATCACAAAGAATAACTCAACAATAAATACATACATCAATCTTCCTACACTTGATCAACAAGTTAACACCAAGGTATAACATACAACGATCACAATAAGATAGTGATAATAACCACAACAACAACAACAATAACAAGTCTAGAACATAGGGTAAAATCCCTCATACAAAACCTGAACTAAACTGACATACAATCGTACTCAAAGAAGAGAAATACATAATAGGTCCAATAACATCCTAGTGGATCCTTGATAATACATGGCAAGGAATTAAAGTAACATACACAACTCAAAATGGTAATACAACACCACACTTGCCTAGCACTTCACCCTTTCACCCTTACGCTGTGCTATCACCTGGGAGGAAGAAAGAGGGGGATGAGTAACTAGGTTACTCGGTGAGGGCTAAACATAGACTATAGCTCACACATGGATAAATAAAAATACAATATCAAAACATGTTTCAATTTCCCACAATAATGAACATAATTTAAATAACAAGTATAACATAAGAGTTTAAACTATCCTCAATGAAATGCATGATAAAACCTTTTGAAATCATCCAAGAATTCATACAAGTCTAAAATCCAAGTTCAAACATTCTTTCCAATAGCTCATAATCTGAATGTTTAGAAATAGATAAATTAACAAATCAAAATAATCGATAATATCCCAAATATCCCAAGAAATCCTCCATCACTAAGCGTGGCCTTGGTTAGGTCAGGAGCCACCAAGATACGTGTATCTTGGTGGTGGCCATTGGGGAACCCTTGTGGTGACTCCGGGTACCCAACCCTGCACACCTTTTAGGCTCTCTATGATTTAGCTATTTTTGGAAATAGCTAAATCATGATTTAACTATGATTTCCAAACATCAAAGAAAGCATTTCAAAAGCTTTATTAAAAATAAGTCATCATTCAAAGACAAGAATGAAATGTAAACATAAGAGAACATGCATGATTTATAGTCCTTTATTTAGTAAATTCCCACTCAAAAACTTGGTGAGTTATAAACTCCGGTATTACTACTCCACCAACTTTTTTCCCTTGTTTAAAGTTTCACTCCCTAGAAGCAATTAAACAACCAACACAAGCAACAACCATTAACAATAACTTAACCAAGTAGAATGAAGAAAAAATTGCTCAAAATGGGAAAAGATTGCTTCTATGGTTTGTTAAACAACTCATCTAGAAGATCCTATAATAATGAAACTCTCACAACCCTCAAAACTAACAAGAAAAGCAAAAAATAAACCCAACTTGGTTCGATGCTACAGTAATTCTAACCTAGGAGATGAAAGATTTTTTTCCTCAATCCTTAATTGAATCAAGGTTTTACAACTCTAAACTTCTTCTAAACTTTAAATCCAAACAAAATCCAAGATTTTCACCATAAATCACAAGAAAACTCAAAAAGAATAGAGGGGAGAAAAGGAAGAAAGAGAAGAAGAAGAAAAACCAACTTACAACCAAGCTTCTCAATATCCTATGGATCCTTTTTCTTCAAGAGAAGAGGAGAAAGATCTCCACTTCTCTCTTTGTTTGGAGAAAAAGATGATGAGTTTGGGGAGAGGAAAAGGTGATTCTAGAGGAGAAGGAAGAAGGAGAAGAAAAAGGGGCTCAAGAAGACCCTAGAAGCTCCAAGAAGAGCCTTAAATCGGCCCCTGCTCGAGGGCTGCTTGCGAGCTGCCTTGCAGTTGCAAGGGAGGCTGCAAGGCCTCTCGGGATGGCCTTATGGGCTCCCTTGTGGCCGCAAGGGAGGCCATGAAGCCCCCCAAGATAGCCCCTTGCGGGCACAACAAGTGCCCACAAGGCTTGGCCTGCTTTTGCCCTTCTTAGGGATCTTTCTCCATCCTTTTTACCTCCCAAAAGATTTCAACCAAGGTCCTAACTCAAAAGGACACCTAAGGAACTCATGCATACAAGAAACACTCAAGAAAAAGAATCAAAAGAAAAATAGAGAAGTAGGAATCGAACTTTCACATGCATTGTATAGGAACATGGTCCACTAGTGTATTTGGCATTCTATTTGCATGATTTGTATGTTGTCTATCTTTTCTCAAAAACCTTGAGGTATTTATGACTAGTACATTTATTGAACTCTCTTATCAAGATTATAAACAAACTGAATAAAAGGAATTGTAAGAGAGCTATCTAGGAAGTTTTGAAACTTATGGGATGTATAAATAAATTTTTCTAATAATAATTATATAATAATTCATAACTACGAGGAAAATGAAAGGAAAAATAAACAAAGAGAATGAAATTCTAGGTTTTTTTAATATTAAAAAAATTATATAAATATGGATGCTCTGGATTATTTACCAGAATACGCATTTTGGTGGAAAATAGGAAAACGGGCAAACTTTCCCCATTTTCAACTTATTTATTTTTTTTTAAAAAAATATAGAAGACGGGAGAAGCTCTCCCGTTTTCTATTTTTTAATTAAAAAAATATGAAAACGGAAGAGTTTCTCTCATTTTCAATTTTTTTTATTTTTTTAATAAAAAATTAGAAAATGGGAGATTCTCTCCCTTTTTCCTTTTTTTTAAAAAACAAATTTCTTAACGGGCAAGTATGGCTGCCGTTAAGGAGCTTTAATTTTTTCTTTAAAATTTATATTAGTAAAATAATAGTTAAGTTATATTTTTTTATGTTTTATTTTTTAAAAAAAATACAAATTCTAAAAATATTAGAAAATAGGATTGTCAACCCTGCACTGGTGAAAAATTACTACAGAGTTCTTAGTACAAAGTATGACGGTCAAACATGCATCG
The DNA here is from genome assembly GCF_009730915.1 of Dioscorea cayenensis subsp. rotundata. NCBI lineage: Eukaryota > Viridiplantae > Streptophyta > Magnoliopsida > Dioscoreales > Dioscoreaceae > Dioscorea > Dioscorea cayenensis. The sequence continues at coordinate 12,502,791 of NC_052473.1, forward strand.
GTTAGCAATTAGGACGGTCAAACTTGCACCGGGCAGTAATGGTGCAGTAGGATGGTCAAAACTGCACTGATCAGCAATTAGTATAAAGTAGGTTGGTCAAATCTGCACCGGTTAGTAATTGGTATAAAGTAGGATGATCAAACCTGCACTAGTCAGTACTTAGCACAATTATTAATAAATCAATAGTTATGACATAATATAATTATTGATATAAACTAATGACTTAATACAATTATTAATCAAAAATCAACCTAAAGGTTATCCAAGTATAAAAAAAATTACCTTTTCCAGCAAAATGGATGAAATGTGGTCATTCTATAATCTTAAGAATGCTATCGAAAATTATTAATAGAAATCTCATACACGTGTAGATATAAAATACCGAACAATGGATATATATGGATATTATATATATATATATAACAAAAAGTGAAAACGGGAGCTCTCCGTTTACACTTTTTTATTGGGAGAGAATCTATCTTTTTTTTTTTGGAAAAGGTGGATAAACCACTTCAATTAAAAATAAAGACTCTCCACAGCTTGGAGGTCACAGAAACAACCACAAGAAGTGGAGAAACAACCTAAAAGAAAAAGAAACAAAAGAAAAAAATTCTAAAGCTCGGGCGAGGAGACAGGCCTCCCCCCTTCTAAACCAAGGAGAACTAGCCCGCGCTTTGACCCTGCAACTCCTCAGTAGGTGGCGTCCCAACAAACTCCTCCACAAAGGTCCCAAAAACTCAAGGCTCCGCCGGATGGTCGAGATAGAATCTTCTAGCTTCACTTTAAAGCTCTCTGCAGCTGCTAAGTACCAAGATAAAAGCATACGCTTAATTTTTAAGATAACAACATGTGCATGCAAGACATTAGCATTAAAGATGCAATTATTTCTAACAAGCCAAATATTCCACACAAGCGATTTTGCAACTAAGTCTCCAATGTCCCTTCTTGAAGGTCGCACAAGTGTTTGCCATGAACTCCAAAGGTCGTACAGCGAGAGTTGCAGATCGGGCAACTGGAGAAGATTCATGAAATAACCCCATATCTGTCTAGCAAAAGGGCAAGCAAGGAAAAGATGATCAACAAACTCGATCCCTGAAATGGCACATCACACATGTAGTAGTCGGAAGCCTATTACACCTGTCTTAACTCCAGATTCTCAAGAGAGAGAATCTTATTTTTCCAAGCAAGACAGTTGAAAATATTGGTTTTCTTCGGGCAAGAGTTACGCCAAAGGACCCTTGCCAACGAGCATCGCGTCCCACCATCATTAAGGAAATTATAAAAAGACTTCACGAGAAGGAACTATTAACAGTGAGCGTCCATCTTTTCTTATCCTCCGTCCCACCAATCAGCGCACAAAATCGATCTCGGACAGGCAAAACATCCAAATCTCCCAAAAAAAGGGTAGAATCTAAGATCGAAGCAAGGTTCCCGAACTGTGCCACTAGCAGACTGTGAAACTCTAAATTCCTCCAGCAATAGATACATGGGCGCCTTGCTATTAAACCAACGATCTTTCTAGAAAAGAGTTTCCATACCATAATTGATATCAGAATGAATACACCCTCTCAAGGCCGCTAAACAACTAGAAACTCCTTTCCAAGAAAAAGGAAACCCTGCCCGTTTGTCTAGAAAAGATGTTCCAACGAGTTATGCCATAGTTGAATTGAATAACTTCCACACCACACCACTTAGGATCTGTCATGAATTTCCACCACTATTTCCTCAATAGGGCCTGATTGAAATAATGAAGATCCAAAATTCCCGAACCTCCTTGGTCGCGATGTCGACAAATGTTCTTCCAACAGACCAATCGACACCTCGGATGTTCAATATCCACTCCCGACCACAAAAAATCTCTTCTAATACGGTCAATATCCTTGATGACCCAGCACGGTAACATAAAGATGGATATCCAGTAGGTTGGGAGAGTCGATAGCACCGAGTTTACCAAAGAAAGTCGAGCACCCTAAAGAGAGATGCTGCACTTTCCAAGAAGAAAGTCTTCTTTTGACTTTTAGAACAAGCCTCTCCCAATCTTGCTTTCTGGGCCTTCTCCCGAAATGGGCATACTAAGGTAACAAACTGAAAGAGTGCCCATCGCACAATTTAATGAAGCGGACTACTACAGAAGCTCACCCAAGTTACACTAATATAAGCATATTTTTGAGAAGTTAGTTTCGAGGCTAGTCATACCTTCAAACACATACGGAATCTATTTCACAATCCTTAGATCTTCAAGTCCGCCTGTGGTTAACACCAAAAGGTCATCTGCATAATGCAGATTGCATCTGCTACCAAACCTGCCTAATAGCACCCCTACCAAGACCTTAGATCTCAGTGCATGTAAAAACAACGAACTCAACACATCTGTGACTAACACGAAAAGCAAGGGCAATAAGGGATCCCCTTGTCGCAACCCTCTATGATAGCGAACATAAGCATTCAGGGAACCATTAAGGAGGATAGAAGCCTTAGAGGAGAACAAGATGCTTTTGAATCCATCCCACCCATCTATCACTGAATCCCCTTGCTCTCAGTAAATAAAAAAAAAGTCCCAATCCACAAGATCAAAAGCCTTAGCAAAATCTACGCTCAAAATATTCCCAGGCAGCCTTTGCTTATGGATAGAAGATCAACTCTTCAGCAGTGGGGATGTTATCCATAATGCATCTTCCTTTCAAGAAGGCTGACTATTCTGTGTCCACCAAGGAATTAATGACCTTGCCCAGCCGTGTCGCTAGCAACTTTGAGAGAATTTTTAACATTGAGTTTATCAGACTTATGGGCCTGTAATCTCTTGGAGACTCAGGGGTTTCCACCTTCGGAATAAGCGCAATATTCACCTAATTGATCCTTTCCAGGTTGGCTCTTCCGAAATAAAAATCTGGGCATAGTTGCAGGAGATCAAATTTAATTGTATCCTAGAATTGCTTAAAAAAGATCAAAGGAAAACCATCTAGGCCCGGAGCTTTGTCCGCGCCTAAGTTAAACACCGCTCCTTTGATCTCCTTCTCAGAGAATAGTCTTTCTTGGTGGGATAGATCAAACTGCACCTTATTATCCAACAACTTTTGAAAGTTAACTCTGAATCTCGCAGTACGTTTGTGTCCAAACTGTTGTTGGAAGTGCACCGTGAAGAAGCTGCCAATTGCGCGAGGGTCCTCCACGATGACACCATTCTGGTGAACACTAGGAATGAAATTCCGGTTTCTACATCCATTAGCCACCGCATGAAAGAACTTTGTGTTTTCATCCCCTTCCTTTAGCCATTGTAGCCTAGACCTTTGCTTCCAGTAAACCTCTTCTTGTTTATGAATCTCCCCCCAACTTTTCCAAAAGTAACAGCTCCTGACGTGACTCCTTAAGAGTTAAAATTCTAGTTTCCTTGACAATGTCCAAAGCCTCCATTTCTTGCAATAAATTAAGCTTCCTGAGTTTAATAGAACCAAAGGAATACTTTTCCCAATGCTGCAGTTTCACCCGAAGCCCCACCATCTTTTTGGCAAATCTAAATGCCCCACAACCCATAGGTGTTAATTCCGACCACCATTGATGCACTAGCTCATTGAAACCCTCAGTGGTGGACCATGTCACTTCATAGCGGAAAGGTCTCGGTTTGGAGCAGTGCATGCCAACCTCAAGCCGAATAGGGGTGTGATCCGATCCTAATCTAGGAAGGCTATTCTGAATTAGTTTAGGAAAATTGGCTGCCCATGCATTATTCACCAAAAACCGATCCAATTTGACCCAAATCGGATCTGCTTGCCCATTTGTCCAAGTGAACCATCTGCCAACACCATGAGGCTCATGGAGACCCAAATCGTGCATAAAGGAATTCATGTGACGAATAACCTTCAGGTTAGGGGGCCTGAAATCTTGTCCGTAAAAGCAAAGATAGCATTGAAGTCACCGCAGATAATCCACGGTATATGAGGTACCCCACCACCACTCCTAAGTTCCTCCCAAAAGGCATGCTTAAGGGATCTTGTGTTGGGCCCATACACCGTAGTGCAACGCCAAGTAAAATTGTCGTTCCTAGAGTAGAGCTCCACCATCAAACTACATTCTCTGACCCGTTCTAACTTCCCCGATAGGAGCACACTATTTCAGCTCAAGATAATTCCCCCCGCTGATCCTCTTGCAAGAACAAATGTAAATTGATCAAGTCGAGAACCTCCAATCCCTAACCAAAATGCAAACTCAAAAAATGTAAATTGATCAAGTTGAGAACATCTTGCAAGAACAAATGTAAATTGATCAAGTCGAGAACATCAGCAAAATGCAAACTCAAAAAATTCCTAACCAAAAAACATTTCGCCGGTCTCCCTAAACCCCTAACGTTCAAGAGATAATATTCATAAAGACAAATTAATTCTCGCAGACCTAAGCAGAGGTCTCCGCCGGTCCCTTAGAGGAGGCAGAACGTGTCCTTTCTAGCATACGAATGTGACTAATGCAATCATTTACAAATTCAGAAAAAGCAATACCACATACATCACAATAGCTAACAATTTGGGCATTAGTCCAATCAGAAAAGAGGAGCAGTTTTGAACTGGTACCTTTCGAGTTATCGCCACCAGCTACCTTTTTCTTGACTCATTTTGGTGGTTTTGCTAGGAAACCGGCTTCCTCATTAAATCTTGAGGAAGGCCTCTTCGGCCGCTCACTTTTTCTAGTCCCCTTAGTTCGCGTCTCAATTCCACTGTGTAGATCAGGCATCAGTTCCTTGAGGTTCCTTTCAAATTCTGACATAGAATCATCCGACTCCAAGTCGGTATCATGAGACACCAGTTGGGCCGACTGGGTATCATCACCTTCCAATACCTTCAAAGCATTTGCTCCATTGTCAACCTCCGCAGGAGGAAGAATCGGCACCAAGGCCCGCACCCCTACCAAAAACTGCCATTTAAAAGCACTAGGAGGTTCCATGTCTGGGATTGTGGAGTCATCCCTGAAATCCACCCCTGATGACTCATCAACATGCACGAGTGAAGACCCATCCTTCTTCTCTAAATTCGGACTAAAGTCTGGCCCAACATCCTCACGTTTGCATCAGTGTCTAGCCCAACATCCACAAGGTTGGCATCAACTGCCCCAACTTAATATGAAGTTGGTCATCACTCCCCTCCAAATTTGGCCCAGAGTCTGGCCCAGTATCATCAGCATGCACAAAGAGTTTACAAGTCTGGGCCAGCTCACATATTAAAAGAGAATCACCCAAGTTCAAATCATTACTTATGTTCATTAAATTCTATCCTACTTCACAATTTACAAGAGGATCATCCAAGTTTAAAACATTATTAGAAATCAAAGAACATTGGCCCACATTTAGGCCCAGCCCACTATCCAAATCAATTGGATCCACATTGGCCTCAATCTTCTCACATGTTTGCATGCAAAATTAGAAGATAAAAGATTCTTTCCCATTATCTTATCCATCTCCACGTGATTCCCCATGTTACTCGCCAACTCAACCTCGAATGCCCGATCCTCCTCTGATCCCAGCGTGCCACCTGTCCCATCTTTCCTAACGCCCTGACGAGGCCTCCACAGCTCAACACGATGCCCCCTCGAGCCATGCAAACCTGCCAACCCTGGCCTTTCTGAGGACCTTCACTTGGAGGATCGAGCCCTCGCCTATTCAACGGTTAGATCCCGACCCCCATTTTGACCAACGGTCTGTTGAGACACCTCCCAAGAGCAAAGATGAGACCCTCCACCACCAACACGGGAGCACGGCTCAACCAACGTCGACTGCTTGCTCCTCTCAACACCAACTTTGTCCTCCCGGAAGTCCACAGTAGTGCTATCATGATCCATGATATGCACTAGAAAATCACGACCGCCATGTCCACTAGGGTGGGAGCCAATCTCAACCCTCCCTTTGCCACTCACGGGCTTTTTTTCCTTCTCCTCCTAAGGAACAACATGAGTAAAATGACGTTCAAGTTGTTGAAGCGTGCCAGTCTCCATCAGCTGCTCGTTTGAGGCTTCGTTCCCAACTCTGGCAACACATATCATCCTAACTCCGGCCGAAATTTTGGGAAGACACCGCGGTCCCCCACCGACTTTAGAATTTCAGCGATAATCCTCCAGCACCAGCCATGCGAAGGAAGGTTCCATATGAGGACCCACCATCCCTCCCCTGACGCTCTCCAGTCGGCACCCAACTCCGCTGACCAAGGAGCAAGCTTCAGTGTACAGGGCCCGTCCTTCATCATCACTTTGAAGGTGCCTTGTTTGCAAATCTCCTTGACCTCCTTCCTACTCTTCAAAGGAAGTAACAGAGAGAAATCATTCAGAGGTGTGACTGGTCCAGCAAGTGGTCTGTTGATGATAGAGGGGATGATGTCGATCACACTTGAATCATTAACAAACCTGCCCACAAGAGATAGCACAGTAACTTTCGACAGCTCCTCCCGAAGCTCCGCTGTCTCAGGCGACAGGGAGAGCGACAAAGAAGTCCTATGAATCTTATATTTCCTCGGAGCCTCTTGCATTGGCACCTGCATAGCTCGATCCAGTTGTGCCGACAGCATATCCTTAGGAATGATCCTTTTAGATCTCACATACAAATTTTTCCGTCGCAGGCTTCACCGAGCTTATACCGGACATCTTGCCGCCATGTGGCCGACTCCCGCACACCGTAAACACATGACCTGATGCTGACACTCCGCTGTTTTATGTGACGATCGGAAGCATGGACCGCACCCTGCATCTCTAGGAGATCGCTGTCATTTAGTGCCAATCAACTTGGACGTGCCATGCTGCTAGCTGTTGGGACTTCTACTAGTCGCAAGCTTCGTCAAAGGTCTCTCACCCGATGAAGAACTGGGCGCTTGCTCATATGTCATCGCGTAAGAGCTTGAGTATGTGACGCCGACTAATCTCCCTCACTTACCTTGCTTACTCTACTGCCCGCACACCCAGAATTGCCACCGGAGTCACCCCAAAGGTCCCGCAGTAGGCTCCCCATCTTCTTACCACTTGCTCAAATGTTTATTTGCTACTATTCTTCTCTCTAGAACCATAGAATCTATTGTTTTCACCATTTCATTTTTTTAAAAAGAAAAGGGAAACCGAAGATGCTTTCTTATCTCCTGTTTCCATATTTAAAAAAAAAAAGAAAAAAAGAAAAAAAGGAAAAAAATTTCCGGGTTTCCCCAAAATATGATAAATAATTCAGAACAAAGTGTATTTTGGTAAATATCTTTTTGCAATATTAAAAATGGAAATTCTAACCCTTTATTTTTGATCTTTATTTGTTAAAAATCGCGGAGTCTATCTGGTCTGTTCATATTCCCCTCTCTGTCTCTCTCCTCCCTCAGTGCTAATGTAAGCATGGGCTGCGGAATTCATCAGTAGTCTTCAGTTTTCTTCTTCTACTTCCCAAATGCTCCTGTCTCTCTCTCATCCCTACCGAAACTTCTCCTCCTCTTCCTCCACCTCCTCTTTCCTCCCATTCCATCACCCTCCTCCTTCCCTCCTTTCCCCTCTCTTCCGCACCGCCAAACCTATCTGTGCATCCATCTCCGACCGTGCTTCCCAACGCGTCGATAAAACCCTTGCCAAGTCTGCCATTCACCGCATTTCCGAGAAGCTTCGCAGCCTCGGCTTCATAGAGGACTCTTCCCCATCCGAGAAGCCCCCAACCGGCCCTGGCTCCGCAGGTGAGATCTTCATCCCCACCCCTAAAGACCTCCCTAATCACCGTATCGGCCACACCATTGATTCGAGCTGGAGCACGCCGGCGCATCCTATCCCTGAGCCTGGCAGCGCCATTTGTAGGCAGCATGATTACTGGAAGGAGAAGATGAGGACGCGGCCGTGGTCGCCCGAGAACGCACCCTCGGTTGCGGAGCTGACGCTGCCGCCAGCGGAGCTGAAGAGGCTTAGAGCTGAGGGCATACGGTTGGAGAAGCGGCTTAAGGTTGGGAAGGCTGGAATCACCGAGGGAATCGTGAATGGAATCCATGAGCGCTGGCGAAGGTTTGAGCTTGTAAAGATCAGGTGCGAGGATCTCTGCCGCATGAATATGAAGAGGACACACGAAATCCTGGAGGTATGCATGTTGGCTAGCTATTATCAGCTCATATTCTGAATTCCAAATTGAAAATTTTGCATGAATTTCCCTGAAGGCAGAGATAAGGAGTGATACTGCTGAACAGCACTATGTTTCTAGTTTCTAAATTGATTTCCCTCTTTTGTTTTTATTTGCTCTCCGAGGAATAATCCTGATTAATGGCTGTCTTAAAGCAATTAGTTTTCTGATTATTGGTTTATAGATCCTCTTTATTCATTCAGAAATTGAATTCTGCGACGCCTTCAATGAGTTACTTTCCCACCAGCTACCCTTATTTTGTTTATTCGTGGTCTATATAGACTTCTGAGGCACATATATGATTTTCAATGAAATATGAGCTGAAGTATACGGATTAAGGAATTTTCTTGGACAATTCTAATTGAAATGCTTGCTATTTAAGTTTGAGCTGAAATACCTGTTTGGTAAATAAAGAAAACAAATAATCTCTCTATGTTTTGCCTCAGTTTTCTATGTTGTCTTCAAAATTCAAATTGTTCTTCTTGTCTTAGTTGCCACAATGTTCATTTGTTCTATTCTTTTCATTGCAAGCTATGTTCTCTTGCTTCTCATTTTCTTTCTTTAGTGAAATCAACCATATCTTTGGGATTTATCAATTTTTTATATAATCACTGATTGATTCTAAGTAAAAATTGGGTTTGATAAGAGGAGTTTGTTCCTCATAATAGGGTCTTTAAATTTTTAATAATTCTAAAATTGGAGTTCACAAATGAAATTTGGACATACTGATCTTGTTTTGCATATCCTGATTTAAGATCCATATACATATGAATCCTTCAACTAAGGCCAGCCTACATCTAGGGGTTTTTATTTTTGTTATTTTTTAAAGTTGGATTATTGTCATAATAGGTTAAATGGTTGAAATGTAGACTGGGTTTTGAAAATTCATAAACTGAAGAAAGTCTGCTTTATTCAACAGGTTAGCAATATTTTAAGTTTTCAGCTCAGTTGGTGATGTACATGATCATTGTGCTTCATTAATCTGGTGATCTACATGATCATTGTGCTTCATTAATCTAGTTTCTGTTATTAGAGAAGAGAATGAATTTCTGTATCTTCACTTTCATTGGTAAACCATAAATTTTAATGGTATTGTTCCTTTGAGATACTCAAATAAATGTTAACGGTATTGTTCCACTCCAAATAATTAGACCCATTTAGCATCTGATCTGTAACTCGGAACAACATGGGGTAACATCTGTTACCATCACATTCTTCAACTCTTCACCCATATCGGCACAACCAAACCAAGTAGATCAGCCCCACCCACTACAAACGTGACACCAGCAGCCACCAAAAAAAATCTTCACGGGAGGCCAAGGCCAAGAATGCTGCTCAGCAAGCAACTCTCCCAAAAATTAGACAACAGACCAGAAAGGATCCAAACAGAGAAGGAGAAGCCAGGACGCCAACTATCGCTGAAAGGTGACACACGCGCCGATGAGGACCGGTCACCGGAAACCTAGACCAAAACAGAAACAAAAATCCTAAATCTCTAATACCATGTTATTAGAGAAGAGAATGAATTTCTGTATCTTCACTTTCATTAATAAACCAGAACCAAACAAATATAGGTATTTAGCTCTAAACTCGGAAAGATTACAAAAAATAATATCTCTAAGATTATGCCTAACAATCAGCTATTAATATCTCTAAGATTATGCTTAAGAATCAGTTATTTACAGCTATATACAACACTGATGAACTTAGGTTGTTTTTCCTAATAATTTTTAATGTATTTGGCAAATTTTCAACAATGGCTAATGTTGATTTTTTTTTTTCATTTTTTTTTGTCATATTTTTCAACATTAAAAAACACGATCCATTTCTTCATTCATTTCTTCTCTCTTTCTCTCTCTCTCTTGCAAGGAAATTTGGTTTTCTTTTTGTTATGATAAGTTGTTTCAATTGTTCTCTAGAGGGAGTAGTTTCTGTCCGGGCCCATGTAAACATGCTGAATCCTCTGCTGTATAAACTGAAAGAAGATTTATATACTTTAGGTCTTATATATTGACCTCTGTAAAAGTTTATGAAAACTTTCATACATCTGTCGCCAACTTTAATATGATTCATGCTTCAAATGAGTGTTTTCAAGTGCTTAGAAATGTGTCTGCTTTCCTGAGATATGATTCAACTTTTCATGTAATGCTTGCTTTGTTCAGAGAAAAACTGGGGGTCTAGTTGTTTGGAGATCTGGAAGTGTCATCATCTTGTACAGAGGGGCCAATTACAAGTACCCTTATTTCAGTGATGATAATAGTTGGAAAGGCAATCCTAATATTTCATCTACTGATTCTAGCACCAGTGAAGAGATTCATTCTGAACAAGAGGAAGCTTTACTTGCCAATAAATTTGTGAAGTCACCCAGCATTTCTGCACAGTCGGCATCTGTAGTCATTGGTGTTGGCTCACCTATGAAGTTACGGCTACAACTACCTGGGGAGATTCAAATGGAAGAAGAAGCTGATCAGTTATTAGATGGATTGGGTCCACGTTTCACTGACTGGTGGGGCTCCAACCCTCTACCAGTTGACGCTGATTTATTACCAGCTATTGTTCCTGGATTCAGGAAGCCATTCCGTCTACTTCCATTTGGAGTGCAGCCAAAACTAACTGATCGGGAAATGACCATATTACGAAGGCTCAGCCATCCCTTACCTTGTCACTTTGCACTAGGTGAAATTAGCTCTTTTCAATGATGATACTTATGATTGATTCTGAACTTCTTATATAATTTCCTTTGCTTTTGTTCCATAGGGAGAAACAGGAATCATCAAGGGCTGGCAATTTCCATGATCAAGCTATGGGAAAAATGTGAGATTGCTAAAATTGCTGTAAAGAGAGGTGTTCAGAATACCAGCAGTGAGATCATGGCGGAGGAACTAAAGGTTGGTAATTGTGTTTGAACCAATGTTTTGTCATGGTAAGTTCAGTTTTATTCAATGGCAACATGTGAGCCATTTCAATTATTTTGAATGCCTTACTTGGTTTCAATCAATTCACATGTAAAAATAAATTAATTTAAAAAATAGGAATTATTTTATAATTTTTTAATAAAAATTTTAAAATGTGGCACAAGTACACTCACTCTTAAGAGTAATCATGTTCCTTATTTGAGCGGGGCACATGCTGTTATCTAGTTCAGATCAAGAAGGAAAATGCTCCTTTGTCATGAATCTGGTCATGTTACTGGCCATCAAACTAAAATAAAGGTCACTTGCAACCTACTTTTAGTTAAAAATTGTTCACAAGAAATCTGTTCTGTAGTCCAAACGCAGAAAATTGAGGTTTTTTTTTTTGAGTGAATTCTCCTAGTCAATAAATTGAGGAATTTCTCATGAAAGTCGGACAAGAAATATCCTCAAGGCAGGGGCCTTAATCTGAAACATACCCTTTCATGTAAAAGATGATACCCGAAACTGTTTTCTAGACCTAAAACCAATGGGAGGGCAGTTCCAAATCGTGGGGCCACTGGTACTTATCTGTGCTGTGCACCAAATTTTGTTTTCTTGTATGGAGTTGGGAACTTCTCCACAATTCATTCTATATCAACTTCTGTTTGATGGCATCTTTTGCGGGAAACATGTTCTTATGTATAATTTTGTCACAAATATTTATTAATCCTAGAAAACTCTTGCAGAAGCTGACTGGTGGAACTCTTTTATCAAGGGATGGGCAATTCATTGTCTTCTACAGAGGGAAGGATTTCCTGCCTCCTGCAGTTTCTAGTGCAATAGAAGAGAGGAGATCTGAAATCATTAAATTGAAGCAGAATACAAATGAAAATATGAAAACTCCTCTTTCTTATGAGCCAGGTATGAGAAGATCTGCTTCTGTATATGAACTCCAAGAAGCAACCGAAACAGAACAGCCAGCAGCCAAGAGAGAGACGTTGAATCCTGTAACTTCAGCTCTTGAAAGAGTAAATGCTAAATTATCTCAGGTGAATTCTTACTTAAAAATAGTATCAATATAAGTATCCATCATTCATGCAATATTTAAAAATAGTAGTAATATAAGGATCCATCATTCATGCAATTTATGTGTATAACATTCTCTGTGACTGAAGTGAAGCATGTCTTCCCTGTTATTTATTTCCAATCTGCATAGGTTTTATAATCATTTTATTGCAGACCTTGTTAAAGAAGGAGAAGGCAGAACAACTTCTTGCTGAGTTAGAGAAATCTGTCAAGCCACCACTAGTTGAACCTGACAGGGAGGCTATTTCAGAAGAAGAGAGATATATGCTAAGGAAAGTTGGTCTGAGGATGGGACCATATCTATTGCTTGGTCAGTTACCTAATGCAGCACTGTATCTTTGTCTAGTTTCCAACAGTATGTGATAGATAATTGGAAGACTGCCCGAGTAGTATTTCGACTGTATCTCAAATTTAAGTTGAAACTTGCTAGCTAGTATTGAACCATTGTCTTTTCCATGGTCTATAACAGGAAGTAATATGAAAACATTAAGATTTATTGTTTGCTGCTACCTGAAATCTGTCTGACTTGTAGGCTAGTCTATATCATCAAGAGTCCAATTGTTGTATGGGTGTGGAGGACCTATTATAATACAATTTGGTTATTGAATATATTTTCTTCTTTTTTTGTTCTCGTCCTTTGTGTTCTTTCACCAATGGTTCCATCTACACATGGACTATAATTATCTCTTTGATTTGTTTGGTCTGGTTTGTAGGTAACACAGCTATGCCTTTTATTACAACTTTATAGGTTAGACATTTGATGCAAATTTGTAATTCTTTTATCCAGGTAGAAGAGGGGTTTTTGATGGAACAATTGAAAATATGCATCTTCACTGGAAATATCGGGAACTTGTAAAGATACTTTCAAATGGCAGGTCCATGGAAGAAATTGAAACCACAGCTCGGATTTTAGAGGCTGAGAGTGGTGGTATATTGGTGGGCATCGAGAGAGTGAGAAAAGGCTATGCAATTATTGTATATCGGGGGAAAAACTATCAGCGACCAGCTATGTTGAGGCCTCAAACACTCTTATCAAAAAGGGAAGCTTTGAAATGCTATAAAGAGGCTCAACGACGTGAGGTTAATAGCTCTTCTTTTGACAAATTACAATCAAGATTAATGTCTTTCCATACGATCTCATGCTGCTTTTTCTTTGTTTAGTCATTGAAACTGCATGTCCTGAGCCTTTCCAGAAACATAGACCAGTTGCAGCAAAAGTTGGTGAGTGATGTCTTTCTTGTTTGTTTTCTGATTTCCTCCTATTTTTTAGCACTTTTGCTGCATGTATTCAGATATTCTTATACTTTAATTATCCAGGTGTATGGAGATCCCATGATAGACTCTGAGCAATTAACTGAATTTGGAAGAACAAACAGCATGACCAAGACCAATGATCTCAGTGAATCATATGAGAAAAGCCCTGGAGTTTCTGGAAGATTTGCTTCTGATCAGGAGAACACTGAGAAGGTTGAGGTAAAGGATACTCTTTAAATGAGCTAGAAGACTTAGAACTTTATTTCTACTGGAATTTCTGAAAATTTTGATTCTCAACAGGGGAACAAGGAGAATATTGAGGTAAATGGTGCTCTTGGAATGAACATGGAAGATTAAAAATTTATTGCTACAAAAGGGGTTTTGAATTAAGCATTCCGGTATTTATGATTAATTTCCATTGGAGGCTACTTCTAATCATGATTAGCCATAACTGTCTCAGATCTTGATTTTTTCATGTTAATTTTTATCATTCAATTTCAATTAAATGCTTTGAAAGCATAATAGGCACCCTAATATTACAGCCATTTAGGTCGGGTTTCTCAGAATTGGTAGATTTTGTGTGGCCAATGTCTCTGCTCCATGTCCCTTGCTTTTGTGACAGCTACTTCAGGGTCAACAATTGGTTTCTTTACATGTAAACACCTAATTGTCCTCTATTACTCAATCACGTTCTTGTCGTGCATGGATGCTTATCGTCAAGGAAGTGTGTGAAGAATATGTAGAAATTACGCATTCCAATGTGCAAGATCAAGTTCTTAGTGTTGCAGGAGAATCAGACAAACCTTCAGTTAAGCAATAATCTTCTGAATTATGTCTTCCTTTGTGTTTATTTTATATTGGTTTATCATGTTTGTTTCGGATCTTACTCCCATCTGACATGGTTCTGTGAACCTTCTGCTGGATATTTTGCCACAGAATAAGTCGAAAGTTTCAAAATTTGATAAGCTTACAGAAGATGGAGTTCTGCAGTCAGTCTCTAAGTCTAGTCGTATCATGGCAGTTTCCAATGATGAAATGAGATCTACATCTGAAAACGTTGCTTTTCATACTGAAATTGTTGACACATATGTGGTATCTTTCCAGCCTTTTATTATCTATCAATACTTTGATATTGCTGTTATGACTTCTATACTTAATAATTTGATATTGCAGGAAGATTCTTCAACTTCAACAACTAATACGCAAGGTGCAACTCATTTATTAGATAAAGAGCCAACAAATGCGTCACTTGGAAGTTCACTGACCATAGCTGATGCTTCTATTTATGAGGATGGTACAAACATAGATTCCAATGTACAAATTCCTTTCAAAGCTGCACCGTTATCTAATCGAGAAAGGCTCATGTTGAGAAAGCAGGCTCTCAAAATGAGAAAACGTCCTGTGCTTGCTGTTGGTAATTCCAATTTATTTTCATTCCATATGCTTTTTCCAATATCAGAAAAATAGACTTGGCAAATGGACATGGTGGGTCAAGCCCACCCGCAGTTCATCTTGCTGATGGGTGACAGGCATGCGTAAGATTTATCCTTGCATTCACGGGCACATAAACCCCATATCGACACCCAGTTATCCATGGGTGTAAATTACTTACCTTTTCATGGGTTCATTCCCACGGGCTTTATTTTGTAGATGTTGTGATGCTAAAAATTCCATTAAATTTTGATTGATTTATTATATGTGAATATTCTAGATAATCACATGAATATATTTATGTTTATGTGTTTCTAGAAAAGTATGTAATTATTAGCTAATATAGTTTTTAGTTTTTATAGGGCATGCATGCTAAAACAATCTGATTCTGACCATCCATTGATTTATTAGAAATTTAAAATGAAATTAAAGTTTATTATATAAAGATATTATGTTAAATTATTTTTTTTAAAATTAAGGCCACCTATTTACTTGTGGATTCCTGCTTGTTTTACTCATAAAATTCTAGGTAAGTAAACTCTTTCTGTATCCAGTCCGAGCATGCTGCTGGGTACCATTGGTAAGTGGGTGCGAGTCTCTTCTGCCATGTTTATCCAAAAAGAAGATCCCCACATTTTTTTTAGGTTAACTTGCTCGTACTTCTCACCTTTGCCAGAAGGTAGATTGATGTGCTTTCACCATGTCAAATGAAGAAACTTGGCTGCCTGCTGACTCCTAGATATTCTACTCCCTCTTTTCATTGTTGAGCTGGTAGTACCTCTTAAGTTTTTGAACTAATTTTTTCTCCTTAAACTCCAGGGAGGAATAATATCATCACAGGGGTTGCAAAGACAATAATGACTCATTTCAAGAAGCATCCTCTTGCCATTGTGAATATCAAAGGTAGAGCCAAAGGAACTTCAGTCCAAGAGATTATATTTGAACTTGAGGTACACATTTATTACTGTTTGTGTTTGTTTGGTACCTTGGTATCGTAGCACCTAAACTCGAAAATAATGTCTTATAATTAATTGCCTCAGCAAGCTACTGGGGCTGTGCTTGTTTCACGAGAACCGAACAAAGTGATCCTATACAGGGGTTGGGGAGATGGTGAATTATGGGGAATGAAAGAGCCAGATGCAAGAAAGAAATCAACCGCGGCCAATGGTGCAGTTTCCCCTCAGCTTATGGAGGCCATCAAACTTGAATGTGGACTGCAAACCGATTAAATGTGAGTGCCTCTATAGAGTTTTCTTGTGAGCTTTTTTGGAACTGTCATTATATAGTTGCATGTTCTTGGGGCAAATACCGTCAGAGCAAGTGATTTTTTGATGCCTTTTGTGCCCTTCCATTTCTTAAACTTTACTGGCATTATAGTTATGAATGCAGCATTTTCATGGTCACAAAATTTCTGAGATGTAATTTGATCAGTTTTGTGACTTTTGTCTGTTTTTTTATATAGTAATATTATTCAGATCCAGAGAAAAAACCCATTGTCTTTATATTTTATGTTTAATGTTCATTTTTATTCTATGTTTTCAATTTCTTCAATGCAGTTTATTCTATTTTTTTTTTTATTAATATTGATCTGATTGTATTTTGGCAATTTATGTCCTGTTAGCATCTTTTATACATAAAAAGAAACTAAAAATTATAATGCCCAGTGGATGATGGTAATGAAGAATCATGAAGCTGATCCATTTGAGTAATTATGGTAATCATAAATAACTGGATGTGACTAAAATTAACTCTTCAAATAAGTTTAATTAACTAAACAAAGCCTGAAAATAAATCACAAAATCGAGTAAGCTTATCACCCCAATTTGTCAATATTTGTGCAGCCAAATATACTTTTGGATCTTACATGTTTGCGAATTTAGTAATATAAGTTCATGTTGATTTGAAACATTTGAGTTGTTATATGGACTTGGTTAATTCATTAAGTGGATGTTTAAGAATGAAAAACAATTACTTTGCGAATTGCTTGAATATCTATAATGCATAATTTATATGTATGCCATCTATCTTATAGTACAGTTGTTTTTATTAACTTAATTTTATATAAATAAATATTACTTCAAAAAATAAAGAGAGACAAGAGTAAATCAATAATATTAAAATCATTTTAATTGAATGATAATTATTGTAATTTAAAAGTAAAGGTTTCAAAATCAAAGACAAATGCGATATTATAAAGCTACAAAGATTTTTTCGGATGTATAAAAATTTAGTAGTACTTCGTGAGTTTAGAATCATGAAAGGTACTGCATTTTTACTTTAAAATAGATTAAATAAACCATTTTTTTGAGTCCTCACGGGATGTATTTTTTTTTTCTTATATATATAATAAACCATTTTTTTGAGTCCTCACGAGATGTATTTTTTTTCCTTATATATATATATTAGGTATGTGCATTAATATAGTAACTCCCCGTCCCATGTGGTTTATCCACTTTCTATAAAAAAAAATAAATAATGATAGTTATGTAAATAGAGAAAATGAGCATGAACCAAAGGGGAAATCATTATTGGAGACGTGGATGGTTTTGTTACAAAATCATTGTCCAAATGTGCTTGTAATAAAACAAAAATAGTGCAATACTGGTAAATTCCTTTCTAGAAGGAAATGTAACAATATGACTTATTTTTATGTGTTACACATTTTCATGGTTTTCCAAGATATGAAACTCATGGAAGATACTAAGTTAACATATTCCATGAAGTAAACTTATGTTTCTATTATATACCATAGTAGGCTGTCTATAGATATGTAAGAATTTCAAACATTACTTACCACTTTAATGTATCTTTATATTCAAATTTTAGTGATATCTAACTTCACCTAACCAAACATTTTGGTTTGGATTAAGAGTGATGTATGGTCAGTTAAATTTAACAATTTAAGATTATGTTAAGAAGAAAATTCTATATAATATTCATCATACTTTGACTTAATTAATATCAATAAAATTTTTAAAATTAAATTTAATTCTCAAATTAAAAGTAATTTATTATTATTAATGTTACTATTGTAAATTGATTGGTAAATATTTAATTTTAATAATAAAATCCAATTAACAAATGAGAGTTATTAGTATTATAGGATTCATGCTTCAATTTTTCATCAGCAATATTGCAAAATATTAAATCCAGTATTTATAATAAAGATTTACTGAAGAAATTCCATGTTAAGAAAGATCGAAGAATAACAATGGAACATTTGATATAAATAATACAAAGGGGACGAAGAACAAAAAATAATGATTAATTGACAAAATTATTATTAATAAATTACTTTGCTACTATAAATTATGGTTCAGATTAGCTGTAAAACCCGCATTTCCATGAGTGGAAACCGTTTTCATAGTCATAGAGCATCAAACACATGGTTTTGCGAATAGATAGGTTTCGCAAACAATTATAGTCTTTGAATATAAATAAAATCATAGTTATACTCATTCATAAGTCTATGAATCTCTTATAAGAGTTAATAGCATTAAAAACCATTCCAAACCAACAAAGCATCGATTCAAATATGATAAGCCATAAAACCAATCCATCAAGTGATTAAGGCATTAAAAGCCTGATAGAATTATACAATATAACATAACCCACTCACAAACTTGGGAGACAAGTTTCCCCCAAAACGATACTCCTCTGCCGGATCCTTGCCTTGAGCCAAGCTTTCACCACCTACGACCAACCACACACATATTGACACCCTCTGTTTGATACACGAGATAGTTGTCTACTGCAGTACACAGGTCGTACAAGTAATAATAGTGTGTGTAAAATACAAGATGTTAATCTCATGAGGAATGCGAATACTAGAACCAACTAATTTCCTTTTATCTAGGCTATGAGTAAAAAGGGTTTTGCATTAAAATTCTAAATAACAAATTCAGAAAATAAAGTCAATGAATTAGAAAAGTAAGGGTTGGAGGTACTCAATATATGTAGAAGGTCCCGTAAATGATTCCCTTTAGGAATTCTCAAGTACTAAACTTTAACTTCATATCCTAGTCAAGGTTGAATTGAGTCGTGGAAATTCTATAAGCACACCAATACTTCTCTCAAAGTTATTAGCGTCTAAATCAAAGAGGATTTGTGTGAGTCTCTCTAACCCTAATCTAACATGATAGCATTAAGAGCAAGGAATTTCTTGCCAAGGGTGAGCACGTGTCTACTTGCTCAAAGGTGAGCCCGGCTTCTAACCTAAGAGTAGCCCTAGGCGGAGGAAGATGCTCAATCTCTTGATGCACCTTCAATCTCCTTCGGCAAGGTTAGGAGATAATCTGTTGAGAATTTGGCTACAAGTTTTCGAGGTATGTGACTTTCATTTTTTCCATCAATATTGATTTGGAAATTATTGCAAGATGATTAGCTTGTACTCTAGTGGTTAGATTGTAGCTAAAGTGTTGTGAGTGGGTTTTAAATTTTCTTTGTATATCATGTAGGTTTTGAACCTTTGATGTCATTCCTTGCATGCTAGGTTTCGTTTAGACTCTGTATCTTTAATGATGGTTAACCTTAAATTTTTTATAAGATATAGATCCATTATGTATTGCATGAAGAATGATTTCATTTTACTATATAATACAACTTTGAAATAGATTAAGGTTGAATCTTCTCCATGACTTGGGGATTTAAGAATGGTGATTATTTGCTTTTGTTTTAGTTGTAAAAGATTCATCCCTATACCAAGCCTATGATGCATTAGGTAAACCCACTTCTTTGCCATCATTGCTAATTATGCTTTAAGCAAGCCCACAAATTCTGGTTGTTAGATTAGTGTTCAAATGGTTTAGAAGTGTTATATTTGATCTGTTTATGTTGTGCTAATAAAATTATTTTCATTTAATGGTCATGTTGAGCTTTGAGATCTAGTAGTGTGTGGTTTGGTTAATTGTCAATCATACACTTGAGTTCGTTGTAATGGCCCGCTGAATTGAGCATCAATTCCCATTCATCTTAGCCTTGTTGCGTTGAATTATTGTAAAGGTTTGAGTCAGCTTGTGTAGGGGTTTTTCAGTGTCTTTTTGCTTCTTTATTTTTGACGTGAGTCACCTCTGGGACTCAATGATTATGACATAGTTATTGATGCAACAACTTTAGCCTGCAATTGAAGTTTCATTATGTATAGTACCTTACTTCCTATCAAGTTGCAATATTCAATTCCTATTATGTTCTTTATATTAAAGGGAGCATTGCCACATTAGTTGTAGTAATTTGCAAGCTCATTTCTTTAGAAATTCCTTTGCTTATTTCCTACGCATTATAGTCTTTGGAAGCTATTGTCTTAGCCAACAATGTCTTCAATTATTGACTTATTCAATACAAATGATCCTTGATCCAGTGAATAGTCATGCCATTATATTAGCTTGGCAAGCCAAGTTTTCTTAATCACATTCTATTAAAACCTAAGACAGTAGTTTCCCTTCCCTTAATTTTTTTTGTTGTTTTCCATACATCGCTCATCCATTGGTTGGTAGGGCTTCGTAGGTGGGGCCGGCCTTCCCATGATTAAACTTTATCAAAAGCTAGTATTTTATAGGTAGCTATGCAATGCTTTAACTTTGCCAAAAGCAAGTGTTTTATAGGTAGCTATACATTGCAGCAAGTGGCACCATTTTACTTTTGTTGAAGAAAGAATCTCAAGGGCTAATCTATTGAATAAAAAAGAGTACAAAACAACAAGGGAAAAACACAACAAAGCTAAAGATTGAAATTAAAAGGAGCACCCATCATTGCAAAAACTTTTCATGGCCCAACGAAGAAGGTCACATCCATATAGAAAACAGATTGAGAGCATGAAGATTAGTTCCAAGAACATCGAGTTTGGAGGTAGGATCCATCCAAGTTCCGGGAATATCAATGATCTTTGGGGTACCAGCGTTCTAGACAAATAGGTTTGCATGTAAAATTGCAGGGGAGAGGCGCCAGATAACAGGATTGTGGTTGAGATTAAGCACATTGGGAAGATCTGAGTTACTTGTGAAGATCTACTGAATGCTTAATCGTTTCTCAGATGCAGTACGAAAAGCGATTGCTAAAGCATGAAGATCAGCATCAATATTAGACTCAGTGGTGAAAGCACAACAACATGCAATGGAAATGATATAATTAGAATTCGACACGAAGAACCCAGTGTAACCTACTTGTATGGTAGAATTCCAGTTTGATGCGAAGAACCGAAAAAGGTCCTCAGAGTGGAAGAAATTATTAAGGATGAGTCTCCTGCCGTTAAGATTAGCTGCTTCCTGATTGAACTCTTTAGCATGAGCAATAACTCGATGAACAATAAGGAAATAATTGGGGCTAACATTCTTAAAAATAACATCACAGCGAGTTTTCAAAATAAACCAGATAGTTGCCGCAATAACTGAAATGGAAAACTTAGAAAGATTATAATCACTGATCCAGGCACTAGAACTAATATAATCAGGGAATGAGAGATTGAGTCCAGTATGAGTCCTGAGCAAGTTCCAAATGATTTGAGTTTTGCTGCAATAATAGAACAAGTGATCAGTAGATTCAAGATCAATATTACAAAGGATACATAAGCTTCAAGGACCCAAATTGATGCTATTGAGATAATCAGTACTAGATATATGCCCATGAAGAAGCAACCAAATGAAATGCTTGACCCGAGGAGCAACAGCAAGGCTCCAAAGCTTTCTCCACCCCGACCAGTGCTCAGAAGGAGAGGCATTATGGTTGAGTTGGTGAAAGACTACCAAGGAAGTATTGTTGGAGGAAGTATTAGGAAACAAAACCCAATTATTATTAGAATTAACATCAGTAAAACCAAGTGTAGGGATCGGATAATCCAAATTACCACCAAACAAAACCCGCATAGGATGAATGTCCCAATTGCCATCAGAAACCAAATCCAACATGGAAATATTCTCAAAATCAGACGTAACATTCAAGAAGGTTAGTTTGAAGGCAAGGGGAACATCAAAAAGCCACAGATCAAAAAGAAAGGAGATGCAGTAGGGGTTAACAATATTGATCCAATAGAAAGGTTTCAAGACAGAGCCAGTGTAACAAAGGCAATGGAAGATCCAGGAATAGTTTGGAGGGGCAGTATTCAACCAGAAATTCAGAGTACCATATTTGCGATGCATGATATCAACCCAAATGGCTTGATCAAATTCAAGAAATTTGAACACATTTTTAGCCATAAGCGAATGTTTAGAGTGTGCAAGATTACGAAACCCAAGACCCCCTCAGTTTTATTTTCAGTAATATAGTTCCAAGCAACAACATGGATGCCTTTCCATTGCCACTTTTAAACTAGAAGAAATCCCAGACAATTTTTGAAATTTCAAGGAGGACAAAGTCAGGGACATGATAGACATAGAGAAGATAGGTTGGGATAGAAAGGATGGAGGAATTTATCAGAGTATACTTCTCTGCTGCAGACAGGTTGTAGGACTTCCACCAAGCACATAATCCACGGGTCCTAGCAATCATAGGATTAAAGGAAGCAACAACAAGCCATTTGGGGGAGATAAGAACCCTAGATAGGTTAAAAGAAAGGAAGCAGCACTGAAGGACATGATGGAATAGATACTCCTAGAGACCCGTTTATTGAACCATAAAGGAAAATAGATTTGAGACTTAGAAGGATTGGGACTCTGACCAATTAACCAAGCATAGATGGAAAGACATAGTTTGATATCATTAGCAGCACATCTAGAAGCACGGGAAACTAGGACAAGATCGTTTACAAACATAAGGTGATTGAAATTGGTCTGAAGATTGCAATCAAATACGGGAATCATGTTGGATCTGAGAGCAAAGTTTAACATAGAAGTAAGGTTCGGGGAGACAAGGATGAAGAGGTAGGAAAAAATAGGGTCCCCTTGGCGAATCCCCCGAGAAGAGGAGAACCAAGAGGAGGGAGTCCTATTAATAATGATAGAGAAATAGCTAGAGTTGAGACATGTACGAATCCAAGAAATCCAAAGATCAGAAAAATTCATTCTGGTTAAGATGGCAAGAATTGCACTCCAGCTTAGGATATCATAAGCCTTTTCAATATCAGATTTAATTAACATCCTAGAAGGGCCATTACGATCAACTTCAATCGAATAAGCAACTTCTTGCACAACTAAAATATTATCAAAGGCACCACAATCCGAGACAAACCCCGCTTGTTCGAGACCAACAAGAAGAGGAAGAACAACTATAAGACGGTTAGAAAGGATTTTGGAGAATAACTTATAGCAGACATTAACCATTTCCTTGTTATAATCACTTGGTTAATTCATTGTTGTTCTCCTGATTAGCATGCTGTGCATTAATGTCAAGTGTCAAGATTTAGCTCTTCAACTACTGTGTGTTTTGGTATTAATTATTTTATTAGTGTTATTTTAATTAATTTGTTTTTATTTTTTTATTAAGGTATTAGTTATCCTCAAACAAGGATAGAGAGCTTCAAAAGTTTGTGTTTAGGTTCTTAATAGTGGTAGGCATGCTACAAACATAAAATAAGCATAGATTATGGATGACGATAATAGGAAAATTACTGAGCAATTAGACTCTATTCTATAGTTTTTTAGGCCTTTTCTTGGAGAGCTAATTTCAGTTGTTTGGTATGGTTTAGAGTTTGACGGCTTTGAGGTAAGTAATACCATATATAAATTGCGATATATATATACATACATAAACTTTATATTACTGACAGTTCCGAATTTATTTGGTTATTTATTTTTACTTATTTAATATTTTAACTGTGTATTTGTTGTTTATTAGTTTAATTATTTATTATATTATTTATTAAGTTTTTAGTACTTCTCCTTTATTGAATTATTTGGTTATACCTGTTAGTTATTAAATTGTTAAGTCTATTAATTATTTTCAAATTAATTAGATTATTTTACTAAAAATGGGATCATGAAAAATCTTTCTCTATTCCTACTTAGATTGATGACTTAGGAATTTCCAATTCATATTTTGATAATATTTCTACAACTTTTGATACATTTGACTCATGGAATTATTGATACTCTAGATAGTGAGCTATTTTGTACAAATATTTTGCCTCCAAATTAACTAAGTTATAACACTGTGAAAGGGGTCAAATACTGACTAAGTTGACTTGAAAATTTTGAAAAAGAAAGACTACAGTTTCACACTGTTTCATCGATGAAACAATAGTGGCCTATGAAATTCTATCTAGGGTCATGATTGAGAATAAATAAATGAGTTCTAAAAATTCTAACTCAGGTCATCGAGTATAATAAATGACATCTAATAATCTATTGCGAACTTAGTTGGGAAACTTATACTTTGATATTTTGTTGAGTTTTGGAGGCGTTTTTGTTAAATTCATCTGACCCTTTGAATTGTATTTTTGATAATGTTATACCTTGGCATATGCTATATTTTGAATTTGAATTTCTGAAACTCTATATGATCCTAATTATTTTTTAAATAATTGGGTTGTCAATCTTATAAGTTTGTTCTTTTTTTAAAAAAAAAATCAGGAATAAAGTTGACTAGTAGGTAGCTTAGTAGTGGTTATCGAATACAAGGAGACTATGAGCTAGTTGATTTATTAGTTCCTATTTCTTTTGTAGAATTTGAACTTTATTATTTTTTACACCCTTTGTATTTCAAATTTTAACCTTTTTGGTATTTATGCATTTGAAGTTTATGGATTTGCTAAAATATATAAACTATTCTAAGACAAGTTCTTTGGCATGGCATACCCATTGGGTTCTGCATTATGGGTATGTGGCCATTTGTTAGCACACCAGGCATGGGCCGTGATAGAATTAGATCTAGAACTAAACAAAAAAGTTGTTCATGATTGTTCTAACTACTTACTTGCATAATGTCATTGCATTTGGGAATGTACATCATAAGATATACATGTTTGAAGGAGTTATGTCTAAACAACAAATATGCAGAAATTTAGGTGAGGTTTGAATGAATGCCAAAAATTGAGGACTACTCTTAATATTTCTAAGATTTTGATATGAGGTAGCTCTTTGAGTCTAGTTTTCTTAGAAGCAAGAATTATGACATTTAGTTTAGTGTCGGGAAAGATGTGGTGGGAATAGTACATAGAGATATTGAAAAAAAAATAGATATTACTTGATCATGCATATGTGCCTACTTGAAGCATGTGAACCCCTTTGTAGGCATTTTGAAAACTTGAAGGGAGAATTGAAGAAGATGCTTGGTATGCATAAGTATATGTGTGTGTGTATATATGCATCAGTGTGGTTGATGCATGCAAGTATGGCATGTTTGTGTGGGATATATGGATATTCTTGGAAGTGTGTGTAGGAGGGAAATTACTTTGTAATTGAATGGTAATGAGCATTGATTTGGGTTTATAGCTATGTATAAGTCAGTCTTAGTTACTTGAATGGGTTGTATGCTAACATGGAGAAATGGAGGTTTATATGCTAGGCTTTTGGTGAAAATTGAAATGTTGTGGAGAATGGAACTCAAATATTTTATGACATGGTTGTGTTGGTGTAAGGGTGGAGAGCTAAAGCATCCTCACATATGAGATTAAATTTGGGTTCATGTTACCGTAACTTATACTGCAGTACCAAAATTATTAGATGTTGGTTCAACCAGGTTCAAGGTAGTTGAGGTTGGCTTAGACATGCTTAAACCAATTTGAGTTAGTTTGACTTCATTGGAAAATAGTCCAAGCTATGTAGCTAGTTTTATTAGAGGTTGTTGGTTGGTTGAGTTTTTTAGAGTTAATTTCAATTGACATTAAGTGTAAATTTTCCATGTATTGGACTACATATCATTTTTTTCTATTTGGTTAAAACCTTGTAAATCTCACATTTTATAGGTGGCAAGACTTCAATAAAGGGCAAAGAAGCTATGAAGGAGTAGAAGCCAAGTCCCTATTTTCTAGCCTAAAAGCTTTGTGAGTAAATATTTATTTTATTTTAATCTATTTTCTACTCTTAAAATTTGATGCTTCAAAATGGTTAACAGACTCTGCCTTAATGGTACTATGGATGTTCTATTTTGTTTCAAGTCAATCTTTTATGTTATTAAAGATACACTACAGTGTTCATTACTCTATCTTTTAATAAGAATTGTTTAACCAGCTTTATATTTGGATTTGTAATCAGAATTTGGTTTCTTATCTTCATCATGTTGTCCATGAAATGCAATTGTGTGTGTTAGCCTTGAAACATGGTTGAATGATATTCACTCTATACAAATTGCTTTGTAATTGGCTAGATGTTTTCTTTGGTGACAGGGAATAGAAAGCCCCGCCTATTGCAATATGGGTCCCCACTGTCAGGCCTACCAAGAAACTATGTTGTTGATTGGATATAATCACCGCATTTATTAGGTGCGAAGAGAATCTAACAGGGAAATTAGAGGGACACCTCCAAGAAAACTGAGGCACAATGATTCACTACATGTATGGACTCATCGTCCAACATCATTGTGGGCTAATTTTATTTTTTTATAGCATTTAACCTTGGTGAACCTAGACTTAGCCGCATCAAAGGCTAGGTTCATGCTAACTTCTTGAGAGCCCTTAGAGTTGATTTATATTAAAAAGGCATTACATCTAATTTTGAAATTGTTCTTTATTTATTTATAGTATTTGGGGTTCAAAATTTTGTTTTCACGTTCTTCTTGTATTTTTGTTAAATTGTCTATCCACTCACCAAGTAATTATGTTGCTCATCATATTTTTCATTCATATTTTCTATGCTTACGCTGCTAGCTTAGGTTGTGCTTTACAGCATTGTTGTATCGAGCTATGTCAATGGTCCCAAACTACTTGCATTGTTAGCTTGGTTTCTATGGTTCAATCATGTAGTAGTGAGGAATTAAACAAAAGTGTAAAATTTGGAAACTTTTTATCTATACACATTTATCATGTGTACTCTATGATTTCAAGATACTTGAATTTTCTTTTCTAAGAAATTTTTTTAACTATACTATGGTTTGGAAATTCCATTTTAAAAACTATGCACATGATATAATTAGCCTAGCGATATTTTGTAGTAATGAATACGTACATCACTTACTTTAGGTATCATGGCGGTTATCACATTCTTGGCTTTGGGTCGAGGCATGGTATGAAGCATGTGCCCAAAAGATTCAAATTTGATGTAAGAACAAGCATCAATTGCTTGTTCGGGTTCATAAAGCATCTAAAAATGATAGGATGGTAGATTAGACTATTTAGCTCATTCACTAAAAGAAAATAACCATTGATTAAAACATATATGTGTACATGTTACGCATTTTTCATATATATATATATTAGCGCGACAAATAACATGATTAATTTGGGATAACAATCTTCAATCTCACATGTGATAGTTCCACATTTCATGCTAAAATGATCTCCCATGAAAACAGTATCAACTCTAACAACTTTAAATAGTAGAGTGAATGCTTTAGTCATTTCTTTGCCAGCTTTCGTTGGGCATATTTATGATATACTCACATGGATGATCACTAAAATAGTATTCTCATATATGAGTGACTTTTAGTAGGTCAAGGAATCTATAGGTGTAACTCTTTATAGTATGTGGGCGTGTCTCTATGTCTTGTGATTTAAGAAACATTCTTTCATGAGTGTGGTCAAAGTAGAATGGATCCACTACTGTTGAAACAATGAATCACTATTTTGTTACGATATGAACGTTAGAGAAAATAGTGGAGAACCTCCCATTTAGGGCCTAAAGACTTAGGAACATGTTATCTCCACTTTTAGAATATTAATTATGGTTGATGATACACTCTGGAAAATGATTGAAAAGTTTGCCAAAGTTTTTATCACGCTCTCACTCGGGCTAGCAAATGCACTAGTTGCTCAAGTAATGTAGTATACTAGGACTATGAGTACTAATGCTTACTATTTTCCTATTATCTAGCCTATTGAATAACTGTAGTTTCAAGAACTAAATTCAAGCAAACTCTAAGAGAACAATAACTAATTGGGAGGTAATCAATATCGAAAGAGACATATCTTGGTAAAGAATCCTCTTGGATTTGTCCTACAATTAAACTTTAAAATTGGTACAAGAATAGACTCTATTGGACCATAGACTCATGATCTATGTCAACATCTCTATCTCAAGTCTATGAACAACTATTTTAATATGAAGATCAATTGAAATCTCTTTCTAATCCAATCTCTCTATGATTGTATTAATACTTCGTGAATCTCTCTATGAGGTTCAACTTGAATCCAGAGGTGTGACACCCTATCTCTATATAGAACCAATATCTAAAAGTCAAATTATAAGATGCATCCTAGGGTTATCGATATTCAAATACTCTCCGAATTTACTTCTTCATCGTGGCAGAGCGCACAACTAAATCGAAGCAATAACAAAAACCAAATGAAAATATAGAACATCCCCTTTTAATTTCGCAGTCTTCTCTAATTGTTGGAATCCTCTCTAAGGAGATGCTTCTTTCCTTTCAATGTGTGCTAGACCTCACCAATATCGCCACTAAGAACAAGAGTGTTGTTAAATCCTAGAAAAGTCCTCTGAAAGTTCACCAAAAGGGTCCCTCCAAAATTCATCTCCCAAAATTCCCCGGAAACCCTAGCATAATGGCCTTTCATAGTATCAGAAATAGGCCGAATGCACATCCGTAACTCCCAAGGATAAGGCTATGCTCTGCAAGTTATCTAGCTTGAAATCTTTGAAGAATTTACACGGCTACAACATGGGCATGGCTGTGTCTGTGTATCTCTTAGGATGGCACCACACTTTTCTCCATCCCATTCAGTTGAGATTTAGGAGATTTAGTTCAACATATTTGTAGCCATGGCTCTGTATACTATATAGACGTAAAACTTTGTGGAGCTTTGATTCTTGATCAAAACACCTTCTATTTGCTTTAAAAAACACTCTTATTGTTCCAAAGGCATAAATTGTGGCTGGAATAAGCAATAGAGGTAAATTAAAAGAACAAGCAAAGTGCTTCAAATCATGATATTAAAACATGTATAATCAAGTATTTATCAAGTTTTTATAAAAATAGATTTAAAATGGTCTCTTAAACAACCTATTTAAGCACTAGATAGTTCTTCCAAGTACTTTATTTTATGTTGTGTTACATGAGAACTATATGAATGTGTCCTAGTTGGCCATCATGTTAGGGCTAGGTAAGGCTGGCATATCACCGTCCAAAGTTGGCTAGAAATGTTCCACCCCTGCCTTCTTTTAAAGTAGTGGCTCTAGATGATAATGATATAGAGTATAATAAGTATGAGACCCTTAGAGCTGTCTTTTCAATGACGTCAACTCTATCCCTTGGCCTGAATTATGTAAATGTCTAATTTTATTGAACTTTTTAGATAGTGATTAGTAATTTGATTTGATTTGATTTGATTTTTTTTTTTTTTTAACGCAATCTCTAAGTTTTCTTTATTCCTCTTGTCCTATTTATTATTATGGGCACATCTACTTGTTACTTGATCCTAAAATTGAATACCTTAATAATTTTAATCATTATACGATCTTGTGTGTCAAAGACGCCATGAATTTTAAGCGTCTCCCTTGTGTCCAGGATGGTGCAATAAGCTATGACCTTCAACCTGTCAGCAAATGTTTGGTGTTACTGTCGTCCTTTCTCTAAAGTTCACATTCTAACTTGTAGCTTAAATACTTCTTTTGATATTAGATTTCGATTATCAAAGGGCTGGATTTTGCTTTTAGTAATCCATCATCTGATGATTAAATCAGCAGTCAAGAATGCACACTCTGATTGTAGTGTGTAAATAAATCTTTGAAAGTATATATATTATCATATATTATAGGTTCTCTTTTATAAAAATGTGCCATAGTGAGAAAAAGCTTGTTGGTGAATCGAAGAGCATTGTTTATTTGATTGTTTTATCATATCAAATTAAAATAAACTAGTAATAATTAATCAGTTAATTTAAAAAATATAAATTTTGATATATAAACTTAGGTTTCTCATTCTATACATAAGCTTAGATTTCTCATTCTATAGCTTAAAATTTTTAATTAAATTTGACTTAATAATATAATACCTCCTGGGCCAATTTTGAACACTGTGGCACACAGCATGACAACAAGATAAACTAGTCTAGCTTTGTGCTTAAAAAAAAACATGAACTATCCTATGGGCGGCAACACCAACATTGCCATTGCAAGTTGCGCGATAGATTGGGAGTGCGATGGTACCTTCAAAACCATGACAAATAAATAAAAGACAGACCTGGGAGGAGAATCCAAAAGGACAATTGGTCATTGAAAATTCCCAAAGCTAGTACATGATTAACCAAGTAAAAGAACAAAATCCCAAAGGGACTAATACAAAATTAACCGAGTAAACAATTGTAATCACCGGTCAAACAAAACAGGCATCAAACAGACACAACTTTCATATAAACTACTCTTGTAAATTACCACGTTCCATAAGTACTTGGAATCCTTAAGGATACAACACTATGCTAGTCACAGAGTACTATATCACGCAAAAGGCATGAGGAAAAGAAAGGCATGCAATTACCAGGACTGCTTCAATTTTAGACTATCCTCCTGACATTACAGATACAACAAAGTACATCTGATAAGCAAACAGTTAACATTAGATTAAACAACAAATATCGGCTTTTACCAAGGAGCAGTGACCGCACCATCAAATTGATGCTCAGCTGACGCTAAGAATTCCTCAGCAGCCTCTGCATCCCTTTGCAGAATAGCAATCTCAGAGTCGATGAGTTCTCTCTGCACTATGGCTGACGCTCTTTTCTCTTTGAAGCGTAAAATCTTCTGCTCCAATTCCATTATGTCTTTGTCAAAGTCCATAATTGATGAATTAAGCAGTCCTTTCTCATTTTTCCGGTCTAAAAGCTGTCCTTCTAGTTCAGTTCTCTTGATTTCAGACTGTTCCTGTTTTCTTCTAATATCTAGTAATTGCTCTATTCGATGCCGCATGCGCTGCACTTTAAATCCATTCGCTTCCAAAGTTGCAAGAGCCTTCAATTTTTCATTGAGCACCGTCAGGGGATCCGTGATGCGTAAGCTGCGAATGCTAGTAGCAAAATTCGCAAAGGTGATCATCAATCCTACAGCCATTCCTTCACGGAATTCAGGGCAGTGCTGCTCTAAAGGTTGAAAATGAGGTTCTTGAGGCAGTAACCTGAATATTTCCATTGACTCAATAGTCTGCCACATCGGGGATGATCTCACGAAAGGCACCAACACATTCTTTTCAGGTGAATCAGATGAGTTCTCAGCCAATGCATTCTTTTCAGGTGAATCAGATGAGTTGTCAGCTAATGCAATCTTTTCAGGTGAATCAGATGAGTTCTCAGCTGAAACGGCTGGCATTTCAGTTTTGTTTGAAGATGGCAAATCATGCACAAGCCCTTTTTGAAATGTAGCACTAACTTCTTCAACAGGAGGGAGGGCTTGATTATCTTCATTGATGCTCATCTCATTACCATCATTGCACATGCCTTCAGCTGCACGATTAGGTGAGCTCACCATGGCAACTGCCGCTTGTTTGGTTGGATCATCAACTGATTTCTCCACAGTGGAGGAAGAGTTGAATTGAGAAGTTACATGTTTATCATGTGGTTGATTGTAGACATCAAATCCTCGTTCTTGTTCTTTGCTCTCATGAATAATAGTGACACTTTCACCTTGCAAATCTTCTGAAATAGCTGCAAGATAAAATAACGTTAGGTACAAACCAAATACAACATTATTGAGCTAAATCCAGCCTAATAAAGTTAAGTTGATAAGAGACATGCAGATTTATAATTTAAATATACTCAAATCCAAGGTTAATAAATATTAATGGACCATTAGTTACTCTAACAGACAAGACTCCATAAAATTGAAAGGCATACTGCCATAATAAAACAAACCATTATTGAGATCCAATAGATAGCTTTCATCTTGCTTTGATCCATTTTTGTCGCACTGCAGTTGAGCAGCATCTGAAAAGTTAACAGAGGGATCTAGATCACAGAGTCCAGCTTCTTCCTTCCTGCAATCAATTTCAACAGCTTGATCAGCTGTTGTTCCCACTTGTTTTACTTGCATACCTGAAATTATAAGCGATGTCAGTAATAAAAACATAAACACAGCCAGTATTGACCTGAAATCATATAATTGGTTCTCTAAGGCCTCTAAGTGAATCATACCTTCCTTTCGAGGTCGACCTCTCTTGCCAACAAAGCCAGGGGGGGCAGTATGCACCACATCAGGAATTTTCCTTTGTCGTTTTGGAGCTCGAATAACAAGCTTCTTTCGCCGCTTCTTCAGGTTCAGCCCAACATCAGAAACACAACAATAGCTTTCCCATTCACCACTAGAGAAAAATTCATTGTTTTCTTGAATAGATGGTGAAAGAATTAAGTTAAGTGCCTTTGTTTTATTTTCTGACATATCATCCTTAGAATTATAAGTTTCAGGTTCCCTACTAGATGCTTTAACTGTGCCTTTTGAAACAGACATGCCCTGCTCATGAAGGATCACATCTGACAAGTTTGGTGGAAGTTTTGAGACCACGGATGAACTTTCTCCTCTCCTCTCTCTGCACAGTCCTTCAGAATGAGGATGCTCATTTGTCAGGGAAGGACTAATTGCGAGCTCTCGAGGAGAATCGAGTGCCATACCAATCTTTTCTGAGATTTTAGAGCGCCTTTCTATTGGTAACAAGTCCACCAATTTTGTGTTGTCTTTAGCCAGCTCTTTCTTCCTTGAATCACGGCAAGGTTGTAGCTGATCATCAAGTCTTAGTTTTCTGTTGTTTTCTTGCTTTAATATGCCAGTGTCTGAACATGTATCAAGTGTAACTTCACCTTCAGCGGTGTTGCAGGCTGGACTAGGACAATCTGGCATTTTACGTGCTTTTGATTTTCTATAACTGGATAACTTGGTTCCACTTCCAACTTTTGTTTTCTTATATTCCCCCTATGACATTCATGAAAAGTAATAAGGACAGCTAGCAAGTAATAACACAGATTTAGAGAAGAGAAAAATAACAGCAAGGGTTCAGATGTAAACTAGAACATTCTTTAGTTTAAAGATTAGAAAGAGATCTCTTGAGTTGCGATCATCCTTTAATGCAACACATGATAAAGACAGAGAGATGGCCCAAGGGTAGGAATCAGGGTCAAAAGGTTATGGAACTTATTACACAAATATAAGCATAACTATGATTTTCTCTACGTAAATTCAACTCTCAGTTCTAAATGCATATGACATTCTTCACAGCATATTTATGAAACTTACCACATTCCTATATCTCCAAAGAATGAACATCTTCATAAACTGAGAATCTAATTAGATCCGAGCATTACACATACTTGGATATCATAAGATGATATGTTAGACACTTAGACCAGGTCGTTGATTAATAAACTAATGTTTTATGCTCATCGATTCAAATCTGTAACAATAAACAGAGTACTGGAAAATGGATGATTTGATATCCTTAGACAAGCATAACTAGTGGTGGGAGTGGAATAAATGTGTAATTTTACTTCAAAAATAAAATTGCAATCCTTCATAGAATTATTTTGACAAAATAAAACACATTTCATAGTGAAAAACATCACTATTTCAAAAACCACAATGATTTATTGTCATTTTAACTCAGAGTCATCAAGCCTTTCTGCCAATCTACGTTCATGTTTAAATGTGATTTTAATTTTTATACTTTAACAAACAGTAGGTTAACAATAGTTGTAGGAATCTGCTTTTTTTTTTTTCTTTTCTTTTCTTTTAAAAATTGAAATATTCATCACCAATATGGTGACTAACAACACAAATTACTAAGCAAAATATAATTGAAGTTTCGATTGATCCGGATACTTGGGATCCTATGGATGAAGATATGGTCTCTATAGACCCCATAGAATTTCATTCAGAGGAGGAACCATATAGAGATCGTATTGATTCTTATCAAAGAAAGACAGGTTTAACTGAAGCTATTCAAACAGGCATAGGTCAACTAAATGGTATTCCTATAGCAATTGGGGTTATGGATTTTCAGTTTATGGGAGGTAGTATGGGATCCGTAGTAGGCGAGAAAATCACCCGTTTGATCGAGTATGCTACTAATGAATCTCTACCTGTCATTATTGTGTGTGCTTCTGGGGGAGCGCGCATGCAAGAAGGAAGTTTGAGCTTGATGCAAATGGCTAAAATATCTTCTGTTTCATATGATTATCAATCAAATAAAAGTAGTTGCATACCTGCGTGGCACGGACCCATTGCCCATTCGTCCAATTGTAATGGTGCCGCAAGTCTATAGCATTAAGCTCCAAGTCTTCTTTTTGGTATGTTGGCTTGACAACATACATTGACTCAGAAAGGACCTTCTTGATCACTCCAGGTAACCAATAATTTGTCCAGAAAGCCTCCACTTCATCAAAAAGATCAAATTTCACAGCTTCTGGTTTATGAGGGGAAGGCCTGATATATTGAGCATCAACAATCTCCCTAAGAAACTCACAATGACCACCACTACCACTACCCTGGAGGAGGCTAGCATACTCTATCAAGAAGTATGTCTTTCCAATTACTTTCACAATAGTTCCACTGTACCAAGCACCTCCAAAGATCTCCTTGTCACGCGTGACTTCAACTTGGTCCCCGAGACTAAACTTTTCCTTAGTCCTTCCTGGCTAGAAAATGGAAAATTTTGATGCATCGTCAGTTAGACAAAATATGCCATGCAATTACAACTCAAGGCAAACAAATATGCCATGTGATTACATCTCAAACCAGTGAGACAGACAAAAATAGATTGCAGTTATTGAATGTATTTGTACATAAAAAAGAAGTCCTCAAGTCTCAATCATCAAGTTCATGAACATAGATATCAGGAGCAATAGCCAAATAATGGCCTTAAAAGAAATAAATATGGCAACATAATGAATGACTGAGCCTCACAGCCTACTTTCATAGCTAATTATCTTTATGATTTATCTAGATCCGTCATTAACTTTTTGTCTGCTCCTAGAGAAGCCATAAGAATTAGTTTCAAAATCAAGGGTGAGAATATAGTGATCTACTCTGCAAGTTTTTTCTTCAGTATCAAACACCAGCCAAATACCTATTTAAAAAGGAAAATACACTGCTATTTGTGGTGAGTTAATTTCTTTCAGAAACCCATTTAAAGCAGGCGCATGCAATATAGTGCTTTCAGATAGTCAGTGGAACTAGATGGTCAGTAGTACATGGGTGAGTTGATTACAAATGTGAGCCCTTAATAACAAATTGTTGCTTGTTCCACAACAGGCAAACACTCATATACTGAATCAATGACAAGATTATGGCTATCTATTAATAAAACGATATATAACTAATGACGAGATTTGCAGTGATCTAGGCCTGGTGTAGAAACCATTTCATACAACCAAAACCATAATGGTAACAACTAGGCCTGAGCCTAAACATATATAGCATGGCCATAGAGATCCTTATAAATACCTACTCAAGATGAACCAAATGAATATTTATTCTTTATTTATCCCAATCAGAAACCATCTCATCTCGCTTATTGTCCACAAATTGTTTCTTACAACTCCATGAATGTTTCCTTTGGATCTCATTATTGCCCTTTTCAAACTCATAGATCCAAGTAATCTCACCCCCAATGTCAATAAATTAGCAGGCAATTAGAGTAACACAGACTACCTATCAATCCTAAACAATTAATATATACTACCATAATGTAACACAACCTCAGACTGATCCAATTATCTTAAACCTCACCTATGTGTCAAACAAACCAAATTAACATGCAACTGCCAACAGTGATCTAATAAAATCAGCAAATCAGCATAACTAGACATGCTAACAAACCCAACCAAATTAATTAGCTTGCATAAAATGATTCATCTAACACCAAGGTCAATTTGTAAGCTAATAATCAAATGGTTTAATTCAATTTGATAGCACATTTAAGATCCAGATCCAAATTTGCTATCATTGGCACAAAAGCAAACCTGATTTTACAAAAATAATCATAATTATCACTGTCAAGATTTAGTAATAAATCTAACTTTGAAGAATTAATTTTCAAATATTGTTTAGTAAAACACTGGATCATTCTTATCTAAATAAGGATGGCCTAAATGCATATATCATGCAATTCATCAATTTCTAATTTCTAAAGAGTTGCTACAAGTGAAGGGTTCACAGTATAGAAGCCTTCATCAAAGACGTGTGTCAACAAAATTTAATAATAATTCTAGTTTCCAAGGGTATTACAAGTAATAGAATTGTCAACATGTACAACAACAGCCATTAATCCCAACTATTTAAGGTCGGCTACATGAATCTTTCCCTTCCACATTGCTCTATCATATCATTACATATAGTTTCTACTAAACACTCTTTAGGTCTACCTTTGTTTTTTCTATAACCTTTGACTTGGAAAAGTTCCACCTTTCTTATGAGAGCATCTATAAGTCGTCTAAAAACATGCCAACACCATTTTAATTGATTCTCTCTTAACTCGTCAGTGATAGTGCCATTCCCAAACTATAACAAATAAATTCATTCTTTGCTCGGTCCGTCCTAGCAACACCTAGCATCCATTTGAACATTCTCATCTCGACCACTGCTATCTTTAAGTATGTTGTTTTTTACCAGCCCAACATTCAGACCCATACATCAAAGTTGGCCTAACAAGTGTTCTATGGAAATTACCTTTCGATCTACAATCACATAAAACTCCCAAAGCTTCCCTTCATTTAACCCAACCTACCTTAATCTTATTTGTCCACGTGTCCAAGCTCAAACTAATATGTTTAATATAGAAGTTTGTTCCCTTGTTAGATTGTACCACAATATGGATTAGAAGACCTCTCCTCGAACAACCTTCATACATTTTGTATATCTCCGCCCCAGTCAAACTCAGCTTATACATTAACAGGAGAAGCCTTAGGGAAGAATAAAATTCTCAACAACTAATCCACATTCTCCCACATGCATTTCTGATGACACTCCCTCCAAAGATTTAAAATTTAAAATTCATTTT
The DNA here is from genome assembly GCF_009730915.1 of Dioscorea cayenensis subsp. rotundata. Classification (NCBI taxonomy): domain Eukaryota; kingdom Viridiplantae; phylum Streptophyta; class Magnoliopsida; order Dioscoreales; family Dioscoreaceae; genus Dioscorea; species Dioscorea cayenensis. The sequence goes on from NC_052473.1 coordinate 12,539,571, forward strand.
GATATTGTTGCAAGTTTTCAAATGGCTTCATCTTATCTCTCAAAATCCAACTTTCCATCACAACTACCCCTCATCTGTTTCCCACTCTCCACTGCCCACCAACTCCATCACTCTCAACAACGTGCCACCCATTCTTTGTCTCCTCCCAGCTTTGATCTTGTCTACTCTCCTTAAAGAAAATGCCTGTCAAATTCCTTGTACATCCTATAATATAGAAACATTCAATCTGAAACTATGGTCTCAGTTAATCATTATCCTTCCACTAAAAAATAACACAAGCACTTAATTATAGAAAAAATAATACGCCATTACTACAGGAAATCCCTGAAAAAAATATCAATAACAGAAAGAAGAAACCAAAGAGGTTTTCAGCTTTAGTTTCAAAATTTCAGTTACACAGGAAACAAAAAAGGAAAGCTCGTTTTAATCTTCAAAACTCATGCAGAGACATCAACCAACAACTGATTGGAAAGAAAAAAACACATCAAAAAAATAAAATAAAATCAAAAGCAAAGCAAAGCAAAGCAAAGCAAAGCAAATGGAGATACACATACCGAGTCCTCCGAATCACTGATCCACTGACCCTTCACCCACCGAAGATGAGCACGAACATCCGACTCAACAAATTCCTCTTCTTCCCGAGTACTCGGAAAGTAGACAGCATAACGGCCACCACGCACATCGGCAACAACCCCAGGCCACCACCCATCCTGATGGAACGCATCGACGACCTGATGGATCTGGAACGGTGGTCCAGGTCGGCGAGGGTGGCGAGGGCGGAGGTGGGAATCAAGGACGTACTCATGAAGAGGACGGCAAGAGACAGCATCTTCAAGCAGCGAGGTGTAGACCACGGAATGGCGGCGGTGTCTGGGGAGAGGGCGGACGACGGTGGCCTCATACCAAGCTCCTCGGAAGCCTTCATCCTCGCTCTGGACCTCGACCTCGTCGCCGACGGAGAAGCCCTTGGTTTTGCTTTGCTTTCTTTTTAGGGCACTGCTTTTCCCCATCTTCAAACAGCTTTGAGCAAGAAGCACAAGCACAGGGACTTTGTGTTAAAATCTTAGTTGTTTCTCTTCACTTGCACGCTATATCACTTCTTTTACTACTTTACTGCTTTTTTTTTTTCAAAATTATATCAATAATAACTTCTTTTTTTTTTAATTTGAAACTTGAAAACAATAATGATATTTTATGCGACTGATGGCATTATTTATGATAAAATATAATATATATATATATAATCTTGCATAGCTCCGGCAAAAAATGTATTGATGGTGAATATAAGAACTCGTTATTTATATATCTACCTAAATATTTTAGGTGATGTTTCATTTAATGTAATTTTAAATGAAATAGATTTTAATGTCAAATAGTACACTAATTATTCACTAACATTCTCTTTTATCACAATTAGCTCTAATGTTTAAGCCGCTAATGTGTGATTAACTAGCTTAATCTAGCTTAGTTGTTGAAGTAATATTCGAAAGTGTCTTAAAATCATCTTGAATAATAAGATCTAATAATTATCGTCCCGTGATTAATCTTAAAAAGACCATCAGAAAAACCACATAAGCAAGTTAAGATTTAATAATTAAGAAAAGCCCCATAATATAACTATTGATAGGTTAATGTGTCAATTAAGCATGGAAACCCCCACAATAATTAAAATGCTTAATTAAGAGCATCAGAAAGTATTTTAAAAAGAACATAACTAAGATGTGTTACAATTATTGGATCTTGAACCTAATCTAAAAAGCTCTACTATAAACATAAGAATGCCTCGTAGACATGTAGATTTGAGAAAAACACATCTGAGATGACTCGGAGATAAGGGAAAAATGATGACAACTTGAGAGGCTAATAAAGCACGGTGGAGGTGGATCTTGGAAGGCAAAAGATGAGAAGGGCATGCAAATTTGTGAAAAAAGTACCAACCTTTGAAGGAGAGGGAAAGATGATAACGGTTTGGTAGGTGAGTGAAGAAGCAAGCTAGAGGTGAAGCTTGGAAGACAAACAAAGAAAGGTTTGCAGATAGATTTGAGAAAATTTACTCACATCCTCAAATAATTTGTGAATCCCTCACGTGTTGGCCACATGAGGGATTTCAAGGCCTTTGAAATCCAGAGATTTTGTTTTACGGTAAATTGATGGTAAAACAAAATCCCTCATTCATGTGATACATATATTCTCAAGCATATGTTAAAATGATGCATAGCCCAGGTGGTTGGGCTCTCATCTCTTTGGTAAGAGCAGTCCTATGAGAAACAATTTTTTTAAAAAAAATTGAAATAATAAAAAAAATTAACTAAGAAAGCCTTGACCTGTTACTAGGCATGCTACAGTACGGGTAGATTACGGGTTGCCGGCTTGGCTCGTTAGGTTAGTTGACCTAGCAGGTTTGACTGGGCCGGGCCTAAAGACGGCCCCACGCTTGTCTACTTCCCGTCATTCGTTTAAATTGGTGACATTTTCTTTCCCAAAGCTCACCACTTTTTTTTTCATCTTAGCTAGTTTAAGCTCGCATCCCTTTTCTCCTTCTCAAAGCATTTTTCTAGCTGATCGCTACAAATAATTTTCTATACACACTAGGATATAAGAACACTAGAAACATCAATGGAATAACACATGTTATCATGATCTAAAGAATGTCTCATTATTTTAGGTGATTTAAAGACTAGATCCTCATCTCCAATTGATATGCTACTTGCTAATGAGCAATATCCACAAGTATAGGAGTTGTCTAACTAATAATAGTGTGTCCCTAAGGCAAGGTGTTCATTCCTCGAGACTGATGCTTCTACTACTAATTGCTCTTTTATTATCTAGAAGAATAATTTGAAGCATTTGAATCTAGCAAAACAAAAGATGAAGCTATGACTAACAAGATGAAATCGAAGAAAATACAAAATTGAATGAATTGCACCACAGATGTGAATCCCATTGAGAATTAATTGCAATTGAATTCTTGTATTGGTTATTTTTTTAGTGCTCTTGGACCGTGAAACCTCGTAGATTACAATAGCTCTTTTTTCAAGGTGACAAATTCCTAATCTCATACAATAATCTTATTCGCCATATGATAGCATTAAGAGTTCCTTGAATCCCACTATTAAGTTTAACCTAATATGAAGGGTTTGACACCATACACTCTATATGTAGGTGTGCACTATGCAAGATCTTTATATGACCAATTTCTTAATACAAATCATGAAAATTAAACAAGTATTTGAAAGCTCTAGCTAGAATAAATACCATGCATCAAGGTACACATAGAGATTTCACAAGAAACACTTCAATTAAACCAATACGAATGAAAAAGGAATTCAATTACAAATCATCTCAAGGTTCAATTCGAGGCATTAAAGAAAGGTTTAGCCCTTCATGATAAAGAGGTTCAAATTACAATCCAAAAGGCAGCATGAATGAAAATATAAAAAGAACACTCCCTCAATGCTACTTTTCTCTTAGATGGATAGAACCCCCAGTCAATGAAGATGGCCCTCATCTTCAATCTTGCGCTATAGCACCAATATCGCTCTTATAATGCTCCTCGATCGGCTCCCTTCAATCTCCATTAAGAACCCTAGCCTCTCTCTCTCTCTCTCTCTCTCTCCATGTGTGTGTGTGTGTGTGTGTGTGTGAAAAGCTCCCTCCTAAAACCAAACTTATGGTTGTTATTTTGTAGGAATCATCACAGTCCACACCCGTTCTTGTAGTGTGTTTAACCTATGTTTTTTACCTTGGGCACTCAATATTTAAATCTTCACAAATTTGAAACCTTTAGAAATTAGCATGTCTCCTTACACGCCCGTGCTTATAAAAGTACAAGCGTGCCATGAGATCCATGGCCGTAGTTTGGATGTGCTCTTTATTGGAATTTGTGCAATGTTGGTCGTTTCACTCTGATTTGCTCTTTCACTCTTTTCGACCCAAGCACCTAAATTTTTGCTCATTCACAAAAACAAACCAAACAAAGTAGTAAAATAGTATAATTCACGCTAGAAAACAAGCTAAATGCAACAATTTATAGTATGAAAATGTGTACAATCATGCTCTCATCACCTATCTTAAGCACTATCCAATTAATTACAAATATTAATTTAGGTTCTAGATGGGGATGGAAAGGGTCATCCTACAACGAGGGGTATCTCCACATCCTTATTTACATCAATTATGGCAAAATAGATGAGCAATGTGAATTTATCAACCTTCATCAAAACATCCTCAATAACTCCTCTAGTATACCTAATTGATCAATTAGCTAATTGTATGGTCATCCTCTTCGGCTTAGGTTTTCCTATTTATAACTTCTTGAAAATCTCATAAGGCATCATATTAATAGTCTCTCTTAAATCAACTAATGCCTTTTCATTATTTAAACTACTAATCATATGAGGAATAGTAAAACTCCCTCAATTCTTCAACTTCTGTAGTAGTTTGTTTTGAAGGATGGTTGATCACTCCTCGCTGAGTGAGATTGCAAACAATTCCTCCAACTTCTTTTTGTTGGTGAATTGAAGAACTTTGCATACTTAGGCATTTGTGGTAAAGCCTTACCAAAAGGTAAGTTTATATGTAATTGTTTAAGAAATTTAGGAATTTCCTAAATTGATCATCCATTTGGTCTTTCCTCACCTTGGCATTGTATGAAACGTGTGGTTGAAACTTCGAGATTGATGGATGCTCGGTTTCCTTCTCTTTGCTTTTCTCCATTTTAGAATTGGATTCTTCGGCTTTTTTTATACTGTTTCTTCTGGATCACCACCTCATGTCCATTCCTCAAGGTGATTGTGTTCAACTATTTCCTTGGATTAGTTTCTATGTTGCTCAACAAACTCTCTTAGGACCTTTCTAAGAGCATCTTTGTTAATTGTCCTACTTGATTCTCGAGATTGTAAAAGGGCATCTATTGATTTCTAAAAGTTGTCTCATTGGTTTACGTATGTGACGGACGACTTATGGGTGTGTAAATTATACAAATATATGAGCATGCAAGTATGCACTTGTTACTACAATTGGTCCGTTATACCGCAAGTGTATGGGTCGTCAAGTAATACCTCGTGGGTGAATAAGAGAGTCATATTTCCCTAGGAACGGTGAGAGACTCCTATTACTTTTTTTCACTTAATCAATAACCTAATCGTTTATGCTCTTTCTTTAGTTTTCTTGTACAACACTATTAAACAATACAATTGGAGACAACGTTAAGAACACTTAGAAGGAGTTGAGAGTATGTACTATAAGTATCTTGATTATTAATTATAATGGTGTTAAGTGTTAATTGTATTCTAGGTTCAAACAGGGGAATTCAAAGGCCTACTAGCCCCAATAAGTCATGGCGGCTAGGTCTAAACCATTGGAAACTTAAGATGAAATCTCTTCTACCCCAGCCTTCTAGGTTTGCCTTAAGTGCGGGAATCCCTCGAGAAGAGACCAATCAAATCCTAAGCCTAAGGGACAACCAATTCCTAGTCTGGAAACCTAGTTATACCTAACCTCTTAGAACATGCATAGATCAATTGTGGCATGGGTGTCATCAACATGGGGACATATCCTCCTTATCCACATCAACATGTAACAATTAATTAAGAACATGCAATAATTATAAAAACTAGAACAATTTGTATTAATCAATGAAAATTAATAAATAATAACCAAGGGACTTAGGCATACAATTCCCCTCGAATTAGGTTCTTATAGATCATAACAAGAAAAGCATCAAAGCACAAAAGAACCACAAGACAAAAATAAATAATGTATTCCTAGACTAACTCCCTCCTATAGTTCTCCAATAGTTGGGGATTAGAGGATCCCAAGATTGTCCGGATGAAGTGTGTCTGTCACTCACAACCCTCTGATAATGATCTTTGAAGAAGTCTGTCATTCGTGATTTTCTCCAATGATGCTCGTTGATGTACTCTCAAGAAATCCACTATAATCTGTTGGAATATGGAAAAAACAGTGTCTCTCGCAGCTCAGATCTCCATAAATCTGGCCGTCCTAGGTTATTCAGCAAAAGAGTCTCCCCGAATTTAGAGAATACTGAGATATTTATAGTAATCAGTTCCACCATAGCCTCATCATAGGCATTGTGATGCTCGTTGTGAGTAAGTTGTTGCTTAGGTTCCAAGTCACATCCTGGCACGGTTTTTGGGTATTATGTATCTTAATAACGACCATCATGGATTTCACAACAGCTATTGTGAGGCTGCTATGGCTTCTATGTTGCTACCAGTGAGCTCATGCTGCCACGGCTTGATCACGGTAGTGGTAAGTGTAGGCAATAGGCGTTGTGAGTTGCCATAACGCCCGTTGTGAGTCATGGTGCAACCTTGATTCAGCAACTTGCTTCATTTAATTCAAAACATCCTCGAATTTGCTTCTTTCTACCTAAAACATAAATAAAGGTCATTGTGAACAAAAGAATGAAATTTTGTACTAATGAGAAGTTAAACAAGTAAATTTCATACTAAATGCAATGTAAATAATATAGAAAATATGATCAGTTTAGCACTTATCAATATGAGCTTCGATTGATTACACAAACCTTGTCATTAGCTTCTCCGCGCTTAGTTTTTTTTCTTGTGGTGGCAACTAAAAACTTAGGATAAAGTTAGCTCTCTACTATGAGAAGTTAGGATGATTCCTCCACCTTGGATTGTAAATATTATTGTAGGAGTTGTTTTTGCTATTGAGTATGTTACCCAATTAATCTACCTACTCCACGTTCCTTAAAGTTTCGCCAATTATCAGATAATCCGTGTTTATAAGCATATTGCATAAATGGTGCTAATTGAAGGAATCCTGATAGTCCATCAATCTTTCACTAAAGGCCTCCACTTGAGTTATGAGAGCTTAAATGATATTCACATCACAAATACTAGCTACCGTGCCAGGCTTAACTCATATTATATTCCATTGGTAGCTATTCATTGTCATTTCTTCAAACAATGCTTAAGGTGGCTCTAATATCTTACTGTTTAGTTATCCTTTGAGTAGATCCTTGAACCTCTCTTATGTCTCATGGAGTGTCTTCTACTCGAATTGACAATAGGAAGAGATCTTATTCCTCATTTTTATGGTCTTCAAGGCAGGGAAGTACTTCCCAAAAACTTTTTCTTTATTTTCTCCCATGTTATGATTAACCCTCTAGGAAGGGAAGTCCACCATTTCTTGGCTTACCTCTCAGTAAAAAAGGAAATAACCAAAGTTTGATTGTGTGACCAATGACTTCGTTAATCTTGAAAGTATAAAAAATTTTCAAAAAATTTGTGATATGTGCAATAAGGTCCTCATCTTGTGCACCATCGAATTACACAATCTGTTGTACCATCAAACTCCTAGCCATGCACTACTCCTAGTACAAAAAAAAACAATAAAAAAATCAAGTAAACTAAAACAAAAGAAAGAAAACAAATGTAAAATAAAATAATTACTAATTAATAAATTCCAAGTGTTACAAATATTCTAGTCTCTGGAAATGGCTTCAGAAACTTGATAGGTCTAGATGAAGCAACTATACGCAAATGCACATGTCATATCAAGTAATAAACGATGTAAGAATGCAAGATGTTGATCCCGTGATGACTAGAATTAGTAGTACTAACTGAGCCTCTATTATCTAGCTTATCGCTGAATGGCAGTTTCAAAGATCAAATCATAGGTAACGGAATCGAATACCAAAACAACTAGAAATAAAGGGAAGGTAATCAGTTAGTAGAGACGGTACCCGGATATTGATGAGTGCTTGTGCGATATGAATGTGAAGCGTTCATTCCTTATGTTGAGCATTACTTTTCTCAGGTTTTTACATTAATATGTGTGTTTTTATGTTACTTTTACGCAGGTAGGGTTGTGAGCCGAGTATGAAGGAAATGGGCCAATGTGGATCATAATGCACCTATTTTGGAGGAGATCTTGCTAAGGTTCAAACGCGAAGACATAGGGACGGTGTGAGATGCTAGAGTGTGTGCCAACCTCCTCGCATTCAAGTGAGCACATCCATTTGGAGGGGCACAAAAGGCGGTCACACTCGAGCATTCCGTCTTATGCATATAAAAACAAGAGCTCCACCAACATGTATATCATTGAAGAAGCAAGTGATTCACGACGTGAACGTGTGCCCGTTTGCGTTACCCCGATGAAAGTATGAAATTGGGAAGTTATTCGGTCGAAGATCGCAGCAACATCGTAGACGACGCATTCATGACCGCCGAGAAATCGCAGAGGCAGAGAACCCACACGGGCGTGTGGAAATTATCACGCGTGTGGAAATTCGCAGCGGGCGCAGTAGCGTCACGCCCGTGGAGTTGCCCGATTCGACCTTTATTTAAAGCCGATTCAGCCCCGATTTTGGTATTCTTTTTCTCCATCTTTTTCCCCAACTTGAGAAAGGGCTTGGCTAGGGTTTTGAGGGTATTGGCTAGGGTTTTGGAGAGGTTCTACGGCTCCGACATCGTGCGTCATTTGGAAGAAGGTTATTGGGAGAGCTTTTCAGGTGGCAAAAGATCCGGCTGAGGTGTATCCTAGGCGGACAAAAGGATCTCTTGCGACGAGTAGAGGACTGCTGCACAAGACCATCGACCACGACCATCGAGGGGTTTCTTTTATGGATTCATTGCTTTTAACATTCGATTTTTATTGTACTTAGCTCCATGGAGAGCTAAAACCCCTAGTGGGTACTTGGGTGATTGTGAACCCTAGGATGTATTCGTTTCATTGAACTTCTTTATTATGCTTTCAATAAATTGATGTTTATTGTGAGTTCCAACCTTGAATGCTTGATTGTATGAACATTTCCCTAGAGTGACACTAGGGTTGAGAGTTCTTGTTGGTAACCTTGTGAGTGAGTGACACACCACGAGCGTTAGACAAAAGCTAGGTTGGAGAGGATTGAGAGGGTGAATCGAGGAGGTGCAGGAGGGTCCCCTTTCCTCCGGCGTGATAGATTCTACCTCCGTTCCTTGAGTTCTTTGTGGCCATAATAGAGTGAATGGTCTAAGGGATGAACCTCCAGCTGGGAGCCTAGTTGTGCGTGCAATGGAGTGAAGCGTTGAGGGATCTTAGTATCTAGGGCTTAATTGTGGTTAGGGACCTTCCGTCTGGACCAAAGGGTTAGGTCTATAATTAGGGAGCGATTTATCACTTGGAATCCCTAGAGCTCATTGCAACTTTATTCGAGTGCGAGGTTGAGAGGTTGTTTAATCTCTCCTCCGGGACATGAATAGAGTTAGGCATAGTTGACCTTAGATTTGGGACTATGTATGTGAAGATTTCCACGACTCACCATTGCATTGATTAGGAAGCATAATAGAGAGTTCTTGCACTTGAAGTGATTATCCTAGGTGAAGCATCATCCGAGTACCCCATCTTTATCGATTGCCTTACCTCCTCCTTACTTTTGCTCTCTTACTTGTTGCTTTTAATTGTTGAGAATTGAATCATTATCACACTTATCATTGTTGATACTCCACATAGCTAAGAATCAAATTAAGTGTCTTTACTCCCTGCTCCCTGTGGATTCGACCCCGCTCACCCGGGATTATTACTTCGACAAACCCGTGCACTTGCGGGATATACGGAAGGGGACCTTGTCAGATATGTATCCATTAGGATTTCAATTGCAATTAGATTTTAATACTTATTTAATTTTTAGAGTTTAGGATAGTAGAGATACTTAAATTATGGTAATACCTTTCTCAAGGCTACTAACACCAAATCATATATAAACATAGGTTGGATACTCTTCCTAACCTAATTCTCCTTATGATTGTATAAAATGTTCTATAAGTACCACTATTAGTTTTCATCCTAATTTGAAAAGTTTGAGACATCCTATCTCTAGATGCGCGTACAACCTTTTTGACATATGCTAGATCTATATGTGAAGGATTTCTTAATCTCAACACACAAACCAACATGAATTAAAGCTTTACTATATATAATTCATGATGTCAAGGAACACATAGATAAATCGAAAAGCAACTCTATAGTAAATTGATATAAAAAAAAATGATCCAATTACGAATCCATCCTAAGGTTCACCGATATCAAGATATCCAAGGATGTTTAGTTCCTCATACTAAGAGAGCTCACAATACAATCCAAGAAATAAATAATAATAATAATAATAATAATAATAATAATAATAATAATAATAATAATAATAAAAGAACATCATTAAAATTCCCTGGAATTCCATTCTTGGTTGTTGGAATCCCTTATGAGGAGAACAATCACTCCTCTTCAATAACTCTCAAAGCGTGCAGATAACACTGTCTTGGATCTCTACTCCAGCAAACCTTGGGAAAAACCTCTTCAATGTTTTCAATCCCTAAAAGTCCTCAAAAATTAATCTTGAAGTCCCTCTTTTTAAAACCCTTACAGTGGTCGTTTATAGTATAAAAATGCATCTTACCACAAGGTTACCATGGTCGTAGATTTGGGTTTGGAGTGTCGCTCAATTAAGAGCATGGATTTAAAAGTGAATTCAACTGTGGTGCTTCCAAGAAATCAATAAGCTTATAAAAATCACATTGATTAAAGTTGATGTCCACACAACCATAACTACAGCTGTGTGTTTGGGTGTAGTGCTCCCTAAAAACTGTGCTTCCACCTTGAAATAGCTCCAAATCATCCCAAATTAGGCCTTCTTGCTCTAAATATGCCAATTGTAACCTAAATCCAAAATAATTACAAAGAAAGTAATAGATATACCCAAACCCATTAGATGTACATGAAAAATGCTTCAAATAATGATATGAAAATATGCATAATCAAGCACTTGTCATCACACACAATTGAATTATAATGAAACTAAAGAAATAAATTGAATTAAATAAAGTCAAATTACAAAATCCATCTTAGAGTTCATCATATCTAAATACTAAAAAATGTTAGTTCTGAATTAAGTGAGACGTAACTTCAAACTAAAGAGAAAATAGAAAACTAAAAGAAACTCATGAGAATCCTTTTTATCCTTCACGAAATATACTTTAGATTGACGGAAATTTATTCCAAATACACCTTCTTTTGTTATCTCGATCACTCTAGGCCCTCCAATTACATCCCCAAAATACTCTCTGCAAAAGCCTTCAAAATGTTCCCTAAATTTTCTTGAAATCTCAATCATTTATAGTGTGAAAACTCTCTAAACAAGGGCAATAACATGACCATATATTGGGCCACGTTGCTTTAAAAATCAAAGATTATTCAGAATAAATCTCAAGATGAACACGGTTGAAAATGAGAACACAAGTGTATACCTCCTTAATATGGGTGTGTATTCACGAAACAAGTGAATGCGCTTTAAATGCCTTAAACACAATAATATAAATTGAATTTCATCAACATGTCTGTGAACACAAGAGTGTTTCTAACTTTGTACCTCTCTAAAATCTTCATAACTTGATTAAAATAGCTTCAAATAACTCTAGCCTTGTCCGCGTTCATTCCTTTTTCTCCAAATAAGTGAATTATAACCTAAAAGAGAATATAAAATAATAAAGTACCAAAAGCAATAAAATTAACCATAAAACCAAGCAAAATGCTCAAAATATTAACCAAAAAAATGTGAATAATTAAACACTTATTAGCTCACTTGATATAGCTGCTTGAAATTCACAATATATCATCATGATTAAACTCCTCTTAAGCATTATTCTTGAAATCTCCCCCAGGTATGATCTCAATCGATGACCATTAACTTTAAATATGCCTTTTTCTATATGAGTTACCTCGACTATACAATAAGGAAAAACTTGTTTGACTGTGAAAGGTTTGGACCATCTAGACTTGAGCTTACTAGGAAGAAATTTGAGTTGGAAGTTGTACAAGAGGACTGGATCACTCTCTTTGAACTATTTAACCAGCTTAATATTTTGATGATGATATTTCTTTGTTTGTTCTTTACACAATTTTGCATTCTTGTAAGCCATTAATAGCCATTCTTCCAACTCATTAATTTGAAGTTTTCTTTACTTACCCTCAAGATCAAGATTAAAGTCATTAAACTTAACTGCCTAATATGATATATGCTCAAGCATTACTGGTAGGTGGCATGCCTTTTCCATATATTAACCTATAAAGGGCAGTGCTTATTGGTGTTTTATATGCTATTCTACAAACCCAAAGAGCATCATCTAACTTGTCAAACCAATCCATTATATGGTGCTCTATTGTCTTTTCTAGAATTTGTTTCAATTCCCTATTAGATACTTCCACTTGGTTGCTAGTGGCAATTCTATGTGTAACATTATATTTCTTAAGAATTTATCAAATTGCATTACAACAATACATGTCGTTATCACAAATAATCGCTTTAGGCATGCCAAATCGTCTTTTTAAGGAAATTCACTACAACCATAGCGTTGTTGTTTTAAGTAAAACTTGAACTTCAACCCATTTAGACATATGATCCACAACATCTAGGATGAATTTATGATTGGAAATTAGGAATGGGCCCATAAAATCAATGGCCCAAATACCAAACATTTTGTCTCGATGAAAAATATTACTAGTCTATCGATAAATATCACACAATTGAACATATACTTTGACATCTTCAAATAGTGTTGTCCAATAAAAACATACTTCAAGAGCTTTCTCGGCTATTCTATTTGCAAGGTAATGCCTTTCAGCTAAACCGGCATGACAATGCTCTAAAATTCTCAATCGTTACAAATAAAGAACACACTCTTCTAATAATGTGCGTTGCAAAAATCTTAAACAAATAGGGATCCTCCCAAAGATGATATTTCAAATCAAAAATATTTTTTTTTAGCGAAAACCTTTTAAAAAGAATTTTAGCAGCAAACTGTGGAATTTTAGATTCACTTACCTCCTCGAGATTATAAAGGTGTTCCTCTGAAAAGGAAGGCATCATTGATGTCATCTTCTTTGTGCTTCTCTAAGTTTAGGCTCTCTAAGCTTAATAGATGGCATGTTACCAAGTTTTTAGCTCCCTTTTTATTCATAATTTCAAGATTTTGCAACAACAAAATCCACCTGATTAGTCTTGGTTTAGAATCTATTTTATTCAACAAATATCATAACGCAGAATGGTCAGTATAAACACTAACTTCGAATATGATTAAGTAAGATCTAAATTTGTCAAAGTTGAAAACTAAAGCTAGTAGTTCTTTTTCTATAGCTGTGCAATTCTCTTGAGCATCCATCAAAGTCTTGATGGCGCAGTAGATGGGTTGAAAATTCTTGTCCTTCCACTATCTTATAACTGTACCACTTGCAAAATCACTTACATCACAAATTAGTTCAAAAGGATGACTCAAATATAGAGTAAACATAATCAAGTATTAATTAGTTTATGCTTGAGAATGTTAAGTGCATCTGGGCATTCTTGGGTAAACAAAAAGGCACATCTTTCTTAAGTAATTTGGTTAAAGGCCAAGCAATTTTAGAAAAATCCCTAATGGATATTCTATAAACCTGTATGTCCTATAAAACTCCTAACAACCTTAACTAAAGTTAGGAGTGGTAATTTATCAATGGTCCTAACTTTAACTTTATCTACTTCCATCTTATGTGAGATTTAAGTTAATGATGTTTCTTTATAACGTTTAAAAGGGAGATGACTTTTATCAATATCCTGTGATTTTAAACTAGCTCTTGGAAGTTCCATAGCTCTTTGAGCGAATTAGAAAACTCTTTTAGATGTGACTAGCACATTTCCTTCATTTGCTAGCCGGTATACTGATAACCAAAACAGGTGTTGTAATAAGATTGATCCCTACTCACCATAGCCGTAGTTCGTTCCCTATTCTAAAATGTATGCTACAGAGCTTCTTTATACTAATTTGAAATGAACGATATAAATAATAAGAAACAAACTAGAAACAAACTATCTTTTTATTTATAAAGAAGTCTAAAAGTTTACAAAATAACAAGAAAAATTACAAATTTGATTTATTTTTGCAAAAACTTACTCAAGACTGAGCTCTTACAAGAATTATACAAAGAAATCTAGAGTTAAGTTTTCGAGTGGTAGTCTTCTCTCTTCCTTTCTTCCCGCTGCCCTTGTATTCTCCTCTATCATCTTTATATAGTGAGAAAGATTCCTTTAAGGATGTCATGAGTGCGCTTCTTTCTTCATTATTGAGTGGAGATGTTAGCAATGATATATTTGAAGGATTATAGCTGAATGTCATGTATCCTTATTCTTAGGCCGGAGTGTCTTCTTCACATTCCATCATATCTTTTCTCAAAGTAGTAACTGAGAAAAGCTTTGGTTGATGGCAATGCATTCACATTACCCTTTTCAATGCTTTTTGCCCAATTGTCAATGTATTCTTCATCCTTTTGACTTAATTTAAAATTTGTATCTTAAACCCCCCACCCATAGTTGCCTTATACTGTCAGCAACTATCAAGTCCTTTCCTTTATAATTTTTAAAATTTTTTATGTATAGCAAAATATCCTTGCACTTTCATATTCTGAGTAGTATAGCGTCAAATTCTTCATATTGTCTACCAGTGGCTACTCTAGCTTAAAATCCTTTTTTACTATATCCCAAAGTTATGAAAAGTGCTACAGTATACCAAGGATGGAATTTTGTTATACTGCTAACAAATGAATATAAAATTTATATTTTTCTGTGGATTCTTTTTTAAAATGGTTCACTTTATTTCATGGTGAAGATATTGTAGGACTCTATAATTCTCAATAGGATATCAATTACTGATTAAGCCAAAATAAAAAAGTGTCTTGATTCTTATGGCCATTGATGGTTAATGGATTATTGTTAATATAGGATATACTAATAATTCATATACTACACCCCATCAGAATGATGCAGTAGTTTAAGGAAGTGTTTGTTTGGAAGGTTTTGAAGTTAAATTAATATAACTTGAGTTACTGGGTTTTAGAAATCTAGTATTTGATTCACAGATTCTAAAAACCTATGTAATTCAGATTTCATCCAATCAAGGGATTTGGTTTTACAACCAAATTGGCCTTACAAACAAATCTCTTGTTTTTAGGCTTCTTCACATACATAACTTGTGATCTATATAGGACCAATTAAGGAAAATCAAGTATTGTCAAACATTTAGGTATATTTTTGTTGAGTGGAAAATTTATAAAATCTAATAATTAATTTAATTATTAATTTAATAATAAAATTAATAGTTAAAGTTATCAATAATTAGATTCTTTTAATAACATGCTACAAATGTATGAAAAGTTCATAAGTACTCCTTTTGTTGGGTTAATAACTAAATTCAAAAATTATAAAATATAATAAAAAAATTAATAAATATAATAATAAATTTAATGACTAATTTAATAATAAAATTAATAGTTAGACTAATTAATACGGTACTTAAAATTATTAAAACAACATTAAAATATTTAGGACGTAGAAAGTTTTTAATTCTAAATTTACAAATTTTTTTGATTAAATACAAAATCTTATAATACAACATTTTCAGTTACATCTAACCAAACAACGGATTTGATACACTGTAATTTAAAATTTATGTACTTTTAGTTACATTGAACCCAATGTCACCTAAGCCATTTGTGAAATTTACTCCATAAGAGGATACTCATTTTATTAGTTATATTGCTTACTTCTTTAGTTTCTTTTTCCTGTTTTTTTTATTTTTATTTACGGTGGTTTTTTTGTTGTTGAACTTCTTTCTCAAGGGCAGATACTTTCCTCATCAATTGTTTTAGCTATTCTCCCATGATTATTCTACAGCAAGCTCCCTTAGTGAATCAGCAAAATGATTATTGCTTCCTTTAATATATTTAATTTCAAAATTATATGTTTATAGTTTTATGGGCCATCCTATTTTAGAGCTGGCAATTCTTTTTCCAACTCTTTTGCACGTAATACTAAAAGTTTTTAAGATTTGTTCATATAATGAATTTGCGGGATATTAAATGAATTTCAAAATTTTCTTTTCTTTTGAGAATTGCTAGTATTTTACTGCCATCTATATGATATTTTTGTTGAGCATTATCAAATGTGCCGGATTTATATCCAGCAAGTACATACACCTCTTTTTAACTTTGAGTTTATTTTTACTGCCATCTATGATATGCTTTGTTGAGCAGATTATCAAATGTACGGATTTATATCCGTTAATACATACCTTAACTTTGAGTATAAGACTCGCTGTGAAATATAAGCTGTCACAGTCATTGTGATGATAAGTGTAGATAGGTTTTATATATAGGTATAAGGGCTTGGGATAACTGCGTCTCGGTAAGTTTTTAGCTGTAAGACCCTAAAACTAACATAGTCATGTGCCCACTCAGTACCAAAAATATTATTTAATGCTTTGGATTTGTATCCAGCAATACATTTTATGTTTTCTCTATGTACAATCCCCCGATATTCGGTTCTTGGAATATATCATCCATCAAATATTGTTCTCTTGCTTCTCCATAATCAATTACTAGTCAAATTTCCTCGGACTTGTTTAAGGTCTACCAGCAATAAAAAATACTACAAATCAGCCCAAACAAGCACTACTTAAATGAAAAATAACTTTTTTTTTTTTCCTTTCAAGATCAAATTTGAAAACCATTACACTCCAATTAAGCAATTGGCATAAAACCCAAAACGGTCAAATAAAAAAAAAACGTATTAAATAAAAAACTTAATTAAATTTTTGAGTTTTCAATTTTTTAAAGACTTAAGCATCATCTACCAAAGACATCATGGAACAAACCTCAAAGGCCTTGGTCATGTACAACTTGCTTCATTAATAGCTTTCCCTCAAAGATCCAATAAACACCACCTTGTAAACTTACAAATTAATATTGCAATCATCATAGAAATAGGGAATTTATTTTGGATGAACTCTACAATACTAAAACAAGTAAATTTATGCCAAAGCTTTGGCTCATGAGGGAACTTCAGCTTGTTTTCTCACCAAGAGCTGCAAATAATTCCGCTCGAGCGCTTTTCAAGGGCTACCAATAACTTATCGGGATTCCTTCCACCGGCCTGAGCAAAATTTGGTCTTCCCCCACCTCCTCCACCGCAAATTTTTGCTATTCCTCCAATAAACTTTCCAGCTTGAATCCCCATCTTGACAACTCCGGGACTAAATGCAGCAACCAAACTAACTTTTCCATCTCCAGGGCATGAACCGAGAACCACAGCGGCTGGGTCTTGCAATGAATTGACAAGATATTCGGCAGCACTCTTCAATGCATCAGCGTCAATGTCATCCATATTTTCAACCACAATTCTGGATTACAATTCTCGTTCTTGTCATATAAGTAAATATTAAAAGATGTGAAATATGAAAGATACTGATCAATACCTGATATTTGTGTTCTCAATCATGAAAGCTTTGCTTACAATAAGTGATGCCTTAAGAACTGCCATTTGACTGCGCAGGTTTGAAACTTGAGTCCTTGTCGTTATCAGCTCATCTAGAATGCTTTCCACACGATTGGTGACATCTTCGGCTTTCACCTTTAAAAAAAAAAAATAAATAAACAAAAGGTAGATAAGCACATCAAGAAATGTCCAAATGGTGATCAACATTACTTATAAAATATAAGTTCTTAGTACTGAATACTAAAGTAGAATGGCATCTTCAGATCTATATAAACAAAATAATAAAAAAGGCAAGAAATCTAACTTTTGAAGTAAAATACACATTAGGCCCTAAAAACCTGCCAAGATTAGGCTCAATTCAACCAAAAAGTTTACAATGATATCATAAACAAACCAACTCTAATATTATATTAGATGCAACCCACACGTATTATCTGGGGTCTGATCCAATACAAAAGCTTAAGCTAATCAGATAAGAAACCCGGACTAGCATATTCATCTCCGTATTTACCAAATCAACCAATATGGAACTATTAATTCCTTTAGTAAGTGATGATTTTTCAAACTGACATTGGAGATTGGCACAACATAGTAACTTTTGATTAGGTTACTGGTCATTAAAATGATACTTATAAACATTGGACAGCTTAAAGGTAACATGATAACAGCAGCAAAAATAAATAAATAAATAACTGATACAAGTGTACTACTTCCAATGGACAATTAGACTATCCAACACTCACACAAGCATGAAGTATTCTCTATTGGCAGACCTTTCTTAATAACATAAGAAAGAGGATATAAGCATAATTGACTAGATGTTAGATAATCAATAATACACATTTGATAATGGGTCCAAATATTGGGAAAATCTAAACTTCAAATGTAGAGAAAGTGCCTTTAGAACATAACTTTGAACTCATTTCAGAGCATATTCTTCTGGGAGGTCTTACATGAACATTAGATAAAAGCACCAGAGAAAAGAAAAGAAAAAGCAATATTCATAAGGGCATATCAGAGATTATGAAGGAATACTCACTTTAAGCATGGAGCATAGGCGTTTCATATAATTATCTCGGGTATTGACATATTCAACATAAGAATCACCAGCAACAGCTTCAATACGCCTTACTCCAGATGCGATACCCTGCTCTGAAATTATTTTGAAACCACGAATTTCTGAAGTGTTGTTTACATGTGTACCACCACAAAGTTCCATTGACACTCCAGGGACTTCCACAACCCGAACCTGAAAATAATAGGTACTTGAGAAGATGGCATAGTGCTTAGAATAAGATAGTGACTCAAATGGCACTGGAGACATACAATACATAATCAAAAAGAATTAGTCAAACTTCATGATCAAGCAGTATCAAAGTAGGAGACTTAAATAAACCTTATAATGTCATGAGGTAAACCTGGAGCAATCAGCAAGTATATTAAAAGTAGCACATAGTGGAGTTAGTAGTAATTCTATCAGTCAGTGTAAGTGCAGAAGTTGTTTGTTCATAATACTCTTGATGATGATAATAAAGGAGGATGGTTTGTGGTGATTATGATAGTAGTCACAACAGCATTTACAAAAGTGGCACAGAAAAGCACCATAACAACATTAAGGTAAGAAAAGTCATGAACATGATATCTAGCTATATAGGTGTAAGTGGGCCAATTTGGTCACTGAACTAAAAAAAAAAAAAGCGGAAAATGACTAAAATGACCCACTTTTGAGTTCAAGGACCAATCTTACACATACCACTTACAGGTATATATATTATGATTCTAAACAAAGAAGCATTAAGAAAAATTATCTACTATCTTCTGCAGTATAGGAATTTAATGCTAAATGAGCATAATCTGCTAACTGTGTCATTTGAAAACTGAACACAATATATTGGCTTGATTGAACAAGCATGTTTAAGCTAAAATGAAGAGATACCCAAATTCATATATCCAAATCCAAATTTAACAGACTAACTGATGTGAGACTATTAGATAATCTAACGTGCCCTCTGATATGTTCATTGTAAACAAAAAATGCAAACAGGCTGCAATCCAATGCTAAATGTAAACCAAAATCATATTATGTAGGCTCAATGCAAACAAAAACCTAAGCTGATAAGATAAAGGCAAGAATTTCTATAATCAAATCCAAATTTACTAAATTAACAAATGTGGGAGCATTAGTTACTCTAATAAATTGTGTGTCAATATTTGTCTGTTTTTAGATCCTTCTACTGTAATCCATAAGTCTAAGTCTGGGACTCCGGGTTAATTCAAGGATAGGGTATCCAGATTCATAATGGTATGGATTGGCAAGATATTGCTCATGTCCTGCAATGAGCCCACATATAGTGAAAAATCAAGCAATTGTAGCACATGACAATAATCATCAAAACATGTTCGAGATAAGAAAGCCTCTTTCAATGGAGCCTATTTAACCCTCTTAGACTCTGTGAGTAGGACGCAAATAGACTTGTTTGTTCTATTTTCTTTCTCATCTAAATAGAACTCTGTAGAAGTTATGAGTTTCTTTTCTATCTTATAAATGAAAGAAATACACCCACTCTTATAGACTTTCAACCCTCTAGAAAGAATAAATTTACAGTTACTAAAAAAAATCAATCCTCGCTGAAAATCAGCCAGGATTTCAGGGACATGCTGCATGTCTATCCTGGAAATCAGCCAAGTTTCAAGGGTTGTTCCAACATCCCTGAAAATCTGCAAATTAGTCATTCTCTACACTCCCCCTCAAGCTGGTGAATGGATGTCTTTCATTCCCAACTTGTTAGTTAACTCTTTAAATCTTCGAGAAGAAAGCCCTTTAGTTAAAACATCTGCCACTTGTTGTTCTGATGGAACAAATTGTGTACTGAGTATACCAGCCTCTAACTTCTCATTTATAAAATGTCTATCAATCTCCACATGTTTAGTCTTATCATCGTCAGTATGTGGTTGTGAGCCATGCTAATTGCAGATTTGTTATCACAAAATAGTACCATATTCTCATTTCTTTGGATTCTTAAGTCATCCAAAATTATTTTCAACCATAATAACTCGCAAATCCCAAGGGCCATAGCTCTAAATTCTGCCTATGCACTTGAACGTGCCACCACTACTTGCTTTTTGCTTCTCCAAGTTATCAGATGGCCACCTAGGAAAGTGCAATAACCGGAAGTTGACCTTCTGTCAGTTATAGAACTCGCATAATATGCATTAGTATAAGCTTCGAGATTTAGCTCTTTATTTGCTCGGAACAAGATGCCTCTTCCAGGTGTAGCTTTCAAGTAGTACACAATTCTTTGTACAGCTTGCATATGCTCTTTCACCGGTTATGCATGAACTCAAGCTAACAACACTAACAACAAAGGCTAGTGTCTCGGTCTTGTATGGGACAAATAAATTAACTTGCCCACTAATCTCCGATATCTCCCTATATCACCTGAACTTTCACCGTGTTTATCTCCCAACTGCATTTTTTTGTTCTATAGGGTGTACTAGCAGCCCCGCTACTAAGCATTCCCTGTTTCATCTCAAAAAGGTCTAGAATATACTTTCGTTGAGACAAGAATATACCTTCCTTTGAATAAGCTACCTCAATCCCGAGGAAATACCTCAGCTTACCAAGATTTTTTATTTCAAACTCACTCGCCAATCTTTCTTTCAATTTGTCTATCTCAAGAGTATCATTTCCTCGTCACTATTATGTCGCCGATATAAACAAGCAATGCTCGCCACTTTTTCCTTCACTTGAGTGTTTATAAAACAAGGTATGATCACCTCTCTGCTTGCTGATAATCCATCCTGCTTTCATTGCTTTTGTGAACCTTTCAAACCAAGCCCTTGGAGATTGTTTTAGGCCATACAATGCTTTCCTTAATCTGCAGACCTTATCAATGCCAAATCCTTGACTAAATCCTGGTGGTAGCTCCATGAATACTTCTTCTTCTAAATCCCCATGTAAAAAGGCATTTTTCACATCAAATTGATGTAAAGCCCAGCCAAAATGTGCAGCTAAAGATAAAAGAACTCGAACAGAATTCATTTTGGCAACGGGAGCATAAGTTTCCAAGTAGTCAATGCCATATTTTTGTGTGTATCCCTTGGCCACTAACCTTGCTTTGTAAAGTTCAAGTGTTCCATCAGCTCTATATTTGACAGTGAACACCCATTTGCAACCAACTGGAATTGCATTTTCTGGTTTAGTAACAATTTCCCATGTCTTGTTCTTTTCAAGAGCTTGCATCTCCTCGTTCATAGCAAGTGCCCAATTTTTGTTTTTCAATGCATCATCTGCAGATCTTGGAATCATAAT